>NC_089829.1:37725947-38025947 GCF_035046505.1 Tiliqua scincoides
CTTTTGCAAACCCCCTGCCTGGGGGCGGCAGACAGAGCAACTTCCATCACAATCAACAAATGGTTTTAATGTTTAAAATGGTCACTATGTTTTTATTTTCATTTTGTTAATTCTAAACTTCCTTTTGGACTTGTCCAAGGGGCCACTATGGTAGCTTACAAAATGAAACAATGATAAATAATTTTAAACTATAACCAAGTAAAATCATCAAACAAAATTCAAGCAACGCAGGTAGCCAAAAAGAGAAACAGCATTAAAAAAAAATTAATTCCAATTGAATAAACTCAGAGAGAAACCAAAATGGGAGTGCACTGGTCCCATCCCTTGTTCCCCATAGCCCAGTGTCGGTTGGCCAACATTCCAGGCACTCTAGGGAAAACCAGGACCCACAGCTGTTGAGCATGCCCAAATATACATGCAGCACAGGTGCAGAGCAAACCAACATGCTCCTGTTGGCTCCATAGCTGGTCACTCTGCACCTAGCTTTCATAATGTCCAAACAGTGCTTAGATATAGTCTTAATTGAGATACTAGGGAATACATGTGAGATATTCTGCTTGTCCGACCTAGCAAATACCATTGAGCTGCAGCCTGACCGTCATGGACTGGGAAGGAAAATCATGGAAGGTGATAAATCAACAATATATGACAGGTCAGAAACTGCAATTAAGCCATCCTCCCATCCAGTACATTCAATACATGCTCACTCTTCTTGTTTCTCAGCCAAGTAAGACCAGGTAGGGCTAGGAAAGAACCCTACTTGAAACACTGGACAGCCACTGCCAATCAGTAAAGACCAGTGGTTCATATTTCTATTTTTATATACTGTACTTGTTTTAAGGAGTTGGGAAGCAGAAAAAGAATGACTGAAGAAACACTTGACTGAAGAAATGTGAAGTTGAATTTCTGACATTGTATAATCTTAGCAGTATGTGGTTATAGGGGGTGTGACTAATGGAGTATGTGTGTCATGACAGAATCCTTCTTCAGAAATGAGCATGACACTGTTATTCAGGAGGAAGTGAAAGACTTCTTTTTAATTTGCAAAGGTTTTAGATCCAGATCAGAACCAAATTTTATGATGCTCTACTTCAGTTTCTGCTTTATTGTCATTTGGAACAGAGTCTGTTTGACTGTTTTAATTTCAGTTTTTATAAGCTACTTTGAAAAGTTTGGATGAAAACAGGGAGATTTGGACTTGCCAGTAAATCCCTCTTGGTGGTCTCCATCCTTGTCATCTGGGAAGGTTCTCCCTCTCAGGCAGGCAGGTCAGGTTACAAAGTCTTCCTGAGGGGAGGGAATCCCTCGATTCCCCAGACTACAAAAGCCTTGATGGCCCTTCCCCAGATTGATTCCATCTCAGACTTGCTTGGATAGATGCCCATCTTGAAATCCTGTGTGTCAAAAGGCCATCCGGATGAATTCTGATGACCTAAATCTAATACCATTCTGGACCAAGAAAGACTAGGACCATCCTGTACTCTGTTCAGGGACCTAATGAGGATTTGTCAGGGTCCCAGACATAGAAAAATCTGCCAATTCAGACACCCATCTAGCTGATGTTATTCCCACTAAAAAGGCAGTTTTCTGGGAAAAGAATATGTAAAAGACAGATTACAGATTTGAGCCATGGGCTCAAAAGGAGGCCGTGTTAATTCTTTGAGAACAAAATCTAAGTCCCACAGAGGAGCCCTGGTCACCAGAGGAGGGTTGATCAAGGCAACTCCCCTGATGAATTTTCTAACATGAGGATGGGAAGACAGGAACCAACCCTTGGGATACCCTAAGACAGATGAAATTGCCAATACCTAACTTTTCAGAGGGACCATACTCAGACCCTTATCCAGATCCCATCTAAAGGAACTCAAAGAGCTCCCTCACCTTAATTTTCTCTGGTTGGACCTGGTTTGGGGAACACCAGCCTACCAAAACCCTCTGGGTAGAATTATAAATGCTGTTGATAGTGGCTCTCCTATCAGCTGGGGGGGTCTTGAGAACTGGCTCTGAATATCCTAATTTAGACAGTCTTTTTTGCTCAATCCCCAGGTAGTTAGCTACAGCATTGCTATCTGAGGATGGATGATTGGACCCTGAGATAGCAGGTCCAGCCTCAGAGGAAGATGAAACGGCTGGTGTATTGAGAGGTCTTTGAGGTTGAAAACCCCTCCTAGCCTTAACTTTATTAATACCTTTGGAAGAAGTTTGACAGGAAGGAAGGTATACAGAACACCTCTTGGTCAAGGGAGATGAAGGGTGTCCATCCCCTCCAAGCCTTGGCATCTCCCTCTGGAAAAGAATCTTGTCAGCTGGTTGTAGTGCTGGCTTAGGAACAGGTCTAGTACCAGTGGCCCAAACCTCCTGTTCAGCAATACAAACACCTGGGGGTTAATTTGCCATTCAGCCTGGTCTATCTTCTGGCTTTGCTCTTAGAGAGAGTAACCCACTCCTTATCTATCAGCAACCTGAATGGCTGAGGGTCAGGAAAACCTTGAAGTGCCTCCTGATGTGCTGGAAAGACTGCCAAAGCACCCCATCTTTTACCATAAGAAGACTCACATATTAATCTCTGTTCCTGTGATGGGGTCCAACTGACCTACTCCAAGGTAAGCCTGGCATCAGAGGTTGCATCCTCTGTTGAACTTCAAGCCCTAGCTGGAGGATGCAAAGTTTGGAGACTTGCCAGAGGGACGATGGGGCTTAAATTTAGACCACTGAGATCTAAACTTGGTTTGACCCTTGGGATGAAAGGATTGCTTATGACTATGAAAGGATTGGTGTTGTTTATATTTGGAATTGCCATTTCAAAGGGTGGACAAAAAACCTCTCTCTTATCCCTGTTCTCAGTGAGAATGGAATCTAGTGCTTCCCTGAAAGGCTTTATTCCCCTCAAAGGAGAGGGCAGCCAGTCTGACCTGGGAGCCTGTGTTGACATCCCAGTGTTGGAGCCAGATGTTTCTCCTGGCCACTAAAGCAGAGGCCATGGATTCTGCAGTAAATTGAAAAGAGCCAAGAGATGCATCAATGGAAAAGGCCACTGACAAAACAATTTTCTTCAGCATATCCTTGGCACTCGGATAGATTGTGATCTATATTGGTCAGCTCTTCCACCGCAAAATAGGTCGCTTTAGAGATCAGGGAATTAGTGGCAGTTGGCCTGAGAGCATAAGAAGAGGTTCCAAGGCTCCCTTGAGCACCACCTCTATCCCTTTTATCACAAGGGTCCCTCAGGCGAAGGATCCCTTTGCCCTCTGATGGTATCACAGCATGCAAAGACCAGGCAGTAATGGGAGCATCAACTCGAGACCCCTCATGGTATGCAGAGTATTCTGAGGCAAATAAAGCTTACTGAGCAATTTGGCAATATGCTTTCTCTGAGATGGTATCACCCACTCCACTTCCAAGATGGACTTTAATGCTTCTGAAAAGGGAACCTTAGGTGGCTTGGCAGGACCTTGAGGAGAAACAGACACTTGGCCCCCAGCCTGGTTAGAGTGGCAAAGGAAGAAGGTGACCCGGCCTCTGTGGCAAGATTCAAAGACTGAGGGCACAATCCTAACCCACTTTCCAGCACCAACGTAAGGGCAATGCAGCTCTGAGGTAAGGGAACAAGCATTCCCTTACTTTGAGGAGGCCTCCAGGAGTGCCACCCAACTGCAGGATGCAGCACACATCCCATTGGCACAGATATGTCAACGTGGGAAAATTGGTTAGGATTTGGGCCCTAGTTTCCTTAGGAAATAGGCCCACAAGGAAAAAAAACACGTCCATGTTATTTTCAGTGTTCGTGGCTTCCTCCCCAAAGAGTTCCTTCCTAAAGGATGTGGATTCTGAGGTGTCCATTTCAGGAAGCCAGTTACCTTTAGTAGGGGGAGCCTCTTCACCTGTAAGCATTAGAGTTTCAATGCTTACACAGTTTACACAGTAAGCATTAGAGTTTCAAGGCGGCAGGGAAGATGAAGAGGACTTGTGCCTATTAGGTTTAGACCCCTCAGTGGAATCCAGTGAAGATGGGGGAAGGTGAATGCTGGTGCTTAGACCTGTGGGACAAAGTCCTGTTCTCCTACCTCCCTGCTGTGTCCTCAACCTTGTCTAGCACTCCTCACCCTGGCAACTGTGCCCCAGCCACTATGTGGGCCTGTCTCTCAAAGGAAAATGGCAAGAATAGCAGTGCTGCAAGGTCAGGTCACAACCCAGTTCCAAGTGTCAGTCCACCAGCTGAAGATCGCTGCTCTAAAATTGCAGGTGTGATTCACCTTCATATTGGAGGTGTAGATCTCCTTGGCCCTAAGCATGCAAAATAACTCAGGATGTAAAAAAAATTTTTTTTAAGCCATCATCCATGCTTTCCCCTCTTTAGAAGTATTTCATGAAATCTTGATGCACAGGTGCCTGGCTGATTTATAGGAAAGTCCTGAGTCCAGTACTAGGCTTTCCTGTGTGCCAAAAACGCCAAAGTGTTGGCATCCTTATTCGTTTTTATGCTCAGTAAGGCCCATTAATGATCACAAATGGCAGTAAAACTCAACACTGATCCTAGAGGAAAGACAATGACAAAGTCCTGAGTCACTTGGCAGCCAGCAGTGCAGGTTGCACATCAGCTGGGGCTAGAAGGAGCCATGAAAAACAACAGAGAGGCCAAATGTGTGCAGCCAAAGGAAATCTACCTGCAGCTGTGCCAGGGCAGAGAGCAAGAAGCACCTATGAACAAGCTGGGTGCCCCAATTAAGGTACAATGAACCTCATAAATAAGGAACATTTCAGAAGGCCTGAAGTATATCCTGCCCTTCAAAACAAATTCATTTGCCTGAGTGGGAGGAAGTGGTGAAGCTGTAGGGTTTATTTTACTTGTCTGAGTTCACAAGCTCTTAGCCCCAAGGATGGAGGCAAATAAAATTCTTCATGGTTCAGTATTACTATCTGGGCGAAAGGAGACTTGCGCATTTTCCCATTAAGACCTTTGTGGCGAAGCTTTCCAGATCATGTTTGTTTATTAAGTATTTTTAGTACTGCTAATGCATACAGCGCCATCTATATGCATGGTGCTTTATGCACAGTTAAATTCAAAGGCAGTGCCCTGCCCCAAGGGGCTCACAGTTTAAAAGAGATGCAATGGAGACAAAAGAGGAAGGGGAGGGAAATGGAGGCAGGGAAAGTCTGGGAAAAAAAGAAGCAGTTAATTATCATAGACACTGGCTTGGGCTTAGTTGCCCTGAAGTACAGGGACCAGGGCTTTGAGACAAAGGCTTCATGAAAAAGCTTTGGAAAGGAGATATAAAGTTAATAAGAGGTGGTATCACAGAGGCAATGTGGGAAGTGGTTTCAGGCATAGGGGGCAGCAAAGAGAGAAAGGGTTGGGGTGTTTTAGATATGTATCATCAGAGCATCTTTAATTATATGGAGTGGGGCTGAGGGAGTAGAGGTGAACTGAAGGTCACAAACAAGCAGGGTGACCAGATAGTCACCTCCAGGGTGACTCTGGAGGACAGAGTGCCTATACTTTTAACTACTGTGTAGCAAAGGGAAATTGGGCAGGTGAAGCTTTTTTAACCCTTCCATGTTGAGCTGTACCTGCCCAAATTCCCTCTGCTATACAATAGTTAAAGGTATAGGCACTCTGTCCACCATTGTATCTGGTCACTCTGCATACAAGGGATTGAGGAAGGGGATATGAGAGCAAAGAGATAAGGGGGACAAGGAGAGCTTTAAAGGTGAAGATTAGAAGTTTATTGCAGGATCTAGTAGTGGACAGGAATCCAGTGAAGAGAAAGATGGCCCAATCCTATCCAACTTTTCAGTGCTGAAGCAGCCATGCCAGTGGGGCATACACTGAGTTCTGTGATGGAGGGTCAGTCACAGAGGCCCCCTCAAGGTAAAGGAACATTTGTTGCCTTATCTTGGGGCTGCATTGTGAATACACTGGTGCTGAAAAGTCGGATAGAACTGGGTCCTTAGAACACAATCATAGGCATGTCAACTCAGAAATAAGTCCCACTGAGTTAACCCATTTCTGCCCAGCCCAGAGCTGTACAAATTTGATCCCTGTTGCATATATACAGTGTTGGGCAGAAATGGCTTAAATGGGGCTGGCTCCCAGCTGAGCATGTAGAGGACTGCAGCCTTAAAGAGGGTTGTGACAGGATTGGAGCAACAGGAGAGGTGGATGATGTTTGCAGCTGAGTGGTGGACAGGAGTGAGGGAATGGAGGTGAGATCATGGAAGACCAGAAAAGAGGGCTACAGTAATTGAGGTGAGAGAGGCCATTGAAACCTAGATCCTTTGCAATCACCTTGAGCATGATGTACCCATTCATTTCAATGAGGCATGCACAGGAAAACTGTTCATTGTGCTCCTTAATCATTTTGTTTCTCATGCAAACTGAGTCAGAGATCTTGTGAGGGAAGCAAGGCAGGCAGCTTCCACTCTACAAACAGCATGCAGACACAAATCTTGCCAGGCAGGTAAACTGAACCTCACTGAGAAGACCACAACTACCTAATCAAAGCAAACCACAAGGGTTCAGAGAGGCGTGGGAGGAGGGAATAGATTAGGAATAATCTTGGAGGAGCCAGTGATCAGAGACATAAGAAAAGAACCAAGATGGATGCCAACTGACCCACCCTCGCAGCCTAAGAATACAAGAGACTGATGGCTCTTTGAAAATATAATGAACCACCTTAGGAAAATGGAGGTCTGCTTACAGATGAAAAATTTTCAGACTCCGCACATTAGACAGTGCTCACTCTGCATGCATAGAAGTGATATTGTTTGTTCTGGTGCCACACTTCCACAAGTTGTGAAAGGTTCCAGGGGTGCAGAATGACCATTGTTTGGGCTTCTTTTAACAGGAGAAATCACTGGAGGCTTCTGGTTTTTTCTCATACTGGGGTTATTTCCAGTACAGTATAAATGTTTGAGCCTTGAATAGAGTTAGGTAGGTGCATATACTCCTGCAAGCAACATCTGCTACATTTGTGTCTTCCTAAACATATTTGCAGTTCCCTCACTAAGGATGAAATCCTGTACACACTTTCCTGGGAGTAAGCCCCATTAACACAAGGACTTACTTCTGCTTCAGCATGCACAGCAACTTCCAGTTTTTCTTAAGAACATAAGAACAGCCCCACTGGATCAGGCCATAGGCCCATCTAGTCCAGCTTCCTGTATCTCACATTGGCCCACCAAATGCCCCAGAGAGCACACCAGATAACAAGAGACCTCATCCTGGTGCCCTCCCTTGCATCTGGCCTTCTGACATAGCCCATTTCTAAAATCAGGAGGTGGCGCATACACATCATGGCTTGTACCCCGTAATGGATTTTTCCTCCAGAAACTTGTCCAATCCCCTTTTAAAGGCGTCCAGGCCAGATGCCATCACCACATCCTGTGGCAAGGAGTTCCACAGACCAACCACACGCTGAGTAAAGAAATATTTTCTCTTGTCTGTCCTAACTCTCCCAACACTCAATTTTAGTGGACATCCCCTGGTTCTGGTGTTATGTGAGAGGAAAAAGAGCATCTCCCTATCCACTCCATCCCCTGCATAATTAGCTCAAATAGCTCAAATCCCATCTCTGGCTCTTCCGAAATCTAAACTGCTTTGTGAACTACTGATGAAAGGCAGTATATAAATATTGTTGTTCTATGAACACCACCCACATTTTTTTCCTGACACAGAGGCAGAAGTGAATCCTCTGGCACTCATATCTTAGCCTCTCCTGTCTGGTAAAGCTTACAGGCTTGGGGATCCCAATGATAGCTTGTATTCAGGACAATCAGGGAATTGTTCAGAATCAACTGGTCTCTCTGCTCATTAGCTTAACAAATGGCTGGCTGGCATTCCTGTCACAATACTCAGATACCTGGGACTGAACTATTAACAGACTGTCTCTGAACCATTGTAGTCCCACAAAAAGCTGACAGCCCAGGGCTTGAGGCAGCAGGCCAAATGTGGGCCCTTCCTTACCTGGGGGGCCTGTCTCTGCCTCTCCCATTGGCCTCTCTCATTGTCTCATTGGCAACTGGAACAAGAAGAGGAGGATGGAGCAGGGAAGGAGGCGTGGTAAAGAGGAGGGTGGTGGGCTAACATGGCCAATGTTCTAGTCCACTGCTCTGCTCTCCTCCACACTTCCTTTTCTACTCCAAGGAGTGCAAAGAGGAACAGTGGAGGCAGTGGTCAGACAGAGGTGTGCACTCCCACACCAATCTGCTGCCTCCGTTGGCCTCATGGATGTGTTTGCCCTGGTGGGTTGTTATAGTTGTCCTTCCACTTGTGTAAAGGGATTTGCACATAGAGCAGGGTTCTTGTGCACAGAAGTCCAAAAGGAATCCAGACTTGGCTTTGTGCTTGTCTGTTGCACAAAGGGGGCACACGTAAAGCAGTCAGTACTGTGGTACAGCTTCCTCTGCATGCACAACTGCACACAGAACAGCACAGAAGGCCACCTTATTTCCTTCTGTGCTCCTTAGGATGCAGTGCATCAGACATTCATGGCATGCTGCTCCAGGCCTGACTTGACTGGGCTCTGCCATCACCTGAAGGTAGACCACTCCCCCAAATCACTGCAGCTCCAGGTAAGAAGCATGCCAGGGACTCTGATCTCACTTCACTGCTCTCCTAAGCAGAACTTTAGGGCTGCCACCTGCAAGCACCAAATGAAAGTCAGTCCCTGATTCTGCTGTTAACTCATTAAGCTGTAAGACATCAACACCCTTGAGTGGGAAAATCTGGGAACAGGACCCAAGCCTATTGCTTGCTGCATTGCCAGCACAGCTCACAGGTGGAGGAAACTGCTGGGCCAATCTTTGCTGTTCCACAGATTTGCTGTTCCACCTTATAATGGCCAGAAGGTGTTCTGTAATTTGTCAACCCAGCCAGATCAGGTAATCTGGGAAACCAATAGGTACCCTGCTGGCTGTGCATCTCTGCCTCCTCTGGCTTGGTTCCCTGGTCTGAGCAGCATGGTACTAGGACTTGCTGTACTACAGGTTGTCCTGCTCTGCCTGCCTCTGTTGGACTCTGCTCATTTGGACTCACCTTGAATATTTGACCGCTTACAACCCAGCACCACACTATGTGTCTCTGGTCCTTTCGACTGACAAACAGTACCCTGGCAGATGGGAAATCTGGCCACTTGGGAGCCTGACTCCTCTGGGCCCCATCTCAGCCAGCAGAGTGTTCCGCCTCTTGAGAGAACCAAGGCACATGCAGCAAAACATGACTGGCTGGAAAGGAGAGAGGAGGCCCTGGTTTCCTAAACAACTTCCCTGTGCTTTGAGCACTTCAAGATCTCTTGCAGGATGATATATCTGGTGACTGTGTTGATGATTGTGCGGTCCACTTTTCTCTAAGCCAGGGGTGCTCACACTTTTTTGGCTCGAGAGCTACTTTGAAACCCAGCAAGGCCCGGAGATCTACCAGAGTTTTTTTTACAATGTTCGTGCCATCATAACATATAACATTTTGGTGTACAATGTATGTTGGTGTACCTTGAGCCCCACTGAGTATAACAGGACTTACTCCTGAGTAGACATGCCTAGGATTAGGCTGTGAGGCTGCAATCCTAGCCACACTTACCTGGGAGTAAGCCCCATTGAGTACAATGGGGCTTACTCCCGGCGTTTCCTCCCAGAGGCACCTGAAGGGGGGGTCGGCACTCCGCGATCTACTCATTTTGCCTCGCGATCTACCGGTAGATTGCAATCCACCTATTGAGCACCCCTGCTCTAAGCTATAGATCCAAGGTGGGCAACTAACCCATGAACAATAACACTGTCAGGAAACAATGGAAAAACAACAATGCAACAACATACAGCAACCCAGCATGACTGTCAGGGCCACAAAGGGCCACTCTGAAAGAGGAAAGCTTTAGGCAGGTAACCCAAAAGGGTTATATACTTGTTATACTGTACCCAGTACAGTGTCTATAACAAGGCACACATTTCCACGTGGATGTCTGAAAATTAAGCTCATGTTTACATATCAACAACATGCAAATTGCAGATTGTACCTGCACTGAATGGAGTGCATGAGTCACTTTACTCAGGTGCAGATTCTCCATCATTGTTCCCAGGTACACAGATAAATGGTTTAACAAATGGATTGTTGGGTTGGGCCCAGCCACCCAACCCTGACTTACTGCTCCAGACAGCAGGTTAGCCCAGGAGGTGACTTGGCAAGCTCCCATACAGGGCTGGGCCCCAGGGAGAGACTGGCACAGGGCCTCTAGAGTTACAAAGGAATAGGAGGATGGTCTGAAGGCCCTGCCCCCCTCTTGAGCCTGCCAGGGAGGAAGGGTGAAGCAGGGTGGGGCAGCCAGGATTCCTCAAAAGGGAGACAACCTGTGATGGGGGAGAGAGGTGTGCTGGCAGAAGGGAGACCACCTGAGAGCGAGGAACAGGGTGATGTGAACCCCCTCCCCCAGTGGCAGTCTGAGGCCCTACTCTGCTGGACCAACCCCAGGAGGGGAACCACAAAGGTGACCCCACCCTGAACCCACCAAGCTCTACAGGTGTTTGAGCACCTGGCCTGCTGCAAGCAGACTGGGGCGCGACATGGATTAACAAGGTGTACAGATTATGTAATTTAGGGTCTGGCTTAACATACCTAAAAACTTAGCCAAATGAGGGAGAAGAGTTCCACCATTGCAAGGCCATGAGAAGAAAGGTCTGCCTCTTGTCACTGCCAGCTTTGGCATCAAACAATGTGAGATGCTGGAAGCATCACTTCTGCTTCCATCTTTGGTTCTGAGAAAAAGGAAGTTAATTGCCTTGGAGCAGTGTTGGGGGAGATCAAGAGTCTTGTGGTATGTTAAAGGTGAACCAATTTTATGGAATACAGTCCACTTCATCAGATGGAATGAAATTCTCACTAGGCAGGTCGGTACACATGGCCAACTGAAGCGATCACTTCAGACAGCAGATTGGCCAGGGGCATTCACCCTTCCACCCACTGCTCTCCCTCCTCCTCTCGACTAGATATAGGAAGAGGAGCATAGCAGAAATGTGTAGGAGAATCTGGTACATCAGCAGGTAAAGGGGGGTAGCATTTGGCCCACCACCTCAGGCAGCAGGAGGTCTTGGGCTGGCCTTGGGCTTGTAAATACATGAAGAAAGAGAATTTTAAAAAAGAAACAATCACAAAGCTCTGCTGATTACATTGTAAGCGCAAATGCAACAAAGCTGATCTCATAATAAGCTTAAAAGTCTGCAAGGTTAGTATGGTTACAAATCATAACTGGTGTTAACAAGCTCTAGGGACTGGGTTTATGAAGAAGGCCATCAGTCCCTCCTGCTGTGGCTCTGATGAAAATCCCTCCTCCAAAGTGTGAGTGTCAGCTGTTTAAAACCCCCTCCGACATGCAAAGACAGTGATCAACCTGAGATTTTGGGCGCAACCCTAACCCATATTCCTGCACTGACGTAAGGGCAATGCAAGGTAAGGGAACAAACATTGCCATACCTTGAGGAGGCCTCCATGACTGCCCCCCAACTGTAGGATGCAGCACCTGCCCTACTGGCACAGCTATGCCAGTGCTGGAAAGTTGGTTAGGATCGCACCCTTGGTCCCTCATTGGACCAAGATGGCAGCATGTGGGGCACAGCTTCCTTGGAAAACATGTTATGGGAACCTCACTTCCTGGGAAATAACTGATCGGTTGAATCACAATGGAGAAGCGAACTGAGTCATATAGGAAGATTCATTACAAATGCAGTAAAATGTGGTCATTAAGAGCAGCCCATATCAACATATCATTTGCTGTGCATCATTAACAAGGGAAGGGAGCCTGTTCTGCTCTCCTGGGAAGAGCCTGGCTTTTCCCCTAGGGGTGACTGGCTCTGACAATGCACTTCAAGAGCACATGAGTTTTCTCTGTAGCATCTTGCTTTTACAAAGTAAATTGGACTCTATCAAGCCCCTTTCAGTTCCTATCTGGTATATTTCAGTGTGCCATTCAGAATTAGAAAGGATTTAGTAGAAATCAATTCACTTTCTCCATTCTGGAGAGGTGAAGCAGAGACACAGAGACATCCTGAGCAGCCCACAGGGACAAAAACCGATTGTTGGGGAGGGGGTGTTCTTTCATGTTGCACAAAGATTTTTGGATTCTAATCTCAGCGCTGAGCAGGGCTGGTACAACCATGAAACTGACTGAGACAGTTGCTTCTGGCAGCATTTTGGCATGGGGTGCTCACTTCCACATGCCCACTTGCCTCTACTGTCCTTCCTTCCACTCTCTGAACTTGGAATAAAAAGTGGGGGAAGGAGAGGAGGACACCCTAGTTCACCACTCTGTCTCCCCCCCCCCCAACTCCCACAGCACACCATCAAATAATTCACAGCACACCAATGTACCACAGCACAGGGGTTGAAAATAGCTGCTCTAGACCTTTGGCGCACCAGATGCTATCCTCCCTTACTTAACCATTCACTCACCTATGCCACTGTACCTCCTCCTGCTCCCTGGATTGTCAGAATATCAGGGGGCCAATCTATTGGCACAGATTATATACCAGTTACAGTGGTGCTTACTAATTATATTCTAAATGCAAGATATTCAGTCAATCAATCAATGGTCATTACAGAGGATTTTCTAAGATAGAAGATTGGCTGGATTCTACTAAGAAGGACCAACTGGCCTCACATTGTGTTTGCAAAAGCAGACTGGTTGCTGGCTGCAGCTAAGAAGCAGGGAATGCTGTGTTTAGAAGCATGCTATCGTTGTCCATGAACATTCCAGGAGTCACATTCACTCTGTTATACTTAAGGGTGAATGCACTCCATTGGGGCAAGCCACGGATGGTTCACAGGTACAGCTAATGCTCAGTGGTACATTCTCTCTTCTCCTGCATATTCAGTAGTGGTGGGGATATGATAAGAGTCTCACTTCCGGAACATATGTATCAGGGATGTCCAGCTTCTGCAGTTCTGAATCTGGTTGCCCTCTAGGCAAGCCAATAATGGGTCAGTCAGCCTCAGGTACGATGCCCAATCACAGGCATTTGGGCTGAGGAAAGTTGATCTTGACCCTTGGCTGAAGGATCCTTTCAGCACTAAAGGGAAGGGCAGGCCAGGTGCCCTGCAATATGACTAAAGCCTCTGGGGCATCCAGTCCTGTTGTGATGAGAGAAGCACCAGCTGGCCAGCCCAACTTACCTTCCTAGCAGTGCTGGGAAGGCCAAGGAGCACCCAGGCTCAGAAGCCGTGTGGAAAAACCTGGGCAGGCTCCATCCAGCTCGGGCTATCCTGTTTCCTGATGACTTCCCAAGAAGCAGGACAATCAAAATGGAGGCACCACCCTGTGGCAGAGAGTTTCAAGGCTAGGGAGGGGCACCACAGAGAATTGATTCAATCAACAATGGCATGCAGATCAAGCTTGCGCTTCTGCTGTGGAAGTCCGCCTCTTGACCTTTCCGGAAGGCCGGAAAGGGTCTGCATGATTCTCAGCTGCGTGGCATAGAGCTTACACCTTGATATGGCACACCTCACTCTTCTTCAGAACCAAGCCAGGTTGCACCTCTCGGGTCCGAGTTGGAAGTGTGTCTCAAGGACACCTACAATAGAGCCATCTGGGATACCATTCAGAGGTGGCTGCACAGGTGGGGTCTTGTGGGACATGTGCTGGAGACCCATGCAAGGGACCGCAGTTGTGCCTGTCCAATTCCTGAAGCAGCAAAGGCCTGTTTGTGCTGCCACTGTTCCCCATGTGACCAGAATCACGGGGTTTTATGCTTCTTCCAGTATCCAAAGAGGGCAAAGACTAATTGACTGTAGACAATGGTAGCTAGTAGAGCAGAGCTGATAACTGTGCATGAGTGCTGAGAGAAAGAAAACTTGTTTTGACTTGCAGCGGGGAGTAAACATGTCAAAGGACTGATGGAAGTCATTTTGGCTTGCCAGCCTCCTCATCAGTTCCTGATGGCAGATGACAAAAGCAAATGTGACTCATTCAGCTGGAACAAAAACAGCTTTTCCCCACAACTGGTTTTTGAAGACAGATCCACGAAGGAGTAGGCAGTGGGGAGGCCTGGGGCAAGAGGGATTCCAAACATCTTCCAGGAATTTTGCAGTGTTTTCTCAGAACTCATGCAACACCATGGCTCAGCGACTGAGGTGTACATCAGGATCCTCCAGTTCAAATCTTTCCAGAGCCAGAAATTAACAATGTGCCTTGAGGGAAACCTCTCCACAGTGTCAGTACCCTGCCCCCCACCTGCAGCATGAATTTGCAAAGGCAGATCTCCCTTCCAGGTGGGCCTGAAGAGTTATACTGTACTAGGCCTTTCATCCATTTACCTATATGGATTGTGGAGCGACCCTGCCCACAAGACCAATTGAAGTGGTCACTTCAGCTGACCACTTCACTGTCCACCTCCCACACACAGAATTCAACACATGAAAAAGGGAAGAAAGTGGAAGAGGCATGAAGAGGAGAGGAGAGTGGTGGACTGCAAAGTTTCGCTTCAGAGACATCTCTCCTCTCCACCTCACTTCAGCAGGGCAGCGGCAGCAGCAGGTGCAATGCCAGGTAAGGAGTATTGGTTTCAGATTGTGGACCCTTGGCTGAACCTCAGATTAGAGGGGTGAGATGGTGGCATCACAAAACCAGAGTGATCTGGCCTGGGCACAAGGCTCAGCAGGGGTGAAATGACACCACCCAAGCCAGTGGCATTCCTAGGGTGTGGTAAAATGGTAAGATGTGTAGGGACCTCAACACACTGTGTATGTGGCCCCTCACCTCTGGAGCCATTAGCACAACTTACTATTTTGCCCCTCTTCAGGAACGCCACTGGCCCAACCCTTCCTTTGGTTATCTTTGGGGCCACTTCTGGCCCAGCTGCCACACACTCTCACCTTCTATTATGTTTTCACTGCTTGCTGGCCAGAGTGTGAGGCGTCAGGGCCTGACATGGCCTGAAGATCACTGAATGGAGGTGGACTTTTAAACATTAAACCAATGCCAGAGCCTGGGAGGTTGGGGGTGACGTCATTGCATATTTTTGTCACCCTGAAATTCTGGAAAGCCACTGAAGGTAAGTGCCCTGGGGTGTTCTGAGGCAAGAATGCCTTGGGGATTAGGAGGTTGCTACCATCCTCTCTTTCCACTTCAGCAGTTCTGTTCAACCCATCTCCCTCCTGGGAGCTCAGTTGTTGGCTGCCTTCAGCTCCTCAGTCCTGGCTGGTGACTGACCAAGTAATAAACTCCATCCCATGCATGCCAGGATTCTGGCAGATCTCATGAGATGCCATCCTCTGGAGGTGAGCAGAATGGTGATGAGGTTGCTGTAGCAACTGCTACATCCTGTTGCTTCCATCCTTTCCCAGCAGTAGCCACAGCAAGAGAGGGATATGATGTGGCTTCTTGTTCTGCCAGATTCCCAGTCCAAACTTTGCTTAGAGAACTTATGCCCACTTTCAGCTAATTAGCTCCCCTTCTTTCCCCAACAGTGGCCCTAGTTCTGCCCTGCAGCACTGCTGGACCCCATCTCCAGCTAGCTCACCTGTTCAACTGCAGAGGTCCTCCTTCCTCCCCTCCCCTCTCCTGCCAGCTGCTCCTCCTGGCACTACAGCAGCACCTTGGTCCTCCACAGGTCTTAGGTGTGGTAGCCAAACACCAAGCTCAGTGTCTCCAACAGTTTCTACTCCAAAGATCATTCACCCATCAGTAGTTCCTCACTCCATTAATCCAGTCATCTCCATCTACTACCCACACCAAATGTTCCCTTCATCAGGTGCTTTTATGCCTGAAGGCCCTATTGCCTTCAAGTGGCTGCAGCTGTGCAGCACACCCTCTGTTGAATGCCCAGGCCTTAGCCTTTAAAGGGGCCACTGCTGATAAGTACCTCCTGGCCAGATCTTCCATGATTCCAACACACTTCTCCTGGCCCTGCTCAGTGGTTTGATGGTTGGAGTGGCTCATCTCTTCTCAGTCATTCCTGAATAAAGAGGAGACATTTGGTGCAGCAGGCACCAGACAAGGGGAAGGCAGCATTTAACCTGCCACTGGGAGGGTCCACCCTCTATGTGTGCCCAAGAATGTCTGCTGCACCTGGGAGTGGCTAACTTTTCACACACTTGTTTTTGCAGCAAGGGAATTGTTTTACTGATCACTTGATCCCTCAAGTCTTTGTTATATCTTTTGTTCCCTTTGCTGCTATGAACAGAGGCAGCTACAACTGTCAAATACACAGGCACTTCACAATATACTGTATTTTTTCTCCCTCAACTTCAAATTTACAGTTTCCAGAGCACATTGAAAGCAGTACCGTATTAGTACAAATGCTCATCAGGCAGTCACCTGCACACTTTTAGGGAGCTGGAATGGAACCCTTTGAAGGTTGATACAATGACTTCAGGGACAGCAGCTTGATTTCTACACAGAGGGCCATTCAGAACACTGGGCTGATCAGAAACTCCTAACAGTTAAATTTCTAGAAAGGTAAAGGATATGTGTTAAAGGGTATGTGTATGTGTTAAAATTTAAACCCCTATTCTGCACTTGGAGGCTAACAAAAGGTGTCACAGTGTCTTAACGCCATCTGAAATTATTAGGGCCATTGTTTGCTTAAAGGGCAGGTAACTCGTCCAGGAGACTAATCATCACAGCCCAAGGATTGCAGGGTTTCAGCCTTCATTTCCATCAGCAGGGTAAATAGCAGAGGTCATAAAGATACCTTGAGATGAGAACAGGACAGAATCATTCACCAGGCTTGGTTCCCAGACCTGACAAGCATCACATGTTTGGGGAATGGAATGCAAGTGAATTAAGTCATCCTGCACGATTCATGAGGAGTTCTGGGGCTGATGCAATGCGATGACTCACACGGGGATGTAGCGAAGCAGCACATTTCTCTGAATGGAAAGAGTTCAGCATCCTATACCTGAGGGGGGCATTTCAGCATGTTCCCTTGCTGCCAGCCTTTTGGAACACGTGGCCATGTGGTTACAAAACACGCCACATCCCAGTCCAGTTCTTGCTTTCACTGAATGTGTACAGAGCTTCTTGCCCTTGAGGCTTTCCATTTTTCTTAAAGGGGGGAAAAACAAAACACTGAGGGACATGCTGACATTCTGATACCTTCATCCCCAGTCTTTCTGCCCTTTCCTTTGAAAAATGATCAAAGGCAGAACTTGAAAGAGTGAGGTGGGGGGGGGGGGAGACAAGACTCCAGCCAAAGACATCCCAGTGCCTGAAGTGTGGTCAAATGCTGCCTCCTGTGAGCATGGTGCCTTGTGGGAGCAGCCCCATAGGATCTGCTGCCCCCCAGTTTCCCCTTAGGAAAACAAAAACATGTACATACATTAACATGCACAGAACCCAGCACTGCTAATGGTGTTTGCTACCTCCTCTGCCTCTTCCACTCTGGGTGAGGAAAGCAGTCAGATGGGCTAAGCAAAGTATACCTATCCAGAACTGTCTCCTCACCTGCTGCTCCAGCGTCACCTGCCCCATTACTCCCGTGTGCCTGTTTACAACCAATTGAAAGGGCAGCTCCCAGGATACTGGGAGCTCATCCTGTTTGTTTCAAACAGTGCCAGGAGTAGTATGATCTCCTAGTTCCTGACCTGGGACCCCGATATGGCAAGGCCAGCCTACCGGGTTATGTTCTCACTGCCACCAATCCCCGGCTTATCCCAACCCCATGGCTTTCTGCAAGGCCATGCGGGACACTCCTCTTCCGGGTCCTCAAACTCTGAATTCCCCTCTGGTAACCTGGCACTCCACTAGCACTTAAGGCCAGGAGGGAAAGTGGAATCAACTCAGCTGTTCCAAAGGAACTGGGTGCATTACAAGGACAGCTTTGGTTGCAATATTTCTGTCAAACAGGTCATGTAGACCTTCTCTTCTGACTTCAGCCTGCGGCACAAAATGACTAGACGTGGCCCTTATATGCTCTTTGGGCTGCTAAACTCCTCCCTCTTTCAGTTGGCCCTTTGGGAGGGAAATTCAAAATCAAAGGCCCTTCCTGCTTTTCTTTTAAATTTTTGGAGGGAAACTTGCAGCCAGATTTCTAACCATCCTTTGACCTTGTCCATGGCAAGGGACCCCAAAACGTAGGACATGACAAAATAAAAGATAAAAACATCATATATTGATTTCATGTGGTTAATTCAAGCAATATATTATTTATTATTAAATTCAAAACTATGTTATATATATATAATTTATTACATATGATGTATTACAACAAGGCTATGTGCTGCCTGCAGAGGCCAGCTCACAGGGAAAAGGAGGACATTTAAGTTCTTTTCTAGGACACTAGGCTAAAAAAGAGGATGTCTGGTCACCCTGAGCACGACCAGTGCTGCAGATAAGAGGAAGGAGGCATGTGGGGGTCCACTTTCTTGCCCACCTGATTTGAGCTGCGTGACCCTCTTCTGTCTGTTCATGAAAACAAGCACCCAGAACAGCATCCATTTGCCGCTTGACCACTTCAATTGCTCACAATGGCAGTGCTGGAGGAAAAGGCTGCCCTGCTTGCTTATAGAGTAAGAAGAGGATTGAAGGCCAATTAAAATGACCTCAGTGGGCCAGAGGGGGCCATCAGGCACTCCGCATCAGCTGGTTGTTCCCCCACAATGCGCCACTCAAGGTGGTCACTACATTCGGCCTCATGGGTAGGCTGGTTCTCCTGCCTTTGCCACACCAAATGAACTTGCCAGCAGTGTATCAACCACTGCCCCACTGTTTTTCCCAATCCCAGGTTTCTAAAGGAAAAGGGGAACAGAGCACACGTGGAAGTGTGGAGGAGAGGGAGGGCGCGAGCATCTGACAATCTAGCCGCCCAGTCTGCTCTCTGCCACACTTCCACTCCATTCCCTCCCTCTATCTTTTTTTCTTTTTTTTTTTGTAATTCAGGAAGCTGGGGCAGCTGCAGGAAGATGGATCTGGGTGTCCCTTCACCACTCTGCTACCTGAAGTGACGGTCTCAGGTAGCCTCCTGGAAAGGCCAGACCTGGTGTCAATTTGTCAAGAACAGAGGCCCTGGGAGGAATTTGACCGGGGGTACAAAGTTTCTTATGAGCCCCTTCCTTTCTCCATTAGTCATTCCTTCCAGGCCCAATTCCCCCATCTCCTTTGGCTCCTGGGCCCCCTTTTTGACTTGGAGCCCAGGTACAATGTCCCCCTGCATCCCTCTCTCAGACACCCTGGTCAAGGGGGCATCTCTTTGTCAGTTGAAACATACCAGTTAAAATAGTGAATGAGACCCTTGTAAGCTGTATGTACTGTATATTTACTGTACACACACAAATGTGCTGTATTTACAAATAAGGCATCTCAGTGAGAAAATTTAGACACATATGAGTCCTGACCTCTCTTCTCTAAGGCATTTCACAGGTGCTCCTTGAAATGAAGGGGGACAAAGATTTCATGTACAGCCCCCCCACAATGCTTTTCTTAATCTCAAGACTGGAAGGGACGTGCTAAAATGGCAGATCTGCTTCATCCTTTTCAAGATGCTTCAGAGTATTGGTACAGAGGAAGGGGGGAACCTGGGCTTTTCTTGCCATGCGCTCCCTCTCAGGATCCCCAAGCAGAATAGCGTCGGCAGCTTCTATAAATAACCGTTAAGCTATTTTTAAGCCTTCAGCGGGCATTGCAAAGCAGCACTGTGCTTTGAAATGGTAAATCCTGTCAGGAGGGGGAACTAGGCTACAGGGAGCCCACTGCAGTAGCACCACTATTTCCACGTGCGGAGAGCTGCAGGGCTGCTACCTCACATGTTTAAGGGAGCTCAGACACATCCATGCTGTCCTTAGACAACTCCAGCATCTCTCTCATTCATGGCAAAAGTTGCCCAGCTGGTTTCTTTTTTCATTCATTCATTTCATTCACATTCTTTCTTCTCTTGAGCAGCTGGTAAAGGAGGGAGATGCCCTAATTCCTTGAGGGTCTGTTTCCACACCAGTGCTTTCATGATAATCATCTTGGGCAGACAGAACACTGGCAAGCTGAAGGAGTGTTAGTTTAGTGCATGTTAATGTTATTTTATTTTATTGATCTTTTATGTCTTTACATTATGTTAGATTAGATTAAGCCAGAGCAGGGTTGGTCCATTATCTCCTGGTGCCAACTGATGATGATATAGCAGTTTGGGAATTGGACCTGGAAGATCTGGGTTCAAAATCCCTTCTCAGCCATGAAGCGTCTTGGATGAGTCACTATGTGTACAATCTTAACCCACTTTCCCGCACCAGCATTAGGGCAATGCAGCTCCAAGGGAAGGGAATAAACACACCCTTACTTTAAGGAGGGCTTTGTGAGTGCCGCCCAACTGCAGGATGCAGCATACATCCCATTGGCACAGGTATGCCAGTGCTAGAAAATTGGTTAGGATTTGGGCCTCTCAGCCTCACCTACCTCACAGGGTTATTGTGAAGGCAAACGAAGGTAACTACATACACCACCCTGCTTCTTGGAGGAAGGGGGGGTCCAAAAGTGTGAAAGAATAAATTGCAATCTCTATCCCCCCACCCAGATGTGCCAACTGCTGCTGCCTCTTTCTCCTCCCACTCCCTGGATCTGAAAAAGCAATGGAGAAAAGGAAATGTGGAGGATATGAGTGGTGGGCTAGAGAGTCTCACCCAGCAACCTTCTACATCCCTATAAGTGTCCCTTTTTCCAGCAATGTTGGTTTCCAGATCTGGGTCTTACCAGAATACCTTGTGCTTTTTATTAAAAGGACACACCATAAAAGAGAAGCCACAACCCCACCCACTGAATGACAACTGTCACCAGGATGATGGATATTGTTGGGAATTTAGTATTATTTTATATAGGGGTGAGAATTGCTCATGGGACTCATGATCCTGTCAATCATCACTGGCAGAATCGCCAAGCACTTACATTTGTGAGCTAACATGGGTGAGCGGAGCAGCTGCTTGTTCTCCAAGCCAGATTTCATCACAGCAACAGATAGTCATCTACACATTCTCCCCCCCCCCCCCCGCCGCCATTTTTACATCATAGGGACAGCTGCCAGAGTCTCAGGCTTCCACAGCACTGGCCACATCTTCAGCGGTGAATCCCCTATAACACTGGCCAATACACCCTATTCATTGTCCTCTTCAACTTTATCATCCCAGCACCACACCAGTCACCATCATGGAGGGCTCTTCTTTAATGGTCTTAACTGTCATGAAACAGGGGGTGGAGAATCCACATAGGTAAAACCTGCCTCTCCCCCCCCAGTGAGGTTTTAATCTCCCAAACCCAAAGGCTCTATAACTGAAAATGGGTAGGATGGCATAGCAGTGAAGGCACACTAAATGCACTTGTCATTGCATTATTCTATTAACCCATTTTTGCCCAGCCCACCGGTGTACACATTTGGTCCACGTTGCATATATACAATGTTGGGCAGAAATGGTTTAATTGTCATGTGCTCTGCACCTGCTGGTTGGGAGTTGCAGTAACCTGGAAATGGACACATGCAAAATCTGTGACTATTTCAGCACTAGAGACCTTAATTTTGTTCTTTTGTGTTTCTGAATGTGTTCAAGAGTGTGAGCAAGCAAGAGAAAAACTCACAACCAGCCACTACATTTTACTAAAATAAGCCAAGCTGTACTGTAACCTGAAATTCCTGCTGGCTCAGCTTTCTGATTGAGGCAAGGCCCTTCCCCTCCCCCCTTTGCCCCATCTGCTTTGAAAGCATGTCCTTTCTCCCACCAGATGTGTCATATTCTGCCTTTTCTTCTGATAAAACATATCCTGATGGATAAAAATAAAATGCGTTCTTCCTGCAAGGGCAACAGCACTGTCGGGAACAAGGAAAACTCTTCCCATCTTTGCACGCAACGGAAAGCTGACATTTATCCATGCTTCAGTTTCGGGCTGTCAACTGATAGAACATTTCCTTTTCTGGTTGATTAATCTAAGGTTTTAGTAGGCAATGCTATCAGCCTGTACACAAAGTGGGGCCACCAAATTATAAGGCTGTAGCTTATTCATATTCAGGGGCCTTCCCTGGGTAAGCCCAAATCAGTAGATTCAGAAAAATGAAAGAGAAGGATTTAAACATGAACAGCCTAGGACATCTTTTAAACTTTCAGGACTTGTATGACCTATAAGAAGGTTTGGGACATGCAGAGTTAAGAAAATGCTGAAGTCATCTCATTTGCTGAAAGGGGGGGGAAGACTCATCTTTTAAGTTATGATTTATAAGAGACTGGGGAGTGGCAGGAGAGAGAATTACCATCAGGACTGGCCCATGAAATCCTGACATTGGAGGTAGTATGCAAAATGTTGCCCCCTTTTATCTGATGATGTGCTGGCCTCTGCTTCTCCCATTTCCCAGGGTTCTAGCTCAGCCCTCTCCTCCCTTCTACATTTCCTCTTCTTCCCCCTCTGCCTTTTCCAACCCAGGGAGTAGGAGTAGGAGCAGTGGAGGCAAGTGGGTAGACAGAGATTGGTTATCCTCCCCCCATCAATCTGCTGCCGGAGAAGTCAGCTTTAGCCACCCAAAATGGGCTAGTCCTTACACTGCTAACTGTCCAATTCCAGCTAAGCTTGGAATGCTCTATTTTTTTCTTATGGGCCATGTTTCCTGACCCAGGGAAGTTTTGTTAGACCCTTCCATTGGACAGCCTGCATAACTAACCAGTCTATGGTCTAGCTAAGGGCAGTTGATGAGAGCAGTTAAAATGGAAAATTCAAGAGTCAGAGAAAAAGGTTCAAAGATTCAAAAAAAAAAAAATGGAGATGTGGCAATGATGGGGGAAAAAGATTAACCTGCATCCATGGGATATGGTCTCATACCCTCCCTAGCCCTCCCATCACAACTGGGACTCAAGGCTACATTATGATGAATGACCCATGTGTATTCATGACAATTAGAGAGTCCTTAACTATTAGCTGTCTATACCATGAAATCCTAATGGACTTTGTCCTAGGTGTCCATTTTCATGATCATGCAGATTCTCCTAATCTTTAGCATCCATGATTAACCATAATGGCTTAGAAAGAATTCTCTGCTTCTACCTCAGTACCCCGTTCCTTGTCCCTGTCTTAATAAAACACACAGGAACGAACAAATTGTATGCAAACCATAAAATGTTTATTTGGTTAGTTCATTAAACATCTTTCAAACGATTAAATTTTGGTCTGCACCCTTCTATAAAACTGTTCAAGTTTTCAACGAACCTCCAATACGTAAAAGCAAAGTGACTTTACCATATACATAAATTTCAGATCAAAATACAGCACTTTTTTTCTTACATTTTATAAAACCAGCTCAATACAAACCACATTAGAAAAGACAAAACACTTTCACTGATCCTTAGTACAAGACTACGCCACAATTTGCACAGTGGCTCCAAAGCCCCCAGGGCACCATCCATGTGCTTTAAATTAAAACAAAAACAAATTTAAAAAAACAAACAAAACACATTTTACTTGTCCAACATTAGACTGAACATGTAAACAAAAGTGCTACTTAATCCAAGAGCTATTTCGCATCCCTTTTTGCATCTTGAGCATATGTAAACCTCAAAACCAATAATAAGAAAGGTTGAATTTTAAAAATGACTGACATGCAAGATTAGCCATGAAAACAGATTGGTGGAGAAGGGGCATGTGAAATGATCCTAAAACAAACTCACATATACTGGGTGTGATCCAACATCCCTGAAACTCCAAGTCACAAACAGTTTCCAGACAACTATTTTGCAGGGTTGTTTTTTTTTTTGGGGGGGGGGGGGGGAGGAGTGTTTAAATTTGGTGTTGGGCAAAAGCAAGGCATAGGGAGTGCCGATTGGTTAGTGCCCAAAAAGTAACTAACACACTTCCTCAAATTCTAAGCACAATTTTGTAACAGTTTTTAAAATATGTTTGCAGTTTTTATTTAAGAAAGATGAAGGATAAACAGGTAATTGACTCACTGTTTAGAATCATACACCTGCTTTTACTCTATGAAGAAAAATGTGTTGGGTATATGAGGCAATTTTTCCACTGCAAGCACAGAAGGTTCAACTGGTTACAGAATGAGGAAGTTTTTGCCCTTGCAGAATTCTGTGTGCGCACTGGAGCTCCTGGATCACAACCATGATTTTTCTCAAGGAATACAGATTCAACAGATTTTGCAGGGTCACAACTTTTAAAAAGCCAACATTGTCAAAACACTTGAGAAGGATATACAAACACAGACAACACTACGTATTCGTTTACTCATTAATATAACATGTTCCACTGCAAAGCCCAGTTTTCACTAACTGAGTGCCACAAAGTGCCAACAACATTGCACATATTTTTCTTCAAAAATGTAAGAGTACAAGTTAGCATGCACACCATTAAATTAGTCCTCCCTTAACTGTTCTTACATAGATTTCTTTTTCCCGATTTTGTGTCTGAAGAGCACTAGTGTGGATTTTAAAAAATGAAGACCCCACATATTTAACTAAGGATTTGTTCAGATACCATAGAAGCAGGTAGATGGAAAATCCCTTGACAGAGAATGCAGTTCAAAATCACTTTTTCAGTCTTGTGAAGGAACGGGACTTTTGGGATAGGATCTGACCCATCATGGAAGATTTAGAACAAAGAAAAGTATATATAAAGGGAAGGGCATGAAAACCACCAGCTTTCCAATAATGGGTTCAAAAAGGATTTCCCTCTACATGGCTCCTAAGGTAGGGCCATATCATGGCTCAGCATATGTTTTGTATGCAGAAAGATCTAATATCAATCCTTGACAGTTAATCAAATTCAAGGCAGCATAACTAGGAGAGATCCTGAAACACTGGGAAAGTCAAAAGAGGTTGCTGTTGGTGAGAACCAGTGGTCTGCCTCGGCATATGGGAGCCTTCCAGCCACAACCTCCTGTTTTAGTCTGGTTTTTAATCTTCTGCGGCATTCGGTTCAGTGCCGTTAAAGAGCAGTGGCAGTACGGTGGGATTCCTTGGGTTGCACTGTGAAGGACGATATCTGAACAAGCCCTGCTTATGAAGTTGACAGAACAAAAGTAACCTTGAAGATCCACTAGTTCATGCTTCCCTTATGTTTTGCAGAGGAGTGGGTATTAGCAAGGACATTATCAAGGGGAGCATTCAAGCGATTTCTTTTTGGCAGTCTACAGACCTTAGCATTCCAAATGCTCTTGTAGCACAACAACAAGCAATTGAAGGTGTATTTGCATTTTTAAAAATCAACCCATGCCCCAAACCCCACATATTGTTGCATTAGTCTTCCAATTACGTGGCTTGTGATTTCACCTCCCTAAACAATATCTAGGACACACAGTTTGAAATTGTGTATTTATTTGGAAGATATACACATATGGGCCTTCTATGTTAAACATTTAGGTCACTTCCTCCAATTCCAGTTCCCCTCCTAGTAGTGCTCTTGGATGTTTCAGATTAATCATTAAGACAGCTATAACATTAAAATGTAGTTTTCTGCAATTTAATAGTATGACTGTAAACATCAATGAACGGGAAAACCAACTCTTGTGAGTCAAGCACATCAATAACTTCTTGGAAGTTGCTTGGGTTAGATGGCTCAAGTACTGAATCTCTTTTTTTTCTTCCCTACCCCCTTGCCCCATAGTAACATGTCACATTCTATGACAGTTCTATGTAGCAAGCCTTTTAAAACTAGGTTTCATCTCTACAGTTCACCAAGCTGACATTGTGAATATACAGAAGATAACCTGATGGAGTTTGGGCAAACAACTCTGATCAAAGTTTTGCAGAAGCTCGGTTGGTATGAAAATCCCTATGGAGGCAACGGACGGTGGGTGTTCAATGGAAATAACATGAGGCTGTCCCCACACACAAACAGATCCAAGCAACTTGTACAATGATGGAAAGTGTGTACTTTTTAGCCCAATACACTGGCATACTTTTAACCCCAAAGGGTACATTTTGAAAAAATGCATACAAGTTTGGCAACACAGAAAAAATTCCTCTGAATTAGATAACTGTGCAATGCTAAACTACTGTACATACTGTGTGCTTTTCCTAGAAAGGCCACTGAGAAAGTACAGAAACTGTACATTTCCTTAAATAACCTGCATTATCTATTAAGAAACACTGGAGTGTCAAAAGCGCAACACACACCCAATGACCTTTTGGCTTGACAATATGTGGGGTAAAAAATCTTACAACGGAAACCTAGAACGTAGTACATTTTCAGCTAGCAAAACATGTTTAAACTGTATGTTCTTCTTGAGGCTAATCTAGGAAAGGATGCAAGTACAATCCCAAGAAAATTAAGTGTACTGAAGTTCTACTAAAAAAAATCAGAGCTGATGTATACGCACAATTGAAAACTTTAGATTTCTCATCTGTTCTGGAGTGTATACGCATTATAATTTTCTCGACTGTGTGTGCTGGTTAACATGAAATAGCAGCAAGATCACAAACTGAGTGAATTTCACTTGTGCAAAAGTGAATATCTGTAAATGTTAGAAAACAAATTTGGTTTAGTCCACCGTACCAGCCTAACTACTGAGGAATGGAAATCCTAATGCAAGGAGTTAAAAGCATAATTCAAATGTAGTAAGGAGCATGGAAGGTAAGAATTTTCCAGAAAGCCTAGTCCCATCTTACAAACAAATCCACAAGTATTACATACTTGCCCAATAAAAATAAATAAATACATACTAGTCCCCCTGCCAGCGTCCTTATAACTAATTTTGACTATGACCAATGAAGAACCAACGCTGGATTGTATTCCAATGGACACAAACTTTCCAGGCGGTTCCAGTCATTCTGATCAGAAATGCTGAATTGCCAGCAGAACGTCTGCCACTGAAGAGGATGCAGAAGGTGCACATGATCCAGTTCACACACGAGCTGGCCTGGCAGACATTACATGTTTTGAAGCAGACTTCAAAGAATTGGATGTGTTTTTTGTGTAGATGGCCCTTTCCAGAAGGGCGCATGTGAAGTTGCATAGCTCTGAAGGCAAACCAGCGAGCTGGGCCGGGGGAGTGCTTGTGGCTTGCCAATTTCTTCTTTGTAGGGTCTTGTCCCCTTGCAAATTCAGTGCTCACCATGAGCATGGATGCATGCTAGCCAATTGAGATATTCAGCAGACACCATCATTGATAAGCTTGCATGAGTTGCAGGGGGTGGGAAGTGGGTAATTCAGAAACTGAAGAGCATTTAAGTGGGGTGAGACAAGGAGAGAACGGACACAGGAAGCTGCCCAGCCAGCTCAGTGTTGACACTAACTGCCAGCGGCTCTCCATTGTGTGAGGCAGGAATGTTTCCTAGGTCCATCCAGAAATGGAAACACCAGGGATTTAACCTTGGATCTTCTGCAGGCAGGCCATATGTTTTGCCACTGAGCTATTACCCTTCTTCCTGCAACCCCCAGGACTGAATTAAAATGTCTAAAAAAAGATATTCCTGCAGAGGGACTATGAGGTGAGGAGTAGCCTAGAGTACTATTTAGAGTGTGTAAGTAATGATCAGGAAAAGGGGTCAAGTACATCACCCTCCCCCCAAATACTATTTTTCCTGGGGAAAGAGTAATGGTTCTCTTGGAGCTGGTTGCATGCTGTATTTAGCATGCCTATCTATGAATGACAGACTGCAGCCCGATTGACACTGCTTTCATACCAGTCACAGCACTGGGATTTGCAATGTACATTCTGCACCCTGACTACAGGAAGAATTGGGAGACATGACATACATCCAACATGAACTTCTGGATGCACAGACACCTCTGCAAACTGGACAGTTTTCCAGCTCAGGAAAAGCCAAGCCCACACAAAGCCAAGTTCATTCTCCTCACCAACAGATGGCAACCAGGAAATGCCTATAGCTTGCAGAAGCCAAATTAATGCTTCTTAGTGAGAAACACACAGATCTAATTGTACTTTTAGAGAAAGGTATAAAATCCAAGGGCCAATCTTTTTTCACTCTTGAGCACTCTAAAATGTGCACATTCACACGTACACCTCACTCAGTGTCTAAAAGACCTTATGGAAAGTTCAAAAGATACTAGGGGAGGAGACACTCATCTGATTTAGATGACAGACAGCTAGAACATATTGCCAACTGATCCATAGTCCAACCTTTTTCAACAGGCAAGAATAAGAATGTTACTCAAAGACTTTTGCTGTAGCAAAACTGCGATGGACACTTGTGGCCAATGTATATATATAGTCAACATAACTCACCTACAGTCTTACTGCCTTTTATGCTGTTTTTCATAAGCTGATGGCCTGAAGAAGGGTTTTCCCTCCTCAATTCCAAAGAAAACCAAATGCGTATTTTTTCCAGTACCATCATAAAGAGAAGAGCTTCAGGCAATTGCAAATTTTTTTACCTACAGATGGAAAGGCTTCTTCTGTTCCCTAGAACCAGCTACTTTCAACAATACAACATCCACTCAAGTTGCAGGGAGGAGACCAGTCCTTCCTTCATGAGGAATTCTGAACAGAATGGACAACCTTCCTTTTAGCTCTCACTAAGCACATCCAGCCTCTAGGGGAACCCATGGCCAAGTGAATTCCATGCTTAATAAAGAAACTGTAGGCACTCAATGTACCCAACTTTCAGAACTGGTTCCTGAATGCACTTCTTTTCCATCCCTTTCTTCTTTGGCACTGTCTATTAAATTGTAAAACTGTGTGGAAGGGACCCACCACTGTTTTTTAACTTTTGTATTACAGCTAAAAAATTCTGGATGCTTCGTAAATGGAGACACTGTAGACCTGCCACTTTCTTCTCCTCCACCCTTCTTCCTCCACTCTACTTCCAATCTTCCTTTTGAATCCAGGGAGTGAAAGACAGTGCAGTGGCAGTAGCCTCCCCTCTAAATCTGTTGCCAGTTGGCCTCATGGATGGGATGGGATGGCCCTAGCAGAGATCATGGAACATTGTTTTTTAATCACCTGTGGTTTTTATATTTAGTGAGTGGTATAAATAAGAAAATAGTAACTGCTTTAAATTAAAATATGAACAGTTTTCCTGTTCTCGGACAGGCAACTGGCTACTACTAACAAATAATTACCCTTCAAACAATGAGTCTATTTAGATATTTGAAGCACAGTATTGAAGAAATCACAAATCCATCATAGTCCCCTTTGAAAGGACAGATGAACAAGGCCCTTGGTATCAAGTAGAACAAAACACGGGTAACTATCAAAGAGTGAGCAAAGGTTATCTTCACACATTTGTAAATGATCATTTTGCTTTTTCCTGAGAAGCAAAGACTAGAAATTCCTGCTGTAACCAGAGCATTAAAAAATTGCTATATTTAACTGTTAAAATTCAAGTGAAGACAAGATACTCATTTCCCTGCAGCTGAAATCACACACACAATGGAAACAAGAATGCTGAATCTCATTTCCACATTAACAGGGACAACATTCCTTTACTCACATGGAGTTGATTTATATCGCAGCTCTATTTTCCCCCTCCAACAGAAAAAACAGACAAATACAAATGGACACAAATGAAAGGCTAATGGAAGGGCTCTCTCCCTTGAAGAACAGTTTGACAGAGTCACGAAGTGGCTGAATGGACCAGGCCCGACAGAAAAGGCCTCTCTCTCCATGTTTTGTTAAACAACTTTAAGCACAGCCAATGTGCTCCCACTGAGAACACGGGTTCAAACCTGAATAACCAGGGAACAACCAAATTAAATAAAGGCAGCAAAAGACAAGCCAACTCTCATACTGAATTGAGTTTTCTTCCAAGCAATGGTTGAACAGGCCCATGTGTCTATTGGCACAGTTGCAAGAGGGATAAAATGCCAATTGAAAGGAAATAAAAAACCCCAGCCACCAGCGCCATTTTGTCAAGGCACCAAGAAGCAACAAATAGGATATTTGTTCATGCAATAGGCATGCATCCCTTAACTGCTATCAGAATTACGTAAAACTCAAATGAACGCACCACAGCCTGTCTGTCTATGACAATGACCATCTCATGTTGTTCCCCTAAAGAATTTTGAAATGCAGTCTGCGGACAAACTCTGCAGGGATCTTTTGTTTTAAGAGGATGGGACAGGCCATTACAATGGCAAGTCACACTGGTTTAACAAAAGGGACTTGGACTTCTGGAGAGAATTATTTCATTAACAACTAGATGATGATTCAGAAGGGGCAACTGTATTTTCACATCTAATTAATGGACCTTAAATCAACTGAGGACTAAAAACATTTCAGTATAATTTTATTGCAGAAGAATAGGTAAAAAGTCACAGTAGAAATCACATTTAGTGGTAGTCAGCTGATAAATTTCATTTGATTTAAATCTTGATTGTATCTAAAGCCAACAAGGTACCCTATTTCAGCCCCTACTCATGGCAGGGGGGAATACCTTGGGGTGGTGGGATGATAAAGGGGAAATGCTGTATTTCTTTGCTGGGGGACGTGGTCTCTGCCTCTTCAGACCACGCAGCGCCCAGCATTTCTGGTCAGTTGGTAAGGTTGGTGGGCATGGCCTTGTGGGAGGAAGACCTTTTCCTTTTGGTCTGCACTTAGATCACGTAAACAGGCCTGGTTCCTGATAGCTGACAACAATCCTTGGAGAGATTGTACCCAGAGTAAACTGAACATCCCAAAATTTAAGCAACCTGATAACAGATCCATGTAAATTTTTTTCAAAAACTTAAATTTAAGGAACAGTGAAAAATTCCTGCCTTCCCATTTACTAAGGCTGCATTAGAATAATAAAAAGGGATTCATCGACCTCCATGATATTTTAAATGTTTGACAATTTCATGTCAGCAAAAATAGCAAACTCTTCAGAAGTGGCCACTCAGGATTAAGAAGATTCAAAAAGGTATGGATTTTAAAGTTTGTCAGCTATAGCCTATGGGTCAAAAACCACTGTCTCCATCTACAGAACACAACTATTGAAATGATTTTTATTAGGCACTTAAAAGCTGATGTTATTCTTAAAAGACCATGATGATTGTAAATTGTGAATTGACAACTGCCAAGTGGCAAGTTCAACAGCCAAATGCAAATGCAGAGAAACAAGATTTGATGGCAGTTTCAGATCCATGGTGAATGGTTTATTCTCCCTCTACTGACCTTCAATGGAATGAGCTCACAGGGGCTCAAGGCAAGATAGTACTTGTGGTGGTACCACAACAGAACAGATACAAATACACTAAGTTACAGCGCTGATGGTTGCTGCTGAAACCAAACCACAAAATAAAACCTAGAAACAGTACATTTAATTTTTGACTGATTGAGGGCCCAATCCTATCCAGTTTTCCAGTGCCGGTGCAGCTGTGCCAATGGGGCATGCGCTGCATCCTGTGGTGGGGAGGCAGTCACAGAGGCCTCCTTAAGGTATGAGAACATTTGTTCCCTTATCTTGGGGCTGCACTGCTGCTGGAAATTTGGATAGGATTGGGCCCTGAGTCTCTGCTTATGTTGGCAATGCAAAGCAGACAGCCAAGGCGAGGAATCAAGGAACAGCAGCAAAAACAAAAGTTAGAATTCAGAATGCTCTGAAAGCCTGGTTCAGATGTGCACTCATTTTGACCCTAGAATATGGTAGCCAATAAGTACTTCCTCTGCCTTCTTATAATAGCTCACATTCAGGGTTACTTAACCTGAGTCGCATAACCTTCCTTCAGTAAATGAAATCACCCAAAGCAAATGGCAGATACATTGCCCAGCAGGCACACCTGCACACAGGAGGGATTTAGCATAGGGTGTTCGATCCACCTCGGTTTGCTCTCTGGCACATGTGCTCTGCTACTTTAGGCCATTGCTTGCCTCAGAAAGCCCAGATCTCATTCCCACACACAATCATCTCTCTCCTAAAGATTTTAGCCAGAATGTTACCCTTTGTGAACAGCCCCCCATGAAAAGCATGCTGCAGTGTGCATGCATCTCCAAGGGCCAGCTGGGGAAGGAGAGGCAGAAATGCTGGCAGAATAAGTCAATGGGGAAGTGGACCCTGCTCACTAAATAAGTTAACACACAAAAATGGTCACCTGCCATTGTCTACTTACATGCATGGCACCAGAATCCCAATGGGACAGCAGTTTCCATGCGCACCCACAGGTAGTGATGGTTTCCAAGGCAGCTTTCACGTATAAATTAAGAAAAAACCACAGATCCTGAAAAATCTAAGTTTAAATTCTTCATACATCCTATTTACAAAAGAATTCTATTATTTTTTTTTCTTTAGGTCTAACTTTTAAGCCTCCCTGCATTCTAACAAACCAAGATCTGCAGTACCTGGATAGAAACAGAGCTTAACTCTTGGCACTTATAGCGGCTTTTGTAAATTATTGCAAACTGCATTGTGCATGCAATGCACTGGCATGATGCATTTGGAGACCATGTAGTGATGGAAGGATCCAGCAGAGAAAAGACACCTAAAGAACACAAATTCATAATTGCACCACTGCGGTTTAAATGAGGTACAAGAAATATAACAACAAAATGGAAGGTTTTTCTTGCCACTCTTCTGAAGGTTAGAAAGTTGTCTGGATTTTGGAGAAGAGAGAACTTTCAATTTTAAAGATAACATTAAATTATGACTGCCAGTATAAAAAGAAAGACTTGTCTCAAATTATTTCAATTAGATTTGAAACAGGCTTTGATTGCTGCTCTTCTCAAATAAGAACACAAGATGGGAGCTTGCATAAGGGGTGACTTGTATAGACTTGCACACATCATGCAATGTTAAACTTTATCATAGAAAAAGACATTAAATGCTTTTTCACAAGCAAAAGCCACAACCGATGCCAGGGCTGGTACTGCAGGCATGATATATTGAACATAAATGCTCAGTATCAGATATTATTGTGGGCAAAGCCCTATGAAATAAAGAGAACCAGCACCTAAGACATTAAGAGCAAAAATAGATGAGGCATTTCTATAAAATTGGGGTGCAAGCCTATCATTTAAAGCACAGTGTGGGAGGTTGGGGTAGGAGTCAGCTCCTAAATGGCTTCTCCCCAGCCATTTTTCTCCTGGTGGGGGCTCAATGATCAAAAGTAACCTGCAGCAGGAAAAAAAAACCTGGGGAGAAGAAAAATTGGTTCTGTAGTTCCCATCCCTGTTTCCACATGCCCTGCTTGAAGTTGCTTCCAGTGCCACCTTATGGAGATTCAACAATCACCCTATTCTGACACAAGGGTACACTGCTGTCATGTTTAATTTGTCCCCAAGAGCAGCACAATTACCCTGAAGATTGATGTAGTCCCAATGTTATATGGGGCAGCTTCTCCCTGCCCTTTAGTACCCCAAGACTGACAAACAAGGCAACTTCAGACCTACCATGCTATCTGTCAGTGGCAAGTTTCACAATAATTCATAACTAATAGATGCATAGAATTGCATCCGTTATAAGACAAACTGTCTGGCAACTGAAGACAGCAGTAGGTAATTTGTTACCATTTACCTCCAAACCACGTATACTACATCCTCTGCCTAATTATGGGCTACTTAACAGCCTTTTGCCATGTTGGTTGCTGCCATTCAGAGAAATTTTCCAATGCAACAGCGCTAAGACACTTTCTTCTGATTGCTGTATCCCAAGTGTTTCCTGTGCAGCAACTCCAAGATTGAGACAGCAGATGAAGGAAGAGAGATGCACCCTACTCCTGCTATAGCTTGGAGTGTCCCTTGTCCTTATCTTTCAACAAGGACTTTGCATTTAACATTTAAAAATCTCAAACATTCTGAAATGTCAGTGAAATCAAAGCAAGATTCCTCCTAGGAACATCTTTAGACTTGCAGTACAGAAGGTTCTTTTCTGTTTTTATTTTTTGCTTCAATAAAAATCTTGTCCTTAATACAGTTTGTAAATGCCTTTACTACTAAAAATGTGGTTAATTCAAAACAGAGCTTGTAAAACGGCCACTCCAGGAAATTGGGTTGTCCTCAGTGCAATAAAGAGATTGAAGTCATGGAAGGATAAGACTGCCATCTTGGGGAGCTCTGCCCCTTCCTGCAGCCTCCCAGTTGAGAACTTCTAAAGGGGCAAGCACTCAAACAAACACACTGCCAAGAGAAGCAGCATCTCCTGGTAGGTCAGAAAAAAATCTGTCGCAAGCCCTACAAAGCTGCTTCTAGTCAGTGAACACAATACTGAGCTAGATAGACTTGACAAAGTATAAGGCAAAATTCTATGCTCCTAAAAACACACAAAGAGAGATCAACTGGGAGCCTGCAGGAGGATGGGGAGGGGGTGTGCTTTTTAAAATTTTCTATCCATTGGACCAGGCAGCCAGAGGACAGCCCAACTGGTGGAACTAGTCAGTGCAAAGCAGAGGTTCCCAAAGTGTGTGTCATGATATCCTGGGTATTGTGAAGAGTCTCCAGGGGTGTTGCAGGCTGTGCACTGGCCATGCTGCTCAGCAGCATAAGCACGGCAGGTCAGGCAGGAGAGGTTCTGCTCTGTCAGCTGAGGGCTACCTGCTGTGTTTTTTGGGTCCACTCACCCTCCCTCACCGTTTTTACATTGATCTTCAAGCCTTTAGTGCTAGTTAGTGCCGATGACATCATTGCATTGCGAATCATCAGCACTTGTTCCAGGTTCCACAACAGGCACCATTGAAGGAATGGTGTTGCAGGTGAGTCTGGGACTGGTTTTGTCATTGGTGTAAAGAGTTGAGTACAGGGGGCCCCATATCCGCAAATCCTGCATCCATGGATTCAGTTATCTGTGAATTGGTCGCCTCCCCCTCACACCCCCTCCGTGGGAAGCCCTCCAGGGCTTCCCTGGTTCTCCTAATGCCTTATAAGGCACTAAAACATCTAGTTTCTCTGTGAAACTGAAAGTCACCTGTTTTGAGCTCTAAAGCTCGGTTTGAGCCAGGTCGAGGCTGGGGACAGATGTCTTCAGCCTCTGCTGAGCTCAGAAGTCCTTCCAGAAGCGAGGGAAGCAGAGCTCCCCTTGCCTCTGGAGGAGAAGCGGCCCCTGGACCATGGGGCCAGGCATTTGCCTGTATCTGTGGTTTCAGCTATCCATGGGGGTTCTGGAATGGAACCCCCCCCCCCAGATAAGGGGGCACACCTGTATGCACAACCCAAGATTGGTATTTGATCATGGAGAAAAGGTCCAGATTGCCAGTGAATTAATACAGAGAATAAAGAGGTTTTCAAAACAGTTGCACCCTTATTGTAAAAACATCTGAGAACGAAGTTTCAAGAAACAGATACTTCAGGTTTTCCACAAAGAGACCTAGGTTCAGGATTCCCACCCTGCCCATGAAGCTCCATGGATGACTTTGGACCTATCACAATCTCTCAGACTAACCCACCTGACAGGATCATTGGTCAGGGGAAAATGATGTAAGCCACCCTGAGCTCTTTGGAAGAAGGGCAGAATATAAAAGAATCAAAACAGGTATTGACCAGGCCAGATGTACCGTATTTAGACATTTCCATTGCATTCTGCCAGAAAGTCACAAATCTAGTTGAATTCAAATATGCTGCAGCAGCTCACCTTTTCTTCAAAAGGACTGTGAAAATTATGCTTCAGCTGCTTGCTATCAAATACAGTACAGATAAGTTCAAGTACAGGTAAGTTGTGCACCTGCATACCATAGGAATGTTTGGACACAATGGCAGCTCCACCAGTCCCACCCCCACACACAAGGCAGCTTGCACTGCTGGAAGTGGGGAAGAAGTGCAATGTCAACCGAATGAGCCAACCATGCACTTTGCTGGTTCACAGCAACACCGGTCACAACTCTACGACACCAAATGCGGGATTTTTGCAGACATTCCTGTGACACAAATTAATGGAATCCACTTCCCTTACCTAAGGATTACTTGGTTTCATTGCCTTGTTAAAAAGGAAGGCCACGATTCCTTTCAAGACTTTCAGTCACATTGATTTCAGTGGGGAAGTTAAACAGACACTTTGCTTTCATTTCTTGAAATAAATGGGACTCAAAAGGTGCTAAACTTTTTCTGGACAATCCCCAAACTTCACAAGTTTTGGAATGTCTCTTTCAATAGAATTCAGACAGCATCATCTTGTGTTACATTAGTTATTTCAGCATATGATCTGTTAAGACAGTAACTAAAGTCCCTCTGGAGTCATGTTGTAAACAAGAGCAATGCCTGATCCTGTGAAAGGCATTACTAAGGTCCAACAGCTTTCCAAAGTGGAAAACACCTCAACTTGCACCAAGGTGGGTTCCAAAATATCTCATGCAAAAATATGGGACAACCTAACTGTGTGACCTGCTTTCCCCCCCATGTTTAAACAGCATCATGTCGCATTAATAAAACGAAAAGGTAAATGTGAGGTAAATAGTTTTCTACCAGCAGAAATTTACTATCTATAATTTAATTAAATATTAGTACTTATGTGAGCAAAAACCTACAAAAACTGGAAAAAAAATTCTTCACAATAACTGCATTCTAAAGTTTAACAATAGTCAGTAAGACTGTATCTTAGCAAGAGGTCATCTGTACACCAACTTTTGATCCCTATATACAACTCTCCAGAGTAAGAGTCTTAAATACATTACTGTAACAGCTTCTCCCCCCTCCCTCCCCACAGAAGGTAAAAGGTTATCAGTTCACCTTCCTCATTTTTGGTACTAGAGCAGCTATTAAAATCTTCAGCCCTGTAAACCTGCAGGTATTTTCAAGTTATCAGGAGAGAGATTCCACATCACCTCACTCTCAAGTAACCACAAGAAGCCATGTGCCCCACAGGGTCCCAGTCACAGCAATGCTTTTGCATTTCTCAAAAGCTGAGCCCTCTCAACTTGTGCAAGTGGATAATGCAGCATCTGAAACCCATGCAGGGGCTGTGTGCTGGTCTACAAATGACACATTGTCTCAGTTCACTTGAGTTGCACACCGTTTTGCTTCTTTTTCAAGCCCATGTAATCATCTGTATTGTATTGCAGCTCTGAAGCTCAGCTTAGTTTAGCCCATTGTTTTAAAATATATTTTTAAAAAGGATTCTTAGGAATGAAAAAGTGACATATGTACAAGTCCACCATTTCAGGTACAGACCTTAAATTGTGGAGAATTTGCTAGAAACAAAAGGTGTGTTTGCCAATCTCTCCACAGTGGAGTGTCAAGTCTCTTTTGGCATACTGGTAAGAGTGGTTTTCATACAGAGTTCTTTGCATTTTCAATCTGTCCAAGTCCAACACAGCCCAACCATTCATAACTGTTCTCCCCAGTGGGAATGCTTCTTGTTCACTTCCCTCCCCCAATGCAATAGGTTTTGCTTCATTCCTTCCTCTCTGAAGCAAAGGAATTGTCTCACTATAGTACTGATACACAAATAAACCTGACTGGTGCTCCTTGTTCATTTCTCAAACTATAATGGCTTGTACATCGTCAACATACACTGTGCTCCCTCCCAAATTGCTAATGCTGAAGCACTTAAGCAATTTAAAAAGAAAAGTCTAGAACAGTTACCATACCAAAGCCAAACATACAGTTTAAGTTTCTGTTGCAAAATGTTTCTCCTTGACATAAAGCTATGTTGATGCAGCGAACTGTTGAAGGTTTTCACCCCGAACTCCTCAGCTTCCCAATGGTTTCTCAGGGAGAAGGAACACGGATGCGAAACAACCCTTGCTGGAGCTGGAGACGGAACAGTTTGCAGTTGGCGATGCGCAAAGCAGCGCATCCGGTACGACGAAGGTCTGATGGAAACAGCGGCTTTGTGTGGTGCCAAGTTCCAGTGCTTCTTTTAAACTCTCGGACATAATCGTAATTGGTACCTGTTGAGAGACACTTTGTGTGTAGGATTTAAACACACTTTGGAAGTAGCTTCAGCCAAAAAGATCCATGCAGCTTCTAAAGAAAATATATTGGCAAAGTGCAGTATTTTCCTATTAAAAATGCAAAGCAGTGCTCCATTCAACTGCATATTCAGCATCTTACACCTGTTATTACAGGAAGTGCTATCACAAATACGTTGCCAAAGGAATAAACAAATTACCTTTCTGCTGAAGTTGCAGATCCATGTTTCAAGAACTTTACAACATGCTAAAGGCCAAGAAGTAGTGAATGAGTGACATACTGACTGCTTTGACTCTCAGAAGAGATGATATTGGGGCATTTGGACTGGGTTTTTTGAGAAGCTGTCAGGGACATGATTAGCAAAGACACTGTTGATGACAAACTTCCCTGTTGTGATGTAGTTTCTGACTTAATTCTGTAGACATGGGGGGGGGGGGAAGATGCCAGCATGGATCAGCAGATGCCAAACACACCCAATGCATGATTTTCAAAGCTGGCACTAACTTTCCATGCCCAATTAATGAAGTGTGATGGTACCACAATTCATCAAAAGGTCAGCAGTTCTGCCTATCAAAAAGACCTTGACCGAAATTGATACTGAATGAGGCACATAAATACAGCTCAAATAAGCATAATGCTTTCAAATCCCATAATATGCACCAAAGAATTTATTGTGGGTTGAGAGTCCACTGGCTAGAGGCAATGGTGTTAAATGTCTCTTTTGTGAACTTCAGAAGAAACTTAGCCCCAACTAAGGTGCTACATACAACTGTCATTTTTGATGTCATGATTGTTCAACAAATGGGGATCAGAAACGCTTGCTAATATACCAGCAGATCTCAGCCTCCTCTGGTTTAAAAACACACACACACACACACACACTCTCTCTCTTTCTAACCTGTATCGAGGTCTCCAATCACATATATGCTAGCACCAATGGGAACAGCTCCATACACAAATGAAGAACTGGTTGGGATGCATAAATTCTGGTCATTCAAGTAGATCCACCTGCAAGAAAAAGCAATGTTTAGGATGGATACAAACTGATCATTTAAAAAACGATTTTTTAAATTTAAAAATTGGATTAAAATTAATTTTCAGCTATTTTCTCTTTAAGTTCCTTAAATAAACTGGCTTGAAATAAAATCTTAATGTAAACAAATAGTCTCTTAAAATACTCCAGAAGTACAGTGTCAGAAGTACAGGGTCTTCATTGTATAAGTGTAAGTCAGTCTCTAAACATCAGAGTTGACCAATTTTGAATTGGAGTGGATTTAAATCAGGATGCTTTAAATTGCCAAGGAAAAGAGGCCACTGTAAATCAACATTTTCAATTTATAAGTTAGATGCTTCCTTAATAGTCATGCATATCAATTAGTTGCCTGGGAACACACATTGATCTTATACAAGCTCAGGGTATTTGCATTATATTTTCCTAAACTTTTAATTTTAACATCAAAAGCACAGGATTGTCAACTGTCAAATACAATAGAATACAGTTGGCCCTCATCATCCATGGGTTTGCAGTCTGTGGATTTGACTCAACGTGAATTGCAAGCCCAAACTGGAGGGCCTCAGAGGACCTACTGGAGATTGCATCAAGGAAATCATCTGAAGTGCTGGAAGGTTGCATACAGCCTCCCTTCGCCTCAGAAAGCCTACTGGAACCTTCTGAAAGGCACTTCTGGTTTTTTTGCCAGGACTTTCTGCGGATTCCATTATCTACAGAAATCGTTATTTGTAGGGTGTCTGAGAAGGGTACCCCGGGGATATTGAGGGCCTACTGTACTCAATCCAGCAAATGTATTGGGGTGTGTGTGTGTTTAAGGGATCACAGACCACATCCCCGGTATGAATAAACATTGGAAGGGCAGAAAACCAGCGGTCTCACCCACAATATTTCTAAATAATTTAGAATTCAGAGATATTTCTACATTAGAATATTTTATAGCTTGTTTTATTTATCTTTGCATATGCCATATGTGTAACTAACTGGCCAACCTTGTAAATTAGTGCCCTCTTCTGGTTAGCAGAGGTATAAAAGGCCCGAGACAGTTATGAACACAAACATGTTTCTGGCACAGAACATTAAAAATTATGGATTTCCTACAACACCATTGGTCAAGTTTTCAATTTTGCTTATATCAACTGTAGCCTGCAAAAGTAAGAACATCAAAATAGCTCTGTCTCTATGAATGACACAAATCAAACTACAGGTCAGGAAAGATTTAGTGAAAAAGTAATTAGTAGCAAGTTTGGCATTTAACAGCCCTTTTCAGCAAAAAGAATTTACTCCACTATCTGGGAAAAACCTGCCTTAGGTCAAATGTGTTAAAGCAACAATATGCATCTCTTCTTGAATGCCCAGGGGGTGGGTTTTATAGGTTCCCTGTACAACAAAATTTGCAGTTGTCTCCAACTGAAGCATCTCTGCCAAAAAGGCTGTATAACGTCTCTCCAATATCTTGCAGTGCTGCCACCAGTCACAGGAGACTGTACTGCCCAGACCAGATATTAGTGGTTACTAGATCCAACGGCTCAAGTTGGTGAGTGGCATAAGAAGCTGCTACCTTTTGAACTCATCATGATAGAATTCTGATTTACACGTCACCATCTCGCTAGATTGATTATCCTCACGACTCCTCACTCCGCCAAAGATGTAGAGCTCTGAAGCAACGCCACAGGCCACGGCCCCAAACCTGATGAACACCACAAAAAGGGGAAACATTAGTGTCCATGTCACTGCACACATTCCCGCTCAACACTTAAGCAGAACTTGACCAAAATAACTTATTCTTAATGCTACTTCTGGATATGAATAAGGGCAAGATTTTTCCAAGCTGTAACAAGCTAACTACATAGTCTCCCTGGCTCCTTCTCCCCTTTCAATGTTTTTCTATTTGCCAACATATAGGCAAGAACCTGGAGAACTAGATCTCAGGTTACCTAGAAAGACTTCTGAACAGGTGATGTTCAGGTGATGTTTGTTTATACTGACCTGCTTCTATCTCCAAAGAAGTGAAATCAACCCAGCCCACTCCTAAAGGCACTGGCAACAAGAGCTCTTGTAGTGGCCAGAAACCCTCTTCATTTTAGGGCAGTGGTTCCCAACCTTTAGGAGCCTGTGGACTACTGAGACAAAAATTGAAATTGGCATGGACCACATGCAAAATTCCAGGCAGAATTTTATCAGGGGTTACAATGTTTCTTTAGGGTCTCTTCCCAAAGGAGAAGAGATGAAAGAGTAGGGGAGGGTGATAACAGGGGTGGGTAGAACAGTGATGGGCAAGGGAAAGGTTGCAACAGCAGGAAGAGCCTTTGGTGCCCTGGTCTACTGTGCTTCCCAATGCTGAGCCCAGGTCTACCAGCTCACAGGGTCAGCAGCTAGATACAAGTAATACAGAAAACCAAACGAACTCCTAAGTCTCTAAAAAAATTTTAAATATAGAAAATCACTGCAGAAAGTTATAATTGGGCTCACACTAGAATGGAGAGCGTCCTGTGTGTACCAAAACATACTTCTGCAGCAGCTGTAGTTCCACAGCTGTGTCCTTGATACACTCCTTCATGGTAAGCAGATCCACAATACAAAGAGCTACTGTAGCAGGACAGCTTCCTCCCAGATCTGATACTGTGTTAAGGAGTGTCATGTATGCATTCCCTGGTCCAGCACTAGCTTGTGGCAGCTGCAGCAGCCATGCACCCAGCATTCCATGCTGGCAGCAAATCTGGGGGAGACTGGAAAATAGCAAATCTGGGGGAGACTGGAAAATACAAGATCCCAGAAAATTTCTGGGGGGCCCCTCATGGGCTCTGCATGTAACCCCCATTCCTCCACACAAAAATATAATTTATAATAATTAGAGATTTATCAGATGTATTTATAGGGAAGATTTGTGGGTTGCTGCTTTTGTTGCTGGCTGTCGGTTGTTCATTCTCCGCTCTTTCTGGTGGTGCATGGAAGTGACAAAGGCAATCTTTCCCCTTGAGACTTCATGGACCACTTCTCAGGGTCTCATGGACCACCTGGTTGGGAACCAGTGCTATAGGGGGAATAGAGAGGTACTCTAGACCCAGCGTTCAGCCCTGCTTTCTACTTCACTGCATGCACAGAGTCACTGACACATTCTCATACTCTGATCATAATCTGTTTATTTGCACCCAACTCTCTCACACCCTACAGAGGCTGGTTCTCCTAAAATACAGATCTCTCCATTCTCTAACCTCCTCCTCCTTCCACAGAAGCCAAGTACGTGCTCTTGCTGTGCTCTAAATAGCAAGCATTCTTTAGAACAGGGATCTCCAAACCCCAGCCCAGGGGCCAGAAGCCTATATCTGAAAGGTGGCCAGCCTCTGACCCATTCGACCAAACACGACGGATCTGTGCTCCAATCATGTCCAGAGGGTGTTCTGAGGACCTGATTTCTCAAAAAAACCAGAAGAAAATTTTTGTGCCCTCTCAAGGCCTTAGAAGGCTTTCTGAGGGTCAGGAAGGCCTCTCCAGCCCTCAGAATATGATCTGGGTGTTTCCTGTGATGTATGGTTCCGAGTTATTTACTCTTGTACATGTAACTAAGCTGCTTGTGGGGTGGGAGGGAATGGCAATCCATTTAAGCATGTGCTTTATTTCTGTGGTGTGCATTGGTGTTTGCAGAAATTCTGGAAATTTGAGCCCATTCATTCATCCAAGTTCCATCTATAATATATTTATTTAAACTTTATTTTAAATTTTTTCCCAGGCCTTGACACCATGCCAGATATTTGATGCAGCTTTCTGGCTGAAAAGTCTGGAGATCCCTGCTTTAGAACAGTTCTTTGGACTCTCTCTCTCAGACACACCCCCATGTTAGTGTAGGTTTGCTCATTTATTTGTATTGCTGTTTGGCCCATCACACTGCATTTGTCCTGATTATTCCTCCTAGTTATTCCACGGAGATATTCCACGGAGAACCCGTGGACATTATATATCTGGACTTTCAGAAGGCGTTTGACACGGTCCCTCACCAAAGGCTACTGAAAAAACTCCACAATCAGGGAATTAGAGGACAGGTCCTCTCGTGGATTGAGAACTGGTTGGAGGCCAGGAAGCAGAGAGTGGGTGTCAATGGGCAATTTTCACAATGGAGAGAGGTGAAAAGCGGTGTGCCCCAAGGATCTGTCCTGGGACCGGTGCTTTTCAACCTCTTCATAAATGACCTGGAGACAGGGTTGAGCAGTGAAGTGGCTAAGTTTGCAGACGACACCAAACTTTTCCGAGTGGTGAAGACCAGAAGTGATTGTGAGGAGCTCCAGAAGGATCTCTCCAGACTGGCAGAATGGGCAGCAAAATGGCAGATGCGCTTCAATGTCAGTAAGTGTAAAGTCATGCACATTGGGACAAAAAATCAAAACTTTAGATATAGGCTAATGGGTTCTGAGCTGTCTGTGACAGATCAGGAGAGAGATCTTGGGGTGGTGGTGGACAGGTCGATGAAAGTGTCGACCCAATGTGCGGCGGCAGTGAAGAAGGCCAATTCTATGCTTGGGATCATTAGGAAGGGTATTGAGAACAAAACGGCTAATATTATAAGGCCGTTGTACAAATCTATGGTAAGGCCACACCTGGAGTATTGTGTCCAGTTCTGGTCGCCGCATCTCAAAAAAGACATAGTGGAAATGGAAAAGGTGCAAAAGAGAGCGACTAAGATGATTACGGGGCTGGGGCACCTTCCTTATGAGGAAAGGCTACGGCGTTTGGGCCTCTTCAGCCTAGAAAAGAGACGCCTGAGGGGGGACATGATTGAGACGTACAAAATTATGCAGGGAATGGACAGAGTGGATAGGGAGATGCTCTTTACACTCTCACATAACACCAGAACCAGGGGACATCCACTAAAATTGAGTGTTGGGAGAGTTAGGACAGACAAAAGAAAATATTTCTTTACTTAGCGTGTGGTCGGTCTGTGGAACTCCTTGCCACAGGATGTGGTGCTGGCGTCTAGCCTAGATGCCTTTAAAAGGGGATTGGACAAGTTTCTGGAGGAAAAATCCATTATGGGGTACAAGCCATGATGTGTATGCGCAACCTCCTGATTTTAGGAATGGGTTAAGTCAGAATGCCAGATGTAGGGGAGGGCACCAGGATGAGGTCTCTTGTTATCTGGTGTGCTCCCTGGGGCATTTGGTGGGCCGCTGTGAGATACAGGAAGCTGGACTAGATGGGCCTATGGCCTGATCCAGTGGGGCTGTTCTTATGTTCCTACTATTGCAAAACAATTCTTAAACTATTTATTGGGATTTGAATCCCTTGGATCATCTTTTTCCCCTCAGATATTTTACCACGATGAATGGTCAAAAATCCCTTTTAATATGTGTGTTTGGGTACATGCGCAGGTCCGTTCCCCCATGTTCTTCAATGGGTGTGGTAACATACAGAGATCATATGAGAAGTTGGAAAATATTTTCATAGCAGATATTTTTTGCTCTCATTTATCTGCTCCCTCAGCCATATTTTTATTCATTATATTTCTATATGTCTAACCCATCATTTAATCCTTTACAGGCTCAGGCACACAATGCACCTTACAAAGAAAATAACGACTATAAATTGTAACTATGAGAAATAGTGATGTATAAAAGCCAAGTGAAAAATCAGAAAAGCCCTAAAGGATGAAGTCCAAGGTCCATCTAGTCCAACACAGTTCTACACAGTAGTCACCCAGATGTCCTAAGAAGCCTGCAAATAAGGGATGCATTTTCATTCCCCATTTCATTTGTATTCAGGGACATACTGTCACTAAGCCAGGAAGCAGCATTTTATAATGTGACCAGTAGCCATTCATCTTGGTCACACTCTTCTCATGACCAAGATAGGCACCACAAAAGGTGGGTAAGGTAAAATAGGGGGGGGGGTGAATGACAGCAGGCCCAAACGAATGCTAAAGCTCACACTTCCTGCCCATTTGTGATCATCCTAACCTAAGATCATACACTGTATGCTCCTGGTAAATATCAACCCATATTCAGCCTTTTGGGAGAAATACTAGAGCCTTTCACAGATTTCATTAGCATGCACACTTCAAAGAATTCTTCAGGGTTTAGCTCCTTTCTCCTATTTTCTAGAACGGAAGATTCTTCCTGCACCAATTGGAATGTATTTTCAGGCATCTTGACTCCAGTATACATACATGCAAATACACATGTGGACACAAAAAGCCTGTATATCATGGTTCCTTCCTGCATACAAAAGGCTGCAGGTTCAACCCCTGACAGCATATGACCCAGATATTAAACTGAAGAGTCTTTGATGTTCAGTGTAGAATACTGAGCTAGGTAAACCAATGGTTGGACTTGGCAACCTCCCTCCCATTCCTGCACCTCCAGAACCACATATCCAAATGGTATATGTTGCCGACAATGTTGGAATTGCAGCTTAATGCACTCCAATATTTAAGTGGTAATAAACTATTGTGGTCAGTTACAAACACCAGGTGACAAAGTCTTCCAGTAACAGGACTGTTCAGTAACTGGGTACATTCTGATTTGAATGTCTGTACCTAGGTTCATTATTTTCAAATCAACAACCTGTTAATGCACAGATCACACAGGCATTGAACTTACTTGTATGCAAACAGATTATGGTACAGATTGTACCTGTATACACAGATTTATTCAGGGTTAACATGTGAACAGCCTTAATGTGCAACGGAGGAGGCACATGACAGTGTTGTGAGACTAAATATGCTGCAAGTACACAACATGCAAGCGTCCCTATACTTATCTACAACATGCTGGAGGGTACATAGGATCAAAGCGATTCCTTTCTTTAGTAACCAAGATAGTACAATGCTTTACTAACCGCCTCTCTTTAAGTGGACAGATGGCTGTCCACTGCTGGGTCCGCGGGTCATAACATTCAACAGATTCAAAAAGCTTGCCATATGAACCGCCACCCATTGCATAGATTTTCTTTTTCATAGCTGCATAGCAACCAATCTGAAAGACAGAACAATTCCAAAAGTTGTCAAGCACAGGAACATTTAACTCAATGACTGTTTCTAGCTGTGACAGAGGTGAATGAGCCGATTTTTAATAAAACAAACTGGAGGTATTATTCCAGCAATTTTCAACTGGCGCGCCACAAGAGATCTTCAGGTGAGCCAAGGAGGCACAGCATTTGAAAACAGCTTAAAAACTTGTTTGGGTTTTGTGGCTCTTTCTAGGGCAACTATCAGTAGTAATAAATTGCTGACCCTAAAAGGGACAAATTTAGTCACCAGACAGTTGCCCTAGATCTACATCAGGTTTATCCACCACTATTTTCTGTCTGATTAGCTAAATCTCTGGAGTTTAATGAGCAATCGTTTAATCTATTTTGTGCTTCTTTGTTTCTAAGACTGGTACAGCAATTACTGCTGTTGTAAAAACGGGAGGAAAAATGCTGTTTTTTGCTAACTTCCACAAGAGCAGGGCTCTTCACATTTTTTGCAAGTGCCTCCCATACTACCAGAGATGGCAGCTGTGCACAGGAATGGGTGGTTTGCCAAACACTTGGGCTGTGTTCTGCACCCTCCATCTCCAAACCATGCTTCTTTTGAAAGGCCAGATAGCTGCACAAGCATATCTTGTCCACTGCTGTACCACTACTCCAGGCACCTCCACTTGCAGAGGCTGAGCCATGTGGTCACTTATGGCAGTGGGGTCAAGTTCTACCCACCATGCTGTGAGGTACCACTAGAGGTACCAATACCACTGGCTGAAAAATACTGCACAAAAGCACCAGGTTCTACTTATCTTTCGATATCTATCTTTCGATAGCACATAAATCAAAATGCTAACAGAAGGGAGGGGGGACAAAGGACTGTTTCAATTCACACACAGCTTGTTTTGTTTGTCTCTGATATGGCCCACAACATCTAATCGTAAGTGAACCTTGAAGCTAGGTTGAAAGGATTTTTATTCATTCATTTCTAAGGAGCATGTTAATGCACAGAAGTTCAGATCATTATTGTACTTTTGTGCCTGCTGCTTCCACATATGTTACAGAACCAACACTCTTCCCCCAAATGCTATGAACACAAGTATTGTTACTGGCCAAGAACTTTACATATCATGGGCAAAAATGTAGAAAATGACCACAGAATCCCCAACAATATTAAACCAACTGCCAGTCTTATACAACTTCCTAAAAAGCTATTAAATGGGGTTATTTGGCTCCTACCTTCCTAATCATGGTCAGGTCTGGTTGCTTTGTCCAAGTCCTGTTGTAGATGTCAAAAGACTCCATGGAGATGAGCTCCCGTTCTCCATCCTCACCTCCCAGAACGTATAACACTCCATCGATCTCTACTAAACCAAAATTGTGTCGTGCCTATTGTAGATACAGTAAAGAGGAGTAAGCTCACTTCCACAATATGCAGAAAAATGTAGCAACAGCAGTTCTCCTGGCTTTTGTTACTATAATATATACAAATGGACAGAGTCAAATAGCATGCAGAATTACAAATGCAGAATTACAGCCAAGGAAAAGGGAAAGCCAACAGTGATTGAAATGCAAACATGCCTCATTCATAGGTGGTAAAGAGCTCCATGAATTGGTATCTGGATCATACTTCTCTCCAGAGCTTAAAGTGACTTTATTTTCATCTTGACCCCCAAGAACGAACAGGAACCCTTCTGAAAAAAAGCAAAGAACATGCAAAGTAAACATTGGTTGGGAATCTAGCTGGTAGACAGTTTATCATTCATCCATCCAGAACTTGGGCTGGTAAAGTTGCAAACCAGCCTTGCCAGTCATTTCCTCTTCTGTTTAGTCAGCACAGCAGGCCAAACTATCTGTGTCAAAGGGGAAATGCATTTGGCCTTCTTCCTACTAGTTATATGCAATTTTGCCACCGTGAACACCAGCTGCAAGACAAAGTTAAATCAAGAGCAGTTTTGTTTTTCCACATTTGGAAGGGCACACAGTAATATTCAGTGAATATTTCAGTGAAGCTCTGAAAGTGGAACGGTCCTGCATAAACATGCTTAGCAAGTTTCTACCAGCAGCATTTCTAAGGCTAATACCTCAAAACCATCTGTCTTGGAAAGCCACTAACACTCACATATTTAATTCCAGGAGAAAAGAACAAGTCATTTTTCAATTGCTAAGTTTACCTGAACATCATTTGGCAAGTTATACAATGAACATGCAATATGGTTAAGATCCAAAGAATTTCATGCATGTGTGCAGACTGCTTCCTGCCATGCATGCATCTCTGTTGGCAGATAATCTCCTGTGCTTCGTGCCAGGTCCCTTGACCTAGGGGGAGGGGAGGGCAAATTGAAAAGCAAACTTTTCAAATATGAGGGCCTTTTAGAAGGTGGAAATTGTGATCTACAAAAGACCAGATAGAAGTCATTGTGAATGCATCATCTGCCACATGCACCCTCTACAAAGTTGGCCTATATCTATAAAAAGAGAGACACCAAATGCAGGACATCACAAGACGTTTGTTCAGCCAAGAGTTCTTAACATTTTTTTCTCTTTGTTTTTCATCCAAAATATGAGAAGAGGAATCTTTTCAACCACTTCCAGATTAGCCTCTTCTGAGGATATGAGCCAAGGAAACAAAAACCTCATCTGATTTTTCAAATAGTTAGCAGTGACTGCTTGTTTCTCAGGAAACTAGTTACCTGCGGAAAGTACACTATGATTAATCCGGGGTGTACTCAAAGGGGCCAGTTCTATCCATAGTTGTCTGTTAGGATCGTAGAGAGGACACATACATCGCATTACTGCAGACGGCTTCCGAGATCTGAATGAAGGAAAGAGGCAGAAGTTAGCTCACCATGGCTGCCTGCACTGAAAAAGGAGTTGGTGACCTCTCAGGCGCCTTCCAACACTAACATTCTAGGATTCTATGACTGTTTGCAGGTGCGCTACTAAAAGCACCCAATCTCACATCTTATGTTTCAAACATGCATACAAAACTTTTTCAAAGTTAAAACTGCATCAGCTGTACATGCTATACACTCTGATCTGTATTAACAAATAAATTGTGGCGGGAGAGGGAATCAACTGCTATCTTCTTTTTTTGGAAGATGCCACTTAGCTGCTGCCCATGAAACAGATAGAATTTAGAATCCAAAGACGCAGGGAGCAAAGCACAGAAAAGGGCTGAGGCTGAAATCTTATGCACACTTTCCTGGGAGTAAGCCTCACTGAACACAATGAAACTTACTTCTGAATAGAAAGGCAAAGCAATGTGCTGCAAGTCCCAGTCTATACATTATATAGAAGGAAATGGCCCTGTTCTGAGCTGTTCTACTTCAGAATGCAGGGACAGGCACACAGTTCAGAATGCTTTACAAAGGAAAACAAAAACCTCATCACATGCAGCAAATGAACACACTGAAGGGAAAGTTTAGGACAGGCTTCTCCCTAGTTTACAGGTTTATACGTTCAGTAATTTGTTTCCCTAAGGAAACATTCTACGCAAGGTCGCCATGCACTGTGCGACTTTGAAGCAGCTGACAAGCTGAGCTGAATTGAGCGTGGGAGGATGGAGGTCAGAATGTGAGACCAGATCAAGAAAGAAACATCTGAATGTTGTGGTTTCTTGAAAGATAGAACCTTCTTTCAAATTGTAAAAATCCCTATGGGGATTTAGTTAGCCTGCCTGTGTAAACCGCCTTGAATAAAGTCCGAGGAGAAATCTGAGGACCAAGAAAAGTGGTACAGAAATACCTTTATTAATTATTATTATTATTATATACAATTTCCCCATCTTGTAGTCTGAAATGGAACAGTCCAGATTTCTACCACCTTGGCTTACCACCCCTTTCTGCCTAACATACAAATGGGGTCAAACAGTTCTATGTAAATAGTATTCCATTTTGGTGCTTTAAGCTGATTTTATTGAATGTTTCAGACAAAGAATTCCTAGCTATTTAAAAAATTCAGTTTACAGTGCAATCCTAGACATGTTTACACAGAAGTCCCACTATGTTTAGTGGAGCTTACTCCTAGGTAAGTGTGTATAGGATTGCAGCCTTAATCATGGATTAATTAAGGTGTCTTCCTGGAGTGCAAAGCGAAGGAGATCACATGCAATAATGCAGCTGTATGATACAAAATATCCCATGAATAATACCCGTGAGGATAGTGTGTCATGTATGTAGACTGGGACTTAATGAGACCTATTGGGGAGCAGGTAGAGTGACCGGCCAATGGTTTTTCCATCCTGCTAAACTGCCTTCACAAGAAGAATTCCACAACAAAATGTTGCAGTATGTACACCTTCCCTTTGGATCAAGGGGACTTACTTTAGAGTAAGCATGCCCTGGATCACACCATTATGTTGCAGAGGCTGGGTGGAGTCTTCAGAACTGAAAAGGCAGCCTTGCCTCTGTTTCAACTCTTCTCATTTTCTTCCCACCTCCAATCTCTCCCCTTCCCTCTGCCTTTCACAAAATGAGCCATAAAGTTTTGGCCATGTTTCCTTTTGAGCCACATATTAGGTTCATGTGTGCAGAAGACTAGCATCTGGCACTGTTGCAGACTTTAAAATTAGCTGTACAGAACACGGGCGTGTTAGAATGGTACGGTAGGGTGAGTCATGCATTAGTCGTCATATATAAACAAAGAGTGATACTCTTAGTCATTTATATAAGTGATGGAGCTCTGAGGCAGTCACCACCCATGTCTGATTATGGCCTGAGGGGTAGTTACTTTTCTGGATGGCTCACTGGTTCTTCACAGTGAGTGGTTGTTAAGAATGATTCAATGGGGGTCTGCACACCAAAAGCACAAACCCCTCTTTCCCTTTCAAAGCAAAGAGTCCATTTTTCTCAAACTGATAGCACTGCCAATTGGTTGGATTCAAAGAGAAAAGAAAATAGATACTAATGTAGTATTTTGGGTACCACCAGTAGTATCTGAAGGGGGGGGTCTCGTGATACTCACAGGACCCCTGAACACCTGTCGCCCAGGAGTGAGACCAGGAACATGATGCAACAAACTGCAGTAGGAGGCTCGGTGGGCAGAGCTCCAAAGCAAGCTTTTCTATGCTCAAAAAAGCCCTCCTAAGCACCCTTCCAACCCAGAAGTAACTGGCGATGATGTCATCACCAGTTATTTCCGGTTGAATAGGTGGACTAAGTGAAATGGTACGGCAGAGGACAAACCTTGAGAAACACTGCTCTAGTGTTGTTCCACTGGCATACGTACTAGAGCTTGTGCAAGCATTCACACAGCATTACAACAGTTAGGCTTTTCCATGTTTCACCCTCTTTGACCCAGTTTTATTTTTCTTGAGCAACGCAATCAGTCATTCCATGTGTGGGAAGAGGCCTGCCACAGGTGGAAGTGCACCACTGAATCCAACCCACAGGTATCATAAAACAAAGAAAACCAAATCAATAAACATGATGAATTATAGGAAGCTGCTGTCTACCAAGTCAGACCATTGATCTAGGTCAGTACTGTCAATACAGGCCAGCAGCAGCTCTACAGGGCTTCAGACAGGACTTTTCCTCTGCACTACCTGGAGATACCAGGTAAGATAACTTGACTTAAGAATGGCTCCCTCTCTTGAGACTTTTCGGCGGGGCCTGAAGACCCTTCTGTTTAAACAAGCCTTCTGAGTTCATGGCCTTTTTAACATCTTTTCTACATCTCTTAGTATTTTTTTTGCAGGCCTGATTCCTATGATCTGCTGCTTTATGCTCCTTTTACCTGATTTTTTATCTGATTACTGTTTTTATGATATTTGTTAATATGTTAATGTTTTTATCTGTTTTTTAATATTATGTTTTAATCTGTTTTTAACCTGTTGTAAGCTGCCCAGGGTCCCTTTGGGGAGAAGGGCGGGGTATAAAGATTATTATTATTATTATTATTACAGGGATTGGACTTGGGCCTTTTTGCTTGCAAAGCATGCACTCTACCATTAAGTCACGACCCCTCCTTTGTGATCTTAAAATATGGCACAGTTGACTCTTTCAACACAATCAACTTTTGAACTTTGCTACGAAATCTATCCTCCTGCTTTGAAATCTTTTACTAAGATCTAAAAAGTGACTGTCCTGAGTAACATACATTCTTTCTTCACCGCCAACAGTCACAATGCATTCTGAGTATCCTCTGGGTTTAAAAGAAGCCAGCATCGCCTCTCCCTGCTGTGGTGGAGTAAGTGGGATGTTGCTGCATTCTTTGACGATCTCCCGTACCAATGGCTCGCTCATCATTTGCTCACGCAAGTAAGTGGCGTCTAGTCCAGAGACCCACACAGCTGACATGACATCCTTCATGTGAACCTGAAAGGTCAGAAAGACATATTTTACAAAATAAATAAAACACATACACACACCCTACAAAATAGTTATGCTGGCACATGACTTTAAGGAAAGCTTAACCCCTGCTAATTGGGTAGGAGGCACTTTTTCAAGTGGGTGCTCCTTTTTTTAGCAGGGGGAGAGTAACTGGCCCACCTCACCCCAGCACTGTCTGTTCTAGTGGCTGTCTGCTGGTATTCATTTGCATCTTTTTAGATTGTGAGCCCTTTTGGGACAGGGAGCCATTTAGTTATTTGATTTTTCTCTGTAAACCGCTTTGTGAACTTTTAGTTGAAAAGCAGTATATAAATACTGTTAATAATAATAATAATATTTCAAAGAAACCCTCCTAGCACAAGGTTCTGGAGTAGGACTGACAAGCAGCTGGAGCCATTGCTAAGTGGCTGAACAGGCACCTTTAAGGACTAGTTCTCTTACATTTAGCAAAGGAAGATGCAACTGTTCCTATTCATCCCAGCATGTCTTTTCCAATGACTGTTTGCTGGTGTTTGAGTCTTAGTATTCCACCCTCAATTGTGAGTCCATTTTTTATCCTTTTGCTATACAAGACTTTTTTTTTAATGAAAAGCAGTATAAAAATACTCTGAATAATAAAGTACACAAAACTTCAATAACACACATGATTGCATGTATATGCACACAAACAATTCAAGAGTAAAAAATGGCATTTTGCTAACAAGTCAGCTGCCTTATAATCTCAGCTTTCATTAAAACCTAAATAAAGTTTATAGTCCTCATAGCTGGGATGCTCTGCTTGAAAGCATACAAACAATGCCTGCTGCAGTCTCAGAAACCAGAGGGACAGTTGAGAAAGGTTTTCAGTGTTTGGGCTAGAGTACTCAGTAGCTCCTTGGTCGTCCCCATGATTAACAAAACCAAAATCATGCAGATTAGAAAAGTGGGCCAAATAAAATACACACACTAAGAAAAATCCGCATAGCTGCTCAAGTTGCTCCATTTATACAAACCGCAGAATTCAGATTTTCTGCAGGAGGTTAGTTTGCCTGGGCATTGGACTAAAGTTTTTCCAGTGTGAAGTGCACAAGACCCAGGGCACACTCTCTCCGTGCTCAGAAACGGAAGCCCAAACCTTATAATACATCAGAACAACCCACTGAAGAGCGTTTCTGCAGCAATCTTTCCCAGCTTCATTGCCCTCTGACCTTTCTTAATTCAGGGTCATGGGAGATCCATCGAATGACCGCTTCAAATACGTGTTTCTCATTCCCAACGTTCAGTTTCTCCAAGGACAGCACTTCTTTCAATTTCTGCGGACCCAGCTCAAGGAACTCCTCTGTGCCACTGACATCACGGAAGTGCGTTTCCAGATATTCCGAGGCAAGGTAATGAACGTGACGTAAGCAATAGTGCAGAGCGAAGTCCCTGATGCCAATACAGTTCTCGGCAGCAACACAACCTTCCAGGAATTCGCAACACAGAGCTTTCAGGTCTGTAAGTAGCAACAGATCCGCAGCTTGCACCACATCTTGGATGGTCTCTTCACTCAGTCTGATCTGCAAAGATATTTTGTTTACAGTTAGGAGAGTAGCAGTGAAGTCTGCCAAAAGCAGGACAGTATGAGAGGGATTTGAGTACGAAGATCTACTGAATTTTAATACTACTTGGCCACTTCCTAGACCCAATGAAGGGACCACCAAGACAGCTTACAATCAATCATATTAAAATAAGTTCACACACAACAATTAAAACCACAAGCAAAACAAAGCAAGCAGACAAAGGCAGAAAAAATCAAGTCATCAAATCAAAGACCCTTTAAACTCAAAAGGAAGTCAGCTGAAACAAAAAAAAGTCTTAGTAGCCTGCTTTATTATTAACAGTATTTATATACTGCTTTTCAACTAAAAGTTCACAAAGTGGTTTACAGAGAAAAATCAAATAACTAAATGGCTCCCTGTCCTCAAAGGGGCTCACAATCTAAAAAGATGCAAATGAATACCAGCAGACAGCCACTAGAACAGACAGTGCTGGGGTGAGGTAGGCCAGTTACTCTCCCCCTGCTAAAAAAAGGAGCACCCACTTTAAAAAGTGCCTCTTACCCAATTAGCAGGGGTTTAAAAGGGGAGGGGAGGGGCCAACCAGGCTTCATGGGCAAGTTCTCCAATTGGAGGCTGCCACTGAAAAGGCCCCACCCAATGTTCCCATCAGCCAGACTTTGGTGGATGTGATATTATTTATTAAGGAATCCTTTCCATACAAGAGGCTATTCTGAAGAACTTCTAAGCAAACCCAAGAATGCACTCTTGCTCGAGTACAAAAGGTCATGCTGGATCAAATGCAGGCTAACCTAGTCCAGTGTTCTTTTCAAAAATGCAAAGGCACTCTGAGGTTCATAGGAAACTGGCCAGTGCTAGACTATGTTCTATTTCTGGTCTACCCATCCCACAGAAGGAGGTATAAATAAAGACCAAAGAACAGAGATATGTAGAATTAAACTTGGTAATACAAACCTGGCCACTGAAGATGTAGTCCAATATTTCTTTCATAATGTCAACGGATATCCCTTCAAGTTCAATTTTATATGTTGAGCCATCTTCCTTTGGAGGATTATAGTTCAGTTTTGTCCTGAAATCAGAAAGCATGGTTGATTTTTTTCCTAAGTAAAGAGACTAAGACAGGAAAAACAAAGGCCATAGGTACTGTGAAAAATTCACTGTTTTCAAGATGGGATGTCAGTTATACCCTTCTATTAACTCTCAGAGAAAAGTACCAAGACATGGAGAAAAAGTGGTTTTAATCTAAAACACTGACATCACTTTGTGGTATCATCGGTTCATGACCACTCAGAGCAAAGTACAATACCGGCCCTTTCATGCCAGATCATTAGAAAAATGATAGCTTATCAAGAATTCTGATCTTAGCATCAGTACTTATTTTATAGACACACACCCCAGAACAGCTCAACTCATTGCACCAAGTTTGTACAGAAAGAGTCTAGATAAGAAATTCTGCCTGAAACATGCTGAAGACCGTCTCATGTCTCAGGACATGTCTTAGGAACTGCCAAGGAAGCAGACATCGTATTACCAAGCAGGAAACAAAATTCTTGCCTGAGAATATGAATGGGTATGAATTAGGGGCACAATGGTAAAGGGTTTTAACTATTTGTTTCAATGTGGTTGGCATTAAGGAGCCCTGATAGTTATCAAATCAGCTTCTTTTTCATTGTAAGCCTACAGTGTTGGTAAATAACTAGAAGTGGGATTTGACATAGTTTGATCAGCCATCTATATACAGATGTAAATAAGTTATATAATTATGAAACTACACCTCATCATCAAGGATAGGTCATACTTACCAGGCAGGATATGCAAAAAAATGAAGTGATAATGAAGAGAAAATGCTTGTGGTATCAGATATGCAAATCTAGACAATTATGGGTCCCTCAAGAGAACCCTAGCTGAGTCAGCATAACTGCAACTGCTTAAGGTTATATTTGTTAAAAGGGCAACACTGACGCTGAGCACATAAGGATACACAGAGCACCTGGAATGAAGAACCACCTCTATGATCAAAGACATATTTGTCCCAGGCAGACATGTACTCCCTCCTTCAGCAGTGATCTAAGCGGTACCTTGTTTAATCTCCTGATCACATGATTGTCGTAGAGCTGTGCTTTTGAATGTAGTTCTGTGCAATCATAAGACAGAAAGGGCACACAGATGAGGGGCACTAAGCTTTCCTTTTGTCCCTCTAGTCTCTCCACCAAGAGTCATTTCCCACCCTCCACTGTTGGGTTCAGGTGCTGGAAATAATCTTCACTGGGTGGAAAAAACAACCTGGGGAAGGGCTGCAAGGAGAAAAATTGTGGGTGGGGTAAAGAAAACAGCACCCTACACCCTTGTATTCTGTGGTTCCCCTCACCCACTTAGGGCCCAATCCTATCCAACTCTCCAGCTTCGGTGTAGCCACAATGCAGCCCTGTGGTAAGGGAACACGTTCCCATACCTTGAGAAGGCCCCAGTGACTGCCTCTACACCACAAGAGGCAGCACACGCCCCATTGGTACAACTGCACCAGCACTGGCAAATTGGATAGGATTGGGCCCTTAGTCAGTGGGACAGACACACATTCAGACATGTGAGGTCTCACATCATGTACCCTTCTGCCTTTAGTTATCCTGCTTCAACCCAACCATCCTCAGGTTCATTCACTGCTTAAATCTTTGCAGCAGGTTGCTCCAAATTCATGGACTGTGGCAAGTCACAGCTTATTTCTTCCTCCCGCTAGAAAATTTGTGAGCTGTCAGAAAAAACCCCTGTATTAACCCTAATTAAATCTTCCTTAATTGGAAACAATTAACCATCTTATAATGCTGCCTCCTTTTGATAGCTGTACTGCTCTGCCCTCCATCAATCCTGCTGTGACTCATGAATGTTTAAAGGGAGCCTTGTGTTTCAGATCAATACCAAAAAACCATGACACAGCACTTTTAGATGCACTGCCACCCCCTAAGTATTTGTTCAAAAACACAAACAAACCAATGTTTCCCTGTTTTCTTTTCTTGTCACACCCCAGCCCTTTGGCAATGCATGGAAAAGAGAGGAGCCTTCACCACACCCTGCTCCAAGAGCTGATTTTCTGAAAACTTGCTTATGTACTTTCCAGGTGCTTTCTACATGCTGAGCAGCCCCAACGCAAGGAAAACAAAAAGAAACCCTTGCCACATTTCTGGGTAAAAACCAGGGCACTTTGTCCCTGTTTTTCCACTTCTTCCATTGACAGAAGCAGCAACAACAATTCACTTACCTAGAATTTCCATTTCACCCTAACCTTTCTCAAACGAATAAGGTGGATAATCCTGACACCCCGCCCCCATGCTATGCCAACAGAAGATTCAGCTTCCTACATCCTCCCTGCCCTGCCACACCCAATATACACTTCTTAACTACAGTTCAGAGTGGATGTCAACTATGATTAAGAAATCAGGAACACACACACTCACTCCCCACCCCTGCTTCCCTTGTTAAGTGTTATATCTGCATAGATGATAGCCATGCTTAATGTCTGCAAACCTTGACTAGCACTGGGGCAAAAAAATAAAAATAAAAATTAAAAAAAAGTTACACTATGGTTAAGTTTGACAAAGAAAAGGAAAAACTCACACTAAGGTGGGGAGCCCAGGATACACTTTCCATCTCCTAAACAGAATTAAGGAATTGGAGGTCTGGTATCTACATTGGACCAGTGGTACCTTCTTAGTGCACATCTCCATTGTTATTTTGCTGTATGTAGATGCAAAAAGGCAATTATACTCCCTTCAGTACATTATCCAGCAATGAACCTAATATACAATCTTAATTCCACTCACACACAGACTGATTCGGGGTTGCTGCTGTTCTTAATTCAATCTTTAGCAATCAGGCAAGTTGCTGCTGCCAAGTTGTTCTGACAAAACATCTCATGAACACAATGAACCTTTGGAAGACTGCAGACCACTCAGGCAAAAGTTGGGATTGTCGGGGACCACATGCAATCCCCACCCCCGCACACAAAAAATACATTTAAATTTGTAATACAGGTGACCGTCATTATTCACGGGGGTTCCTTCCATTCTTGAAAACCCAGCAGATAACGAAAGCTGCAGGTATTTGAAACCCATGGTTTTCAGCCCCCCTTGAACCTGACTGGAGCTGAGCTCTGGTTGGTCCTAAGGCTCTTCTGAAGCCTGCAGAGGCCATGGGCATGCGCCCTCAGCCTCTGCCGACTTCAGAATGAAGCCCGAACTCATTTAGAGGCAACTTCCGGTTTTCACCAAAAAACGAAAGTCACCTTTAAACTACTCTGGGCTTCATTCTGAAGCAAGCAGAGGCCATGGGCAGATGCATATTGTCTCTGCAGGCTGCAGAAGAGCTCTGGAGACAAGAGAAGCAGAGTTCCCTTCACCTCCGGGGGTTCCATGTTCCCCCGCACCACGGGTTTGGTGATTAGAAAAGATTTATTAGAGATTTATTATTTATAGAGAAGATTTGTGGTTTGCTGCTTTGGCTGCCAGCTGCAGTGGTCCAATCTCTGCCCTCTCTGGTGGTCCATGGGGGACTGTTCACTCAGCAAGTTGGTGGAAGTGATCAAAAGCTATTTTTTTTTCCTGAGACCTCACAGACCACTTCTCAGGGTCTCCTGGATCACAGGCTGGAAACGAGTGCATGAACAAGACTCCGTACGTTCCCAAAATGATGCACCCAGGACTTTTTTTTTAAAAGAAGAGTCTAATTTAGAATCATGATTACTTATTCTATTTTCAGAGGCAAAGGAGGAATAGTTTTTCCTTGGATAATTAAGTACAGATGGTGCCTTGGTATCCATGAGGGATGCATTCCCAGAACTCTGCAGATAATCAAATTTGCTGATCTCCCCAGTTGCTGTCCTCCGAACGTGATCACTGACCAACAGCACAATCCTATACTGTTCATGCGTATTCAGAAGTCACTCCTATCACGTTCAGTGGAACTTACTCCCAGGTAAGCTTTTATAGGATTACAGCCCTAGTTACCCACCTCTTTCTTTCTGAAAGTGAGCAGATCAAACTCTCCAAACACAAGCAGACATGCAAAGACGCTTTAGGAGCACAGTTCTGATAAGTCAGCTTCTGAAATCTTTCAGTGTTTGTAAAGTCAAGCAAGCTATTATCAAGTTTTTTCCCCAGAATTTTATAGAAAGAAGCCAAGCTAATGTTTTCAGAACTAATCATTATGCCTCAGTATTAACTCTATATCTCAATTACAATGTTGTAAAACTTCTTTCTAGACCTGGTGCTGCCTGAACTGGTTGCACAGTATGCCACCACTGCTAAATAATCTCTCCATAAAACTGAAGACAAGCGTCTAGTGTCATATGTCCCCTGGGGGCTGGGGATAAGAATAGGCCCTCAGTTTGGCTGTACTTGTCGTAAGAGGCGACTAAACAGCCACCGGGTAGATGGGACTCGTCAGCCTAGGAAGGCAGCTCATCTAAGAGAAGGAAACTCTGACCTCAAACCTCCACTGCCTTGTGGCTACATCCAGTTGTGGAAAAGGCTTCAGGAGTCAACCTCGAGGCAAAATCAGGAGCCGGAGTCCCTTAGGCAGTTCATGGCTGAACACAGTCACGTTCTGGCAACTCCTGCGACGCCGCTGGAACCAACCGTATTGGCTTCTGCCTTTCCATTGGACCATTCCAGCGACGTGGAGAGGGGGGATTTGCTGCATGGGTAACAGCCTATCCTCCATACCTTTTTTACCCAGGCTTCGCGCACTGGAGAGGACACTCCAACTTCGCCATACGGCGTTGGCACAACACGGGAAGCAGCAGTTTACCGGTTATAAGTCTTTGCTCGATTGGCGTAGAGCATGACGCCAGGGGCTGCTTCCGACGGTGGGAGAGATCATTGCATCTCATTGGGCAGCTACCGCCCGCCTTAAGCTGGGCAGTCCCCAGCCAGTAAGGTGTTGCCTCGCCACGGTCCGTTAACCTCATGGGGTGCGTGGGGTTTAGGGTGAAAACCGACAAGCGGATCGACAACTCTGCACCATGCAACAGAAAACAGAAAACTACTGCCCTAAAGCTGGGCACCTGGAACGTTAGGACAATGACACCTGGCTTCTCTGATGACCTGCAAGAAATAGACGACGCACGCAAAACAGCTGTCATCGACATGGAGCTGAGCAGACTGCAAATGGACATCATCGCCCTTCAAGAGACTAGGCTGCCAGATTGCGGATCTGTCAAGGAGAGAAATTTCTCATTTTTCTGGCAGGGAAAACCACCAAACGAAACCAGGGAACATGGCGTTGGCTTTGCGGTCAGAAATACCCTGCTGAAATCCATCATCTCACCTACTGTGGGAAGTGAAAGAATTTTGTCCCTGCAGCTCCAGTCATCAGCAGGACCTGTCACTCTCATCAGTGCTTATGCACCAACTCTGTCGTCTCCAGCAGAAGCCAAAGACAAATTCTATGATGACCTGGCCACCACTGTCAAGAAAATCCCTGTAAAAGAGCCATTGTTCATCCTCGGCGATTTCAATGCTAGAGTTGGTGCTGATAACAGTTCATGGCCCACTTGCTTAGGTCAATTTGGCACTGGGAGGATGAACGAAAATGGCCAACGCCTGCTAGAGTTTTGCTGTCATCACGGTCTCTGTGTCAGCAACACGTTCTTCAACACAAAGCCCCAACATAGAGTTTCTTGGATCCTCACCAGACGCTCCAGCCTTCCCAGCATCAAGATCACACGCAGCTATCATGGTGCTGCCTGCGACACTGACCACTCCCTGGTGTGCAGGGAAACTGCAAACAAAGCGACTGTATCACACGAAAAAGGAAGGAAGACCTCGCATTGATACCAGCAAGACCCGGGATCAGAGAAAAGTGGAGGAATTTGCACAAGCGCTTGAGGAATCTCTTCCAGGCCCGGCCGACGCAAACGCATCCAACAGATGGGAGTATTTCAAGAATACCGTTTACAACACCGCCTTGTCCATATTCGGCAAGAAGACCAACAAGGCGGCAGACTGGTTTGAAGCCCACTCTGAGGAGTTGACACCAGTCATTGAGGAAAAGAGGAGAGCTCAAGCAGCATACAAGGCCTGTCCCAGTGAGCGCAACCTGCAGGTCCTCCGAACTGCTCGCAGCAAAGTCCAACAGACTGCCAGGAGATGTGCTAACGACTACTGGCTCCAGCTCTGTTCCGAGATACAGATAGCAGCTGACACGGGCAACATCAAGGGGATGTATGATGGTATCAAGCAGGCCCTAGGTCCAACACAGAGGAAAATTGCCCCTCTGAAGTCTGCCACAGGCGAGGTCATCCAGGATCGGGCGCAGCAGATGGAACGCTGGGTGCAGCACTACTCTGAGCTATATTCCAGAGAAAATGTAGTCACCGAAGAAGCACTGAACAACATTGAGTGCCTGCCTGTGCTGGAAGAGCTTGACAGTGAACCAACCCTAGAAGAACTTCACGTGGCCCTGGACTCCCTTGCCTTTGGCAAGGCACCTGGAAAAGACAGCATCCCTGCTGAAGTCCTAAAATGCTGCAAAGAGATCATCGTCACTGAGCTGCATGAAATCCTATGTCTCTGCTGGAGAGAAGGTGGAGTACCTCAAGACATGAGGGATGCAAACATCATCACGCTGTACAAGAACAAAGGTGACAGGGGTGACTGCAACAACTACCGCGGCATCTCTCTCCTTAGCGTTGTAGGAAAGCTGTTTGCCCGAGTTGTACTAAAGAGGCTCCAGGTACTTGCAGAGAGCGTCTATCCAGAATCGCAGTGTGGATTCCGAGCCAACAGGTCCACCACTGATATGGTATTCTCCCTTAGACAACTGCAGGAGAAATGCAGGGAACAACGACAGCCACTCTTTATAGCCTTCATAGATCTCACAAAGGCTTTCGACCTGGTCAGCAGAGACGGCCTCTTCAAGATTCTCCCCAAGATTGGATGTCCACCCAGGCTCCTCAGCATCATCAGATCCTTCCACAAGGACATGAAGGGCACTGTTGTCTTCGATGGCTCCACATCAGACCCTTTTGACATCCGAAGCGGAGTGAAGCAGGGCTGTGTTCTTGCACCAACCTTGTTTGGGATTTTCTTCGCTGTCCTGCTGAAGCAGGCCTTTGGAACTGCAACAGAAGGCATCTATCTCCGGACCAGATCAGACGGAAAGCTCTTCAACCTCTCCAGGTTGAGAGCAAAGTCCAAAGTCCAGCTGAAATGTCTGCGTGACTTCCTCTTTGCCGACGATGCAGCTGTCACTACCCACTCTGCCAAAGATCTCCAGCAGCTCATGGATCGTTTTAGCAAAGCCTGCCAAGATTTTGGACTGACAATCAGCCTGAAGAAAACACAGGTCATGGTTCAGGATGTGGACTCACCTCCCTGCATTACAATCTCTGAGCATGAACTGGAGGTTGTCCATGACTTTGTGTACCTTGGCTCAACAATCTCCGACACTCTTTCTCTCGATACCGAGCTAAACAAGCGCATCGGTAAAGCAGCTACCACGTTTTCCAGACTCACAAAGAGAGTCTGGTCCAACAAGAAGCTGACGGAACATACCAAGATCCAGGTCTACAGAGCTTGCGTCCTGAGTACACTTCTGTACTGCAGCGAGTCATGGACTCTTCGCTCACAACAGGAGAGGAAACTGAGCGCTTTCCACATGCGCTGCCTCCGACGCATCCTCGGCATCACCTGGCAGGACAAAGTTCCAAACAACACAGTCCTGGAACGTGCTGGAATCCCTAGCATGTATTCACTGCTGAAACAGAGACGCCTGCGTTGGCTTGGTCATGTCGTGAGAATGGATGATGGCCGGATCCCAAAGGATCTCCTCTATGGAGAACTCGTGCAAGGAAAGCGCCCTACAGGTAGACCACACCTGCGATACAAGGACATCTGCAAGAGGGATCTGAAGGCCTTAGGGATGGACCTCAACAAGTGGGAAACCCTGGCCTCTGAGCGGCCCGCTTGGAGGCAGGCTGTGCAGCATGGCCTTTCCCAGTTTGAAGAGACACTTGGCCAACAGTCTGAGGCAAAGAGGCAAAGAAGGAAGGCCCATAGCCAGGGAGACAGACCAGGGACAGACTGCACTTGCTCCCGGTGTGGAAGGGATTGTCATTCCCGGATTGGCCTTTTCAGCCACACTAGACGCTGTGTCAGAACCACCTTTCAGAGCGCGATACCATAGTCTTTCGAGACTGAAGGTTGCCAATAAGTAAGTTTCATATAGATGTCTCTTTTCAATTCAGCATGCAATACCTTCAGAACAAAGGTGGATGTTTATCCTACAGCAGAAACAATCTTACTGAAATGATCTAGCATCACCTTGACTTCAGAATGATATACTGTACAGTCAATGCTGGGTACCCGTGCACTCTACTCCCATGAATTCACTTATCTGCGGGAACAAGAGTGTGATGTCTAGCATCATTTGCTCTCTGTTAGCTATCCATGACATCGGGGGCCATTCTGAAGATATCACTGGCCATTTTGACAGTATCAGACACTGATCATTTCCTGGAGCTACAGGGGTCATCAGTCTGAAGACATTCATGGGCATTTTGAAGGTACTGTATATATTCTGATCACTCTCTGGGGCTGACAATTTTGTTCTCCCCCAACCCATAGGGCAGGGCTTCTCAAACTATGGTGTCACAATGCCCCAGCCTAAGGGCCCTGGCCTATCCCCCCTTAAGGGGTGGGACAGAGGGGAGGCAGCAATGCAATCCCCAGGATTGCATCACTGGGGGGGGGGCACAGGGACTGGCATTTACTTACCAGTCCCTGCAGTAGCCTCCTGGGGTTGTGGGTAGCCTTTTGTGACCCTCTGCAGGGCTCCCCAGCCTTCTAAAAGTGAAAGTGGAACAACTGTGCTCCACTTCTGGTTTTGCGGATGCAGGATGCGATCACTCTGCTTTCACTTTTCGAACATTGGGGTGCCCTGCACCCTAGGGCTCCCGGCAACTCCGGGAGGCTGCTGCAGGGACTGGTAAGTGCATGCTAGTCCCTGCAGCCCCCTTAGCAACGCAATCCTGGGGATCATGTCATTGCCTTCCCCCCTGCCCCCACAAGAACCTAGAGCTGCTCAAGCTCTCCCAGAGAGTTTGAAAACTGCTGCCATAGGGGAACCATTTGGTATCTGCCAATTTGGTATCCGCTGAGTTTTCCAAGAACCTAATTCTAGCAGATAATAAGAACTGACTGCAAAAACAAGCTTACTAGTTGCAAAGAAAAAAACCATCATGTGAATACACGAACACTAGTAGTATCTCCATAGCAAGCAATGCAATGAATGCCAAACATGAAAGTTCACAAGCTGAAATTGCCCGTAGTGTAGAAAAGTGATCTGCGAACTACATTATGTAAATTATTGAGTTTCCTTTGAGGTTTTTTGGTAGTCCCTCAGTTTGAAAAATCAGTAACAGTAGACAAGGTTTCTGAAATACAATTCAACCAGCCATACCAATCTTCCCTCACAACGCAAAGCGACTGTGGACATTGGCTGTGTGCTCAGGCACATCCCCAATTCAGGCAATATTTGAGACAGCGAGTCGTAACAGGCCTGGGCAGCATTCCATATGAACTGAAGGTACACCTAGAACACTACCCTGTCCCCATGTTCCTCTACAATGTACTAGAGTTTCATAGCAGACAAATTCATAAAGAACTCAGTGTTCTGGAGGAGGAGGCCAGGATTCAAAGAGCTAACTCCAGTGTGACCAAGGGCTCAGGTGTTCCAAGAAGTTTCTTTTTTACATCTATGGATGATTGTCTCCAATGCAATATCACAAACTTTCAAAGATAGCCCTTCATTGCAAAGAGTGGTTTGCCCTGTGGCTTTGGAAAAGGAATGGAGGGTGAAGTGAGGATGTCCAAGAAATACAAACAAAAGCCCCTCAGGGGGCTAAGAACAATTCATCCCATTCTTTGGATCCTGGCCAAAAAGACAGGAGCATTCAGAGCTAGGAACTATGGACAGGACAACGAGCCAGTTCAGGGTTTCACTCTGAAACCTTAGTGAATTAGACAGTGGCTCAAAAATTTCTACTACTGCAATGCCCATGAGCCCTGAAATTCACAGTTCTGTGAGGTGTCAGCTTATTACAAATTACAGTGGGTCATAAAACCTTTATAACTCAATGATCTAGGATGCCAAGACACAACAGAAATGGTAACTCCACTAAACAAGGCAGTAGGGAAGATGCCAGCATAGATCTCTGTATGAAGAATAACCAATCCTCCACTTTTGTTCACCAAAAATGTTTTAAGACAATGACACTATGGCTGCTATTATTACCCTTCCTAGTCATGTTCTTGCATAAGCTCCAGAACTGATTCTAAATCTCATTAAAGCTAGGAGTTGAGAGATGAACTACATCAAATAGATGCAATGAATGACTAAGGCTATAGGTTTAGTGATCCTATCTTCTCATAAAAACACAAGAGAAACACATCTTCAAGAAACAAAAGCAGAATCAGACAGCCACGCAATGAATAGGTGGCCCACGCCTTCTCACAGCACGAGAGATGATACTTAGATTAATTTATGGTTCTTAATGCAAAATCAAGTTGGTGGTTTCAACCTTCAATCTTCTAGTATGATTTGTATATTATAACGAACAAGGATACACTACAATTACTCAAAAACAGTTTAAACCACTTTGGGGCCAAGAATGGGTTTGGGGGAGGAAGGAAAAGAGCCATTAAAACTCCTGATCGCACACGTTCCAAGAATCAAGCAAGAGAAAAGGCATCTTGGAAGTAGAAAGCTTAGTGCTGAAAATACCTTTCGGACTCCATAAACATGGTTTTCCTTTTCTTTTAAATCAGTTGATAAATACATCTGCTTACCATAGCATGTGGCAGCTTGGTAAAATATGATCAGTTTGGACATTACTTTCTGACCAGCCCTTACTTCCACACAGTAAGGACAAGAAGGTAACGTAAGCACATGTCTTCTCTTGCTCCTTGGAGGAAGGGCAACATTAAAATGTGGAAAATAAAACTCAGCTATCAAAAAAATATAATATTTCCATCACTTTAAGCACAGATTTGAGGAGGAGGCATGCAGGGGGGGAGGGAGAAGGACAGGAGGGAGGCAGAACCAGAGAAGCTCTGCTGAGCATCCAGACTCTCCATCCAGAGCAAACATGGAGGCTCTTGATTTTACAGTTGCCATAGAACTGAGTAGCCCCATTGCAGGGCTACTTGCCTTACCCGGGGGGAACAAAAGTCCCCTTCCCCAGAGGAGCTGCTGGCAGCTGCCCTGTTGCACACAGGATGCCGTGGCAGCCGTTTCGGCGCCGCAGCATTCCCAGCGCAATGGGCAGGTCAGGATTGGGCTATAACATAAGAATTAGACTCTTCCCCATTGGGGGGAGACTCTCTTCCCCCTCAAAGCAGTTATTAGGAAAATTTTTTTGAGTGATGCTTGTACATCGGGGGTTAAGAATAGATTCATCCAAACCCTAAAGTGGCATCACTTGGTCCCTCACTTGCCCATCTCAGAGGCATGGATGTGCTCCAAAGGGACAGTAGCAGGCCATTTTGCAAGGGGACACAGGGCCTCAGCTATCCTTCTCCAAAGCAGTTCTCCAGCAAAACTATTTGCTGTTTGTGCCTGTACAAGAAAGAAGGGCAAACAGACCCTGTAAGACCCACAGAAGCACCACTGGTATTGATTACTCACTGAAAAATTCTACATGCCACCTAAACATTTTAATTTTAAAACCAATATATGCATTTTATGAAATATTTTAATATGTTGGTTAAATGAATAACTACAGAGCACAACATCTGGTGCTTCAAGAATAAATGTTTGGGGATTGCTTTTAAGAGATTTATGTTGAATCTCTTGAATTAAGGTGGCTGTGTGCAGTTCTTCAAAATTCTTCCTGCACAAGAGGTCTAAAAACAAACCCCAAACCATTATGCATGCAAAAACTAACAGGAACATGCATTTGCTATAGGCCAGGATCAAAAAAGGATGCACACTGAAGGATTATTATACACCTGGACTTTTAAAGGCTCCCTTTGTGGCCACAGCTCCTTGTCTGCCTCTAAAAGTTGCTTCAAGCGACCATTCATAACAGAGTACATCAATTCAAGACAATTTAAATAATCAAACCATGGTTTAAGTCACTACATCACCAGATTGAACTCAAGCTTCCCATTTTGAAATAGCTTCTGAACAAGCATGCATACTCATTACCTGCTATAACAACTAATATATAATGGTTTGCAAAGTCATTATTCAACCTAGGAGCATTAAACGCAGATTATGCAAGCCGCATGCTTCCCAAAGACAGAATTAGAGACAGATTTCTGTTTGGCTCTATGTTTGCACAAAGCAAGGAAACTAAGCAAGCTTACCTACTCAAAAGTTAAGGTTGCAATCCTATATGCTTATTTGGAAAGATCACTGACCAAAGTGGAATTTCCTTCTAAGCAAACATGCACGTAACCAGGCCAAGGCTCAAGAACTCTCCAGAGTCAAGGACTAGCTGTTACTGGGCAGAAACAGTGCTTGACACAGAAGATCCAAGTTGTTCAGTTGATAAGAGCCACAAACATTTTGACAACTCATCACATTGCAGAGCTCGGGCTGGCTGGAAAGTATAACAGGACATTCATGTTGGTTCAGTGGATGATTCTGCCAAAATGCAAAATGGCATCACAGGATCCCAGTGCCCAAGATCATCCACAAAACACAAATCTTGACTTGCAAGCTTAAGCATAATAACCAACAATATTTTCCCTCCATGGTTCCCTTTAAATAGAAAAGCAGCTTTTGATCAGACGTATTTGACAGATGATCATGGTTCTGTTTTTAGAGATTATGTGTAGGCTTCAATATTTTCCACTGTACTGAATTTTATTTCCTTTAACAACCTTATTTTATTGTAATAAGAAATGCAATAAAATCCCATTTTATCCTCCCTATTCAAGGCACCATCTGACACAGCACAAGGGGCTGCAGATGGAAGGAAAAATTTTCACAGCTTAACCTTTCTCCCCTTCCCCAAGCAAGAGTCCCGAGGAGAGGGATTGCCAATTCTCTTTCAGAGCACTTCACTCTAAATTCTCATCTGAAAAAAATGTCAGCAAATTAGAGGAATTCTAGGTTGTCCTTGCAGAATACCCAACAGTCATAACAAAGTTTTCCACAGGAAAAAAAACTATATTCAATTGATTTATTACCATATATATCCTATCTTTCTTTCATCATGGAGTAAAGGTGGCATACATGGGGAACCCAAGTGGTCACCCCCAAGGTACTGACATGACCTAGGTCTACTTAGCTTCAGCAAGGTGGCTGAATTATGCACCCTTTGACCATACCTTACTCCAACATCACACCTCTTTCCCAACTAAACAAGATACCTCCCATTCTGTGCTTCTTTGCAAGCTTCGGTTTCCAAGGTTGTTCACCTAGAACCCACATGCCTTGGTTCATTTTTCTACCCAGTTATTTCTTGCTTTCCCCAACTCTTTCCCTCCCCTGCTCTGCACCTTCTGACTGATGCAGAACTGATGCAGAAGTTCTGGGAGACAGGTGGGGCATCTGCTCCTAGGTGTGCTGGCCCATGGAGAAGACAAGTAATAGCAGCAGCCTCCCCCATTTCTTGGAAGAACCTCCTGGTTTTTCTTCTCTTGCACTACAGTGATTTGTATGCTTCTAGGTATGCTGCTTGCCAAAAATCCAAAGAAATACACCCCTGGAGAGTTGGCAAGTTAATTTCTAGAAGCCTGGCAACATCCAGTACAATTTGCATACTTCCCAAACCCTCATGATCACCAGCAATTCTGCAGCTGGGACTTGTTCTCAAGCTATTCTCATTCCCTCATCCCATAGCTTAGGGCAACAGCTTTTTTTGTCTGGTTCTGGTCTCTCCCTTCCTTAATTAGATATGTGGGCTGACATTCACATTTTTCATTCATCAGCATTTCCACTTCTCCAAACTATCCAGGGGCATGTCACACAAGTTAGCAAAAAGACCACACTATAACATAGGAGGACTTTTCAGGAGGAAAAGTCCTCTTGTACAGCAGGGGTCTCCAAATCCTGGCCCGGGGGCCAGATGCGGCCCACAGCAAGCCTCCGGCTATCCGGCACAACCAGAGTTGTGCTTGTGGGATGGGGGAATGGGGGGGTCTATTTAAGTATGTGCTTTATTTCTTTTCTTGGGCTGTGTTGGTGTTTGGAGAAATCCTGGAAATTTGAGCTTGCTCATTCATTCATTCATTCATGTCAGTTCCATCTCTCATGCATTTATTTAAATTTTATATTTATTTATTTATTTGACCGTTGACACTGCCAGACATTTGATGCGGCCCTTCAGCCAAAAAGTTTAAAGACCCCATTGTACAGCATCACCAGGAAATTCTAATATTTTGGCTTCAAATATGTGAGCTGCATTTCACTACAAAAATAACCAACTTAAAATGAGGTACGTGTTACCCTGGTTACACTAGCCTTACCAGAAGACAATCAATGCCTAGATCAACCCTTCCTTACAGCTTAGAAACATCCAAAAGTCAAACCAGAATGAGTTTAAGGCCTGATTATGTGAACTCAAAAACAGTGCTTTGAGTGATACTGGGTTCTTCAGTCATTACCATAGTTATAGACTCCTTTCTGTCTAGGTCTGCCAATTCACACACCCCCCCCCCTCCAGGCACGGATCCTGTACAGATGAAGTGAGACTTTTAAAATATGTGGCAGGCCATAAATAGAAGAAAAAACAATAAAGTAATTTGCCTGCCAAATTTCTGCTTGTCATGCAACTCTTCAAGGAATAAATGCTCTGCCAGGACAAAAGAGTAATTTACTGGCCAAAGTGCCACAAGTGTTTGAAATGAAAATTTTAGTTTGCTTTTCAATTTCTGTTAATCTCTAGGTCTAGCTACCATCCTAACCAACAAAACCCTCTGTGCAACTCAAAACGTGCATACCCTCCCACAACAAAAGCTGGTTCAATGCAATCTTATCTTATCTTGCCCCTCTAATTCTGTGGGATATACACATGTCTATCAATGTCAAGATGAGACTTCATCAGCAGCAGCAAACATTTTTTCTCCCTCTAATTGTGGACAGCATAGAGTGTGGAACATGGGGTGTGACCTGCAACAATGAAAAACCAAGTCAACAGGCTGAAGGCTAAAGCAGAGTAAGTTAGGACTGAACTGGCTGTTCAAGTTTTCTGAAATTAGACCAAATATAGCAAGATTTTTTTAATAAGACCATAAGCAATAGAGATTCAGTTCAACCTGTTAAGAGAGCAGGGTTGCCAACAGGTAGCTTGTGCCAAGTAAAGCTTTATATTGTCCAGAGGATCCAAGTTACCTGCTTACTTGATACAGGACCATTTCACTTGTGGCTGCATGGCAGGCAGGAGTTGTAAGCATAATGGAAACTTGCAAATCACCCAGGGGAGAGACTTTCAAACAGTCCAAATTCACTGAGGTCAATGGGATTCGTGAGTGAGCTTGCATCACTGTGATGCAACATGTATCTTTTCAAAGAATCTTTGCTGCACGGGTCTGGCAGGTCCTTTCACTGATCACTTTGTATTCACAGGTACAGGGGCTTCCCTCTCAGGTACAAGTACAGCATCTGACTTGAATTTATTCTCAAACACTTAAGAAAAAAGAAGCAGTTCTTTCAGGTATGTTCTGCTGAAAATGATGTCTTCCACAAGGAGAAACAAGGAGAACCAAACGTGCGTGCCAGACCTTTCTAACAGTCTGTGCAGCATACAAAAATGAAAAAACTTCATACTGAGCTGTACATGGCAATTCTAGTTGCTTTAGAAGAAAACTCTTACATGGATTTTCTAACAAATGTGAAAAATGCAAGCAGCTGAAAACCCAATATGAAAAAAGAATATGGTTCAGTTCTCAGCATCTATGTACATGTACAACTCCAAAGCTTCTGCCTTCATGTGTCCACACTCTGTGCATGATCACGTCTAAAAGTTTGGCTTTGAAAACATCAGTGAAACCAGCCTAGAAGAACTCTTCTGCATATTCATCCTGGTCTTTCTGAAAATAAATTCAACCAAGAGGTGGTGCCTGTATCTGAGGGTTTGGCGGGGGTGTATCCACAATGCCATCAACTGTAGCACCTGGCTAGCACATGCACAAACTCTTAGGGAAGATATGTTTGATGAATAGCCAAAGCTTGATGGGTCTATCACCATTGAAATTCACTGATGCAAACATCATGAAGAATTCCATTGATCTTAGTTGGGACTAATGCAGGAACAGGTTATATGGAACAAGTGACTCCTAGGTGATTTGAAGGCTTCCACATTCATATGACTTCCACTGCAAGATGTAGCTGATAATCAGAAGGCAAGTATTTTTGCCCTATCTGTTGCTAAGATCCTGCACCAAACGAGAAGTTGAGGCCTTGAAGGATACCCGAATTTTGTTTCATATTGACACTGGTGCATTTGAGAGCCTTTAAGTAACATCTGGGTACCCATTTCCAACCAGCATCATCATAGCCAACATCAAAGGTCTTGGCAACAAACCCATATAATTCTAAAACAAGCATTTCTTACATTTAAAACTAATAAAAGAGGATGACTAGCTTTTGAACTCGGCCAGAACTTTAAACTACCTGGTGAAATGACAGGTAGCAAACAACTAATGCTTAATCAAGTTGACTTCTCATAACGCCTCTAAGAGTGGTAAAAAGTCTTTAATGCAGGTTGCACAAAGAACAACAATTGAATGATTTGTACACACTGACCTGAAACCACTTATCAAAATGGACAGAGCCAAGAATAAATTAATGCAAGGCCCTTCTAACTGGCTGGAGACAAAGATAATGCATTAATTTAAATTCCACTTATGTATTAGTTCCTCACAAGGAAGAAACATCACAATTCTCTCCTTCTCTCTGGGTGTCACAATATTGTGTAAACACAAAATGGCATGCTATAATAATGCATTTCATTTTAAAGTTAAGATGTCCTTTCAGCTTTTTTTATAGGTGTGGGTAACTGCTGTATTTAAAACATACATTTAAACAGAAGCACATAAATGAGAGGGAACTTGTACAGTCAAAATTGTAAAGTGTATAAACACAAACATCTGAGACTCCACATGCAAGAAGTATTTTGCAACCTCTGTGTAAAAACCAAAGAGTCTTGTGGGATTCTCAAGGCAAGCATGCCTACAGTATTTCAACAAAAGCTTTCTTGGGCTAGCTAGGCCCTAGGGTCTGCTTCAGCAGAGAAAAGTGAATTGTAACCCATGGAAGTGTATACTGAAATAAACACTAGGCTTCAAGGTGCCACAGAATTCTTTTTTTTTTTTGCTACTTTAGCAAGGCTACCACTTTGGAAGTTACAGATTTTAAAATGCCCACCTCGGTTTGCAACTAGTCTTACTAATGCCTGCCATCTCCTTTAAAAACAAAAGCATGTTTTAACAGATAAAGCCTGACTCCTCAGCAAAGCTGCCTTCCAACTAGCCACTAGTCCATAATTTTAAGGCACCCCCTCACCATGAAAACAGACATATTTGACCTTTACAAATCAGCCTTTGTCATGACAACATGGAAAGCTTCAGTGACCTCAATAAATAATGTTGGTAAACAAATAACAAGACTTCCTGAATCACTTTACAGAGAGAGAGAGAGAAAGAACAGAGGAGGAAGTGACAAATGAGCATGAGCAGGGCGGGAACTTGGCAGTAACTTCTCCATCAGATGCTCTATGCCTGCCACACAGGTTCAGAGCCTAAACTTCTGCCTGCCACCCTGAATCAAACATGACATGCTCTCTCCTGTTACAGTGCAATGAGATTAATGTGCTTTTAAGGAGCTCAGTGAATTAGAGGACATGATATCTAGGATGGAGTCACAATGACAGACTATGCTCAGCACATCTGTGGGTCTATCCAGTGTCTTATCAAAACACACAGGTCGGTATAGCGATAGCTCCATGACTGCTCATTTCAAGTTTACTGTCTGTCAGGGAAATGTGCAGACAAGAGGAAAATTATAAGGAAGGGGAGAGGGAAAGAGATGGGAATGAGCAGCAAGGTTATTAATTGACTGGGCTGGCTAGAAATGAGAACACCCAGGAAGCCACAAAAGGGATGGAGGAAACAAAACAACCCTGTCTGAATCCAGGATGCTGCTGCTAGTTAGCAACCTTGTTCTTGGGATGGACAGCTCTTTTTTTAAACCACTCCTATGCCATCTTTCATTTGGTTTCCCACATCCCCTATGCCACCTTTCATCTGGTTTCCCATATCCCCAAAACATCCCCTCAATACCCCCGCAACACCTTCCCTCCAGGACTTCCATGAACTGCCTTTGTGGCTAGGTGTCAACTGCCAAAAAACCAATGGCTTGCAGTACCCATGCATCACATGTACACTCTTCCAAATGAGCAACTATAAACAATCCCACAGGACTGTGAAGGCCTTTGAAGGATTAGCTAGAACTACGCCTCAAGATTAGAAAATGAGGACTGGGAACCCATTACTGCTTTACATCAGCCACAGTGGATCAAGACAGTGACAGAACATTTTCTTCCATTTTTTAGATGCATGTTTATAAAAAAGGAGTCCAGAAAAATATTCAGCGCATCACATACCTTTCAACACAGGTTAAAATAAAATACCAATACCAATAAAATGGTTGTGACCCCAGCCTCAAAATTGAGTCCTGCTGTTTCCAAATGTTCTGGGGCTCAATCCCCGCACACACAGTGCCCTAGATTTGTGCAGTGAGAAGAAATGGAACTCAGGACTATCTAGAAGTTCTGGTTCTTTAAATGTGCATTTGGGGAAACACAATTCCTTACTTTTGAGGGGGAAACACTCTACACATGCTCAAGACAAATCTCCTTGCCCAGAATTCTTAAGAAGTCAGAGTTTGCTGATGACATGAGAGATGGTCATTGATAACACTATAAGGCATTATAGCTAAATAAGAACCTTCCTGTTCAAAGCATCTGTATCTCCAGATGTTAGAAAACAAAAAAGCAGCCTAAGCCATCATATCATATCATATCCAGCTTGTGAGTTTTCCAGGCACACTTCTAGTTAATAGAAACCTGGATCATGGAATCCCCAGGGCTCAGTTACTCAGTGGAGAGCAGAAGGTTTACTCTCCACACACGCTCAAGGCAGCTTTCATTATGATTACTCCGAAGTGTCTTAAGTTGAACACTGCCAATGAACAAGATTCAGCTCAACATAGTTTGAAGAAACAATACTGAGGCAGTCTTGAGCATGTGCAGGGCTCAACCTTCTGCTCATCAACAAGGAAACTGAACCAAATCCCACAGGTCAGGGACCAGTGGTGTGAGGGGAAGTCCAGTCCCCAGATCAGAAAAGTTGCAACTGCAAGGAAGGCCCAGGGTATTAGAAAGAAATGATGAAATCCTAAGTCTAACATTCCTTCCTCCATCACTTGGGGAGTGAGTCCCCTCAGCTCAATGGGATTTACTTCAGAGTACCAAGAACCAGTAGGAGCATGAACTTGTTTTGAGGTGTGTGGCTTTCACAACTCATTTTTAAGAACCCAAGCCTTGCCTTTCTGGATCAGGGTCAGGGGTGGCAGCAAGAGGGGGCAAGGGATTCACAGTTCATGACACCTCCTCTCACCACCATTTCAGATAGTGCTTTTTTCTTATTAACACCTCTCTCTCTCTCTCTCTCTCTAAAACAGATCAATATAAGGAATGGTTCATCATGGACTCACTTCCATTTATGACTAGGATGGGAGTGCGAATGAGAAATACTCTGTTAGATTTCCAAAAGGAAAAACTTGCAGCACAAAGTTTACCCCCCAAAGGGCAGTTTGCCCTTTCCCCTCTGCCATCCCCAAGCATTTTTATTTTTCCTGGTATTGCCACTGTTCAGGGTATCCAGCTCAGTTCCGAACCAATTCTTGCTACAAACAAAGGAAGATGCCCCCGACATACTAGATTTCATTAGTCCAGCATCTGTTTCCAACAGAGGACAGCATGTGGGTTTTCCAGAAGCAGCTGTTTGGCCACCGTGGGAAACTGGATGTTGGAGATAAACCTTTCATCTGATCCAGCAGGGCATTTCTGTGCTCACAGTAACTACTGTTTTTGGTCTGGGCTGGAAGCTGTGATTCAATAAGGCAAGACTGGGATTTTTAACAGGACTTAGCTTTCTTTTAACTGCCCCACCCCCAAGCTCCAAAGATCCTAGTAGCAAATTTCTCCAGAGATGTCTAAGGAGAGTATGTTGGCGACAGGACCTTAGCCCAGGAATCCCCAAATCTCATTTTCTTCTGTTCAACAACAAGCAGCAATCTGCATGTGCTCAAGTCATTCTTATTATTACTTCAAAACTGCCTTGAAGGATGTTAAATATGGCATTCTGTACTCCCTTCTTGAAACCCACCTCTTCTGCAAAGCCTTCTGCTGCACTTTTATGCACACCTACTTAGGAGTAAGCCCCATTACATAGTGAGACTCACTTTTGAGTAAACATGCACTGAAATTTTACTCAAAAATAATTGCAGGGGCAGGAGGTCTGGTCTAGAGGGTAGAGCCTCCATTTGCCTGAAGATAACATCCACAAGGTCACCAGTTCGAGGCCACCCGCACCCTGCGACCTTGAAGCAGCTGACAAGCTGAAGCCAAGCTATTCCATCTGCTCTGAGCGTGGGAGGATAGAGGCCAGATCAGAATGAAACATCTGAATTGTTGTGGCTCTTGAAAGATAGAGCCTTCTTTCAATTGTAAAAATCTCTACAGGGATTTAAATAAGCCTGCCTATGTAAACCGCCTTGAATAAAGTCTTGAATAAAGACCAAGACAGGCGGTATATAAATACCTGTATTATTATTATTATTATTAATTCTTCTTTCCATGCTGTAACTAAGCTTAAGTACACATAACTGAAGAAGACAACCACATTCTTCCCTGGTTTCTTCTACTGCCACTCCCTTTGTCATTTCCCATATGTCTATCTGTAACCCTCCCCCCCAGAGCAAAGGCCTGCCCTCTTGCTCTGTAAAATGTTGTTGAACATCAACACAACAACACCCCAGTAATATGCATTATGCATGTGTGGACCCAGTGCTAGAAATCCTCCTCTCCCTAGTGGTGAGCAGCATGTCTTCAAGGAACATTCAAGGAAAAATTATGATGACTTGGTCAAACATATACATGCTCATATACAGAGTGTACCATCCCAGCTCACACCAGGTATTGGGGGAAAAAATGTCCAACCCAGGATGGTCTACAACAGCTATTTTCAACCACTGTGCCGTGGCACACTAGTGTGCTGTGAGTGACCCGCAGGTGTGCCACAGGAACTAGGGGGAAGGTCATTTATTAGTAGGGCCAATGAGGATGTGAGCCCCCCACTGATAGCATGGTGTGCCTTAGCAATTATCAAAAACCTGATAGCATGCCTTGACAATTTTAGTGCCTTGTCAGCGTGTCCTGAGATTCAAAAGGTTGAAAATCGCTGGTCTACACACAGAGATCCTTTCAACCTGGAAATTCTCACTCAGGAGGATTCCCCCAGACACCCCCCCATCCCCATATAAGGCAGGGATGCACATGAACTGTGGGTGAGGGGATCTGCATGTGCTGAAGAAACTCCATTACAAAGAGCACAGGGGTCCTCTAGCACAGGTATTTTCAACCTTTTCCATCTCACAGCACACTGACAAGGAGCTAAAATTGTCAAGGTAGGCCACAAGGCATACCAGGCTGCTGCTCACAACCCTCAATGACCCTACTAAGAAATAACTCTTTCCCAAACTCCCAGGGCACACCTGCAGACCATTTGTGGCACACCAATGTGCCACAGCATAGCGGTTGAAAATCACTGCTGTAGCATGTGCCACCCCCCTGAAAATCCTCCTCGAGCCCTACTCCCTGATGTAGAAGATGGAAACACACAGTCACACTGGGGGGAGGTCTACATGTGCTGAAGACATTTCGTCACTTTGGGCACCTGACACCCAACTCCCTCCCAGAAAATCCTCCTGTAGTCCCAGGCCCTGATGAAAAAGATGAAAGCACACACATATACACATGGGGAGGGGGGCAGTCTGCACATGCTCAAGGCACCCCTTTCCTGCCCGGGCGCCCTGAGGACGTGCCCCCAGCTGGACCTCTGGCGCCGCTCCCTGTGCAAGGGGCGCTCCGCACATGCTCAAGGCACCCCTTTCCCACCTGTGCAGGCGGCCCAGCCGGAGCCCCGCCTGCCCCCTGTGCGGGGCACTCTGCAACTGCTCAGGAGCCCGCGCCCCGGTGAGCAGCCCCCGCTGACCTGATGTAGGGACTGGCGGCGGCGAGGATGTTGGTCTGCACGGGGATCTCGTGGCCTTCCAGCACCAGGTGGGCGTCGCAGAAGCGGCCCTCCTGCCGGAAGGAGCTCAGCGCCCGCAGGAGCCGCGCCGGGTGCTGCGGGTCCGACACCGCCGACATGCCGCCGGTCCGCTGCGGGGCTGAGAGAGGCTGCCTCCACTCCAAGCAGGCCGTCCGGGCCTGCTGCTCGCGCGCTCTCCCCCTTCCTCGCTCGCTCGCTCGCTCGCTCACGCTCCCTCAGCGCCTCAGCCCGCTCCCCTCATAGTGAGTCTCGCTGCCGCCGCTCCAGCCTTGACATCATCTCCTTGCGCCGCCCATTCGCCGGCCGACGGCGCCGCCAGGGAAGTGGGCGGGGCCTGACGCTACTCACCCTGCCTGGCCCCGCCCACCCCTCTATCCCAAGAAGCGCCCGTTGGGCGGGGCTAGAGTGCTGGGCGGGGCCTGAGAGGTTGCTCAGCGCGCCTGGCCACGCCCACGCCTCTATCCCAAGGAGAAGCGCCAGTTGGGCGGGGCTAGAGTGCTGGGCGGGGCCTGAGGGGCTACTCATCCCGCCTGGCCACGCCCACTCCTGCATCCCAAGGAGAAGCACCAGCTGGCGGTTTTGCGCTCTCTGCGTGCCTAAGGCTGGGATCCTGTGCGCACTTACCTAAGAGTAAGCCCCATTGACTACAATGGTACTTACTTCTGAGTAGACAGACATAGGCTTGCGCTCTAAGAGCCCAATCTACTCAGCATGTCTACTCAGAAGTAAGTCTCATTAGAGTCAGTGGGGCTTCCTCCCAGGAAAGCATGGATGGGACTGGGCTGCAAAGCGGCAGCAGCGCCTTTGTTGTCCTCGTGGGTTCTGGTTTTTTCACTTCCCCCCATCAGGGACGTGTGATGGGGGCAGTTGAGGCAGGGGGTTCCTGTGGCAGGGAATTCCACAGGCTAATCACCCTCCAGAATAATAAATATTGCACATATAGTGGGTGGGGGCAGTTGAGGCAGGGAGTTCCTGTGGCAAGGAGTTCCACAGGCTAATCACTCGCCAGGAAAAGAAATGTTTGAATCAACATACGGCTGCTTCATGTGGGGCATTATTATTATTATTCTTGATAGGATAATTCTTGAAAGGATTCTGCAGTGCTGTTATTCAGTGATAACACTGACCACGCAGGGCTGTAAAGTTGAGGGTCAGAAAAACCTTTCCAAAATTTATGGTGGTTTTCTATGGGGTATGTTGGCAACCTTCAGTCTCGAAAGACTCTGGTATCGCACTCTGAATGGTGGTTCTGGAACAGCGTCTAGTGTGGCAGAAAAGGCCGATTCGGGAGTGACAATCCCTTCCACACTGGGAGCAAGTGCAGTCTGTCCCTGGTCTGTCTCCCTGGCTATGGGGTGCGGATTCCAAAAATGGCATCAGTTTTGCCCTGTTGCATCTAGTGCTGGAGATGTGGCATAGCCTTTTTGGCAGTGGCGTAGCTGGAGGGGGGGCGGAGCACCCAGTCTGGTGGGGAGCCTCAGCAAGGCGGGCAAGCGTCCCCTCCCTTCGGAGCCATTGCCCTGTATGGCTCCATTTTACTTCCCCCTCCAGGAATGGCTCTGAAGGGAGGGGCCGCTTGCCCACCACACTGAGGCTCCCTGCCAGACTGGGTGCTCCACCCCCTCCAGCTATGCCACCGCTTGTTGATGAATGGTGAGGCCTACGCCATGCTATCTCACAAGGAAGAACCATTCCATAAGGAGGCTTTCTTGAGCCATTCACTAACAAGGCTATGCATCATCTCCGAAACAACAGGGCAAAACTGAAGCCATTTTTAAAATCAGCACCCCAAATATACCCATATGTTGCCCTAACTTTTAAGACAGCAAAATGTGTGTGTCATTATTTATTTTTCACCTTTTTACGATATATACCACCCTTACGATATATACCACTCGTATACCACCCTTCCTCCAAAGAGGTCAGCAGGGTGGTGTACTCGTACATAGTTCCTTCCTTCTTTTTGTCTTCACTACAGCTCTCTGAAGTAGGTTAGGCTAAGAGACAATGAATGGTCCAAGGTCACCCAGGAACTTTGTGGCTGAACGGAGATTGAACCTGGATCTTCCAAGTCTAAGTCCAACACCAGAACCACTACACCCTCCTCATTAGCTCACACACGTCCATGGAACTTTGCAGGGAAGGGGAAGACTGGCTCCTGCCCCAAGAAGTTTGCAATCTAGATAGAGACAAAGAGGAACCATGGTGGAATAGACTCTGGGTCCAATCCTGAACAGTGTACACCGGCTTACCACCAGCACACACTGTTGCAAATGTGCCATAAGGCACATTTGTAGGCCCTACTGCCAGGTGAGCGCCAGTGGTAGCCCAGCGCTGGCCAGTGCTGGGCTACCACCAGACGGCCACTGGTGCTGGGCTACCAAGGGGCAGCCACCAGGCGGACACTGGGCGGCCACCACTCGGTGGTTGCCCGGACCATCAAGCAGCAAGGAGGGAAGCGGAGGCATGGGGGGAGCCCGGGAGGAGGTGTTCTGGGGAGGGGGGAGGCAGGCATAGGGTGGGGAGAGGGCAGGGAGCAGGCATTCCAGGGAGAGGGAGGTGGGCAGAGGGGGGCAGGCATTCCAGGGTGAGGGAGTGGGGAGGGAGGGAGGCGGGACCGGTGGAGCAGAGCCTCCATGTTGAGCTCTTGATTCACTGCTGACTTTTGAAGCCCCCTTCTCCCAAGGAGCTGGCAGTGGCTGCCTGGAGCACGCAGGATGCAACAGCAGCCATATTTGGCGCTGCAACAGGATTGTTGCAGGATTGCAACAGGAGTGTTCTCAGGATTGAGCTGTCTCTCTTCCTCCCCCCCCCCATCTGGAGCCTTTCTTTGTCCCCAAAAATCCAGTTAAAACTGAGTTATATAGATAATGTTGATGACATACTTTTTAAAAAAATCATCATTTCATATGTGTTGAAGGAAGTGAAGAGGATGTGTACTTCATTAGTTTATGTGTGAAATGGTAATTCCACTCTATTTCCTGATAGCTTCCACAGCCCCACATGAAAGTCAGCCTACCCAACAAAATGGAAAATAAGTAGCATTTAGAAAACTGATGTTTAATAAAGGTAATTGACACTGTGACATACTTTCTGCATTTCACCCAAGGCACTGGAAGTCAGTGTTTAGTCTGTGGTAATTAAATCTCAACTAAGGTCCTAAATTTACATCTAGACCTTCTCGCTTTGATGATGTGGACAAACTGGAAACGTTGGCCTTGGCCAAGGGCAATATAGCTGGGATGTGTGGAATGCCAGTCCGAGGAAACTGGGTGCAAGTAGATGAGGAGAGGAGCACTTGATTCTTGCTTTTGGCTCATGGCATCAGGACTTCTACACAGCCTAGGACAGGCCTGCACCAGTCACGGCCTTCCAGTGGAAAGTCTGTTAGAGGCCTGATACGCTTCCTCTTTATGCTGCCTGCCTGAGACAGCAAAAACAGGAGGTCCTCCAAGTACCTTTCATTGTGTCATTCTGGTGCTCTGCCATCAGTCTCTGATTGTTTTCAGCTTCTTGTCTCTTGCCTCTAAACAAGGCATGAAAGGCCGTGTGTGAGTGGAAGGGTTCCTCCTCTCTCACGATACCCTGCCACTTGTGCCAACTGAGCCAATACTACCAGGGACCTGGGGCAGCACCACAGTTGCCACTGCAGCCTGGTAGTGTTGCAGGGTGTTCCCAGATGTTGCAAGGTTCAAAAGCAAACTCACTAGGCAAGAGTGGTGATCATTTCCAAGCCTTTATTCCATATTCCCGCAACCAGCATCTCAAGGGATTCTTTTCCAAGCGTTGAGAGTGAATGTGAGAGTCAGAACGTGAAAAGAAGTGAAGTGAAGAAAAAAAGAGAGTTTTCCCAGTCTGAATCCCTCACTTTTATTACAATTTCGAGTTCCCTCTTTGAGACACGTACATTTCTCATTGGCTGGAGATAGCGTTAGCCATGTGATTGGTGAGTTTCAAGTCACCAGTTTTGCAATTTACATTCCACATATACAATTTACAGATTTTGAACAACCAGTAGGTGGTACTGTAACGTCCCTTTTGCTCAAAACTGACCTTATCTCTTGACCATCTTGATAACTTTCTTTTTCCCACTCTATGTAGCCAAAGTACCCTTGAAATGCAACTTACTTGGGAAAAAAATTTGTGGGCTCAGCTAAAAAAAAAACTGCTGCCATATGCTTTTTCTCGGGAACCTGACCTTTGATGTGAACCGGAAATGGCTTTGATGTGAACCGGAAATGGCTGCTTAAACCCTTTTAATGCAGTTAGGCAAATAAAACTCACTTAGGAGAATGTTATATGTTAGTTACACTTGTTTAGGCACCAAAACTGGGTTAAAATGCTGAAAAATAAGTTGACTAGTGTTCTTCTATAATATTGCTATGAAAATTTTATATAGCTACCTACCTACATGCATATATAAGGTTTTTTAGCTTGAAGCAATGATCCTGTGTGTTAAAAAGCAAAACAGACAGATTTTAAAACCACAAACCTCTTTTTTTTCTTTTCTTTGAGAACAAAGGCCTATTGATTGTGCCTGCATAGTCTTATCAGAATGTTCTGTTGTGCAAGAACATCTTTTCATGCTGCCAAGTCCCAGCCAAGCGGCTTGAATTTTAAAACGCAACCATTTTTTTCCCTCTAACTTGCTTGGACATACAGACACAGATGGAAAAATGCTATTTACGCTTCAGGTGAGCATCCCTATTAAACTTCTACTGATAACATAACTAACAGTCATACCGTCTATCAGTAGCTGTTCACCCCCCTTCCTCACTGGGCATAATGCATTGGCCCTCATTGTGTCCTCCCATTTGCCACCTGATGGTTTGCCATAGGTGGCAGTATTATGGGATTCCGGCAAGCCCCACAACACTGTGACAACCATCAAATTGTTATTCTCTTGATTCCACCATAAAGGACACAATTGGCTTTCTGAGGCCCCAAACCTACTGGGACCTTATGGTCTCAGAACTAGTGTTTTGGCAACACAGGTTTTATGGCGGCAAGAAAACCAGGCTGCTGTTGTGCATTGCTGGGCTGCTGCTGGAAACACAGGAGGTGCAGCATGCACGGCAGTGGCCCCGGGACTCTCCGCAGGTGATGATAAGTTGGTGGTGGGAGAAGTCTGCGAGAATGGAGCAGGAGTAGTGCTGGGGGTTGAACCACAGAGGTATCAGAGAGGGGGTGTATCCAGTGGCATACTGGATCTTATCCCCCATTTTTCTGCCCACCCCGGCCCCTGGCTCTCCTTGGACTCGCATCAGCTATATAGCTGACATAGATCTGAGGAGACCTATAGGTGATTGGGCACCTCTAGGGGATAGGTAATGAACATTGGGTCCTCTCATCTTGCAGGGAACAAAAGTAAATATATTACCTCCTGCATGCTGTCTCCTCCCTTCCCCATAGCATGCAGCACAGACTCTGTGGGCACAGCTACATGCAATAACATGGCAGGGGATAAGATTGAGCATTAAATCTCCTCCTATACAAACCAAACAGTTCATACACACAGTAAATTTGATCATAAATATATACACAGTAAACATGATCACATCCGCTTTTGGTTCTGTATTGTATTTTGATCCAGTGGCATAGCTAGAGCGAGTGCAAAGCACTAAGTTTTGCAGGGAACCTCACCATGGTGTGCAAGGGAACCTTTTGCCTCCCCTTCAGAGCCAAGCACATGCCTCCATTTTGCTCTCACTGCCTGGAATAGCTCCCAAGGGAAGAGGTCACTTTAACATCACGGTGAGGCTCCCTGCAAAACTTAGTGTTTTGCACCCCCCCCCCTCTAGCTGTGCCACTACTTGGATCCTTGAGGAGTCAAAGAGCTATGAAATGAACCAAGCTGCAAAGGGCTATCACCTCCCATTTTGAGAATGTGCTGTAAGAAGGAAAAATCTGGAAGAAGGCCCTTGCATCCCGTCTTTCATGACCGCTGCTCTGGGAATTTCATCACTAAGGGAATTGTGCTTTGAATACATGCAACTCCAAAGCCATAATTGACTGACCTTGTCTCAATTAGGCTGAGATAGGTAATTTGTTTGCTTCTGCTGTCACCTGTAATGAGCATGGTGTGGGGCAAGAACATGGGTGCTCCTGGTTTTTCTCTTCAGCCTGTCAACAATGACCTGACTTCCTTAAATAGTTCATCTAGATCAGCAAGGACAGCAGATGACATAATGGCCAGAACCAGGTAGGTCAGACCTAGGTCCTGCAATTTGAAAGCCAACTGGTGAAACAACAGGAAATGGCTCCATCCTTTCCCCCTTTGCCCTCCAGGGAAAATGGGTGGGAGGGGCTACATCCTGCTGCATAGTGCTGTCCAACCTTTGCAGACCTTGAATCCATTTTGAACTTGAAATAACGTAGGACCTACTTTTAATTCTGATGCCATATGTATCCTCCCTCCTCCTCCACCTCTTTTTTCCTTTTAAAAAAAAAAAACCTTTATCAAGGAGAAAAAGTGTTCAGTTGCTCATACCATCTGTGATAGGGCTAGGTGGAGCTCATGTTGAAGATCATTGCTTTAGGACAGCCATTTTCAGCCACTGTGCTGTGGCACACTGATGTGCTGTGAGTGGTCCACAGGTGTGCCACAGGAATTTGGGGGAAGGTCATTTATTAGTAGGGCCAATAGGGAATGTGAGCTCCCCACTGGCAGCATGGTGTGCCTTGTCAGTTGTCAAAAACCTGGTGGTTTTGACAATTTTAGTGCCTTGTCAGCATGCCATAAGATGAAAAAGGTTGCAAATCACTGCTTTAGGAGAGTATGAGCTCTGGAGAAGGCGCAAGGATAAAGAGAAGAAAGAAAGGTGCCCAGAATCCCCATCAGGATTTGACAAAGATGGTTTTAAGAGTATTTAGTTAAACTTCTTTCTTGCTCAGTAACATTTATACTTTCCACAGATTTGCATACAATATTGTTGTTGGATTACCTTCAGTTTTCTGGCTTCTAGTCAACACTTGTCCATAGTGTGCAGAACTTGGATTGCATGAACCATAAAATTATATTCAGGAACTGTGACAGAGCTCACGTGCACTTCCTGTGCTTGTAATCTGTTTCATCTCTGTAGGAGTGTAGCTCCTGGGGTAAATGGTTTGAATCCTGAACTTGCTTTACTTTACTTTTGCTTTTTTTGCTTTTGAACGCATGCATCTGGTCCAGGGGATCCAAGAGATTCTGCACCAATTGTAGGGTTATTGAAAACACTTCTAGAGAAGTCTAAAGTGTTGGCCATATTTTCTCACAACTCTTTTTCAACAGCCTGGCTTGATTCAGGTCCTGTAAAATCTTCCACTCTAAATGACCTATAGATGGAAGAAAGAGGAAGGAGCATCTGATGTGGTATAACAGTGTTGACAGGTTCTGAGGGTGATTCACATGAACTTTGTTGCGCCTTTAAAAACAATGTTATCCAATGTTTTCTTTGTTGCAGAACCAAATAACAACCATGCCAAACTTTAATAGCTGTCCATTTTTAACCTGCTGTGCTGATATGAATCACTGCAGAAAAGTGCAATGTGGTTACAACAAAACAGATCTTATGTTTTCCATGTGTCCCTATCCACAGAAGGATTTTCCCTCATCTGAATTTGACCTCTGTTAGGTCCAGCTAATGAGAAACTAGGGGTGAAATACTTGGGCAGGAGCTGAATCTCATCACTAAATAAAGACCACTTTGCACATAATTTGTACACAAGGTCTCTGTAGGGCAGCCATTTTCAGCCACTGTGACGTGGCACACTGGTGTGCTGCGGATGCTCTACCGGTGTGCCTCAGGAGTTTGGGCGAGGTTCATTTATTAGTAGAGCCATTGGGGGATGTGAGCCCCCTCATCAACAGCTTGGTGTGCCTTGTCAATTGTCAGAAACTGATGGTGTGCCTTGATCATTTTAGTACCTTGCTGGTGTGCCATGAAACAAAAAAGGTTGAAAATCACTGCTGCAGGGGGAAACATGCAGTGTCACCAAAGGAGCACAGAATAAATGTTTTATCTTGTTGAATTATACATCTTGGGATACCACAGGATTCATAATAAATGCTGATTATCACATTTCCACATGAGAAGGTGTTTGTGGCTGCAAACAGATGCGTGATTTCCTGGGAGCAAGCTCCATTGAGTACAATGGGATTTGTTTTTGAGTAAACCTGCATAGGCTTGTGCTGTGTGTTTCATTTTGTATTTTCAGTCTCTGACAATTTCTGCGTAGGACATTTGTGAAACTGCCCTCGGTGACAAGTACTCTTGTTTCAATCAGAAGGGGAAATCAAGGCTTTCTCTTTTATTCATGCAAATAAAATTAATGAGTGGCAAGCTTTAGTTAGTCCAACCAACTAAATGGAGTGCTGTTGATTTCAGCATCATCATTGCCATGGTGTAGTTTTCGGGGTTGAGCCAATCACATTAGCAGGGAAGTTAGTCAGCCATCTCCTGCTCCACAAAAACATGCCCCACCTTTTTATATTGTCTACTCACAAGGGGTGGTGTGTTGACAGCCTTGCCCAGGTTGCAGTCCTCCGCGTGACATGCCTTGCATTATATTGGTGATGCAACTCCATAAGTGGCTGTATTGATTTCAGTAGTTTTCACTGCATGCTTAGCTGGAGAGCTCAAGGTCTGATCCTGCGTCACTGAAGTCAAGGAATGAGCTACTGAATTGGCATGGCAGCAACGAAATATCCACAGGCATTTTCAGTGATGTAAACAGTTGGATTCTGATAACATCCTCTTGCCATCTGAAACTTTTGTTTAACCAGTTTAATTTCAATTCCTTTGAAGTTTTGATTTCACCCCCAGTGGAAACTGATTCAAATTAACCAGGTCAGAGCTTCAGAAGGAAAGAGGGTTTTGCAGGAATCAGACTGTTTGCATCATTAAATTGGTTCGCACCCAAGAAATAGCCACAATGACAATCATTCCGCTTAATGGGTGCATTGCATTAGATCAGCTTGTGTTGATCAGGGCTTTTGAATTGCACATGTTTGCCAAGAAGGTAATCAAAAAGATCTGCTCTCCTGAGATCTGAGTGGATGTTGAACTCAGAACTGTAAGATTTGAGTTCAGATCTTCATTTTGCTCAGAGGTGGACTAGAACTGAAAGAGGAAGGGGACCTTGAAATGAGGATACAGATCAGGGAGGTGACAAGGAGGGACAGGGTTGTAATCATGGGGGACTTCAATTATTCTCATATAGACTGTGTCAATTTGTGTTCTGGTCACAAAAAGGAGACCAGATTTCTTGACATGTTAAATGACTGTGCCTTAGAGTAGCTAGTCATGGAGCCCACCAGAGGACAGGTGACTCTGGATTTAATATTGTGCGATAGTCAGGACCTGGTTAGAGATGTAAATGTTACTGAGCCGTTGGGGAACAGTGATCATGCTGTGATCCGTTTTGACATGCAGGTTGGGGGAAGAATACCGGGCAAATTTCTCACAAAAACCCTTGACTTCCGACAAGCGGACTTCCCTCAAATGAGGAGGCTGGTTAGAAGGAGGTTGAAAGGGAGGGTAAAAAGAGTCCAATCTCTCCAGAGTGCACGGAGGCTGCTTAAAACAACAGTAACAGAGGCCCAGAGGAAGATACCACTGCCCGAATGGCCCCTCCTGACCAAGGAATTAAGTCAGATAGAGGTTAAAAGAGAAGATGTTTCAGACCTCATTGATAAATGAAAGATCAATAAGTCACTGGGCCCTGATGGCCTCCACCCTAGAGTTATTAAGGAACTGAAGAATGAAGTTGCTGATCTCTTGACTAAAATGTGCAACTTGTCCCTCAAAATGGCCACGGTGCCAGATTGGAGATAGCAAATGTCAAGCGTATCTTTAAAAAGGGAAAGAGGGGGGACCCGGGAAACTATAGGCTGGTGAGCTTAACATCTATACTGGGTAAGATGGTGGAATGCCTCATCAAATATAGAATCTCAAAACACATAGGCAAACAGGCCTTTCTAAGGGGATGGGAAGCAGTCCTCACAGCCCAGCTGGCAGGCAGAGCAGGAGGGTGAGGCACAGGTCAGAAAAGGGAGTGCACCAGGATGCCCTCCCTCTCTTGTTATCTGGTGTACTCCCTGGGGCATTTGGTGGGCTGCTGTGAGATACAGGAAGCCGGACTAGATGGGCCTATGGCCTGATGCAGTGGGGCTGTTATGTTCTTAACTACAATTCCCAGGATGCCCTCCCTCTCTTGTTATCTGGTGTGCTCCCTGGGGCATTTGGTGGGCTGCTGTGAGATACAGGAAGCCGGACTAGATGGGCCTATGGCCTGATCCAGTGGGGCTGTTCTTATGTTCTTAACTACAATTCCCAGGATGCCCTCCCTCTCTTGTTATCTGGTGTGCTCCCTGGGGCATTTGGTGTGCTGCTGTGAGATACAGGAAGCCGGACTAGATGGGCCTATGGCCTGATGCAGTGGGGCTGTTCTTATGTTCTTATGAAAGACACTCTAGCCCATTTTCTTTCCATACTTCCTCTTCTGCTCTATTTCCCTTTTCCTTATCAAATCCACAGAAGAGGAGCGACAGCAATTGGTGCCTTCTGGTTGTGCGAGGGGCAGCATTTGATGTGCTGCCTCCAGAGTCAGGTCTTGAGCCTGCCAAGCCAAGCAATTTCAGTTCACAGAACACCTTCTCTTTTTACAAATTACACACCTTCGTCATGTCCTGCAGTGTCTGTTTTCCTGTCCATTTCCCTTCCCCAGCACTTTAACTTCCACCCTAGATTTAAAAAAAAAATCACACTTACTTTGGGACTTTTTTCATTGATCCTAGCAGTTGCCATATTATATGCTAATATTTCTGCTTGGATTTTTCTTCCTACTGGCCCAACACAGCCGCCTACACAGCCGAAGTTTTTGGTGACTTCACGTGCTTGAAATCTTAATGAAATTTTAATCTCTATCATAAGTAGATAGGATGCTGTCTCTTAATTGCCCCAGCCACTGAAACAAAGCGCTCAGTACTCTTTGGAAATGACTTTAAGAACAAGAGCCAACAGAAACAAGCTCAACCTGTGATTCAGGGTGTCCCTTAGGTTTGTTGAATTTTCAGCTCATGTCAGAGAAATGTTTGTTTGCCTACTTTGCCATGAACACACTTTTACAAGGTGACCCTTGGTATACTTAAGGGTTTTATGACTTGCTCCCCAGCTGTTAACAATCCAAAACAAACATGCTGGTTGGTGTTAAACATATCTGGGGTTTCGGTTTTCCTCCTTGAGTTCTTGTAAGCAAAGCTAGCCCGTGCTTTCGGCAGTTAGTCAAAACAAACTGAGCACAGTGTACCAAGCCGATGCACATGATGGTGATTTTCAAGTCTTACCTGCTATGATAGCACTGAATCAAAAGGTATTCCTTAAAACCTAGGTGGAGCTGAACCAGGGTTGGCTGAAGTTCAATCACTGCCTGAGGCAGCCCAATTCCACCTCCCTCTATGTCTTTTGGGGGGCACACTAATGTGTGTGCAGCTCCCTCATGCTTGTCACCACCTCCTTACATCCTTTCTTGATGCACTTCAAAACCAGGGGGGGGGAGAATTATGGGAAAGATCTTTCCCATGCCCAGTGGGATAGACAGTGGGGGTGCAAAGCACTAAGTTTTGCGGGGAGCCTTACTGCAGCATGCAAGGGGCTCTTCCACTTCCCCTTTGGAGCCAGGTGTATGCCTCTGTTTTGCTCCCACCACCTGGAATGGCTCCAAAGGGAAGGGAAGGGGTCCCCTGCCTGCTGTGGTAAGGCTCCTGCAAAACTTAGTGCTTTGCACCCCCTCGAGCTATGCCACTGGGCATGTGAAAGATCTTTCCCATCATCCCCCCCCCCCCAATGGAGGTGGCTGGTTTTGAAGTCCATCAAGAAAGAGTGTGAGGAGGAGGAGGAGGCGGCGGTGGTGGTGGGTCATCACTCGTGTGTCTTCACTCTGTGGGATGCAAAAGGTGGGAGTGTGTGCAAGTGGGCCTTTCCAACAGTAGCATGTAGACTTTGGAATTCTGTGTCTGGGGAAAGCCAGCTAGCCATGTCCTTGCATGCATTCAGATGGCAGGTGAAATCCACTGTTTGAGCACGTTTCTCTGGGTGCTGTTTGCAAATGAATTTTCTTTTTTTTGCTTTCATGCCAGTCTTTATATTGTGCTGTTTGTTGTTGCTGCTGTTTATAGTGACTGTTCCAAGTTGTTCGAAATGCCCTTTCGGTGATGGAAGAGAAAGCATCTTTTCTTTTAAATTAAACAGACAAACAGTGTCTGAACGGAAGCAAGAGAATCAGCCCACCTGCTGAAAATGACAAAGCACTATGTACATCCCAGATGTAAAGGCCAATAAAACAAAGACAGCTGAAGAATTTGATGGTGGGCTGCTCTTTTTAAATAAAATCAAAATATAAAACCATACTGAATTTAAAATGACTTTTGACAGCTCTTCCATTTAAGAGAGAGGACAAACCTTTGCCTTCCTTTTTTGAAACAGCCAGGGAATGAGTCACAATCATAGAGGCTCTACCTACCTAAACAAAAGTATTTGAGTTATTGCATTTAGCACTTTGGTTTGGTTAGAGAGATGAAGGACCTGGGTAACTCGTTGACACAGATCACAGGCTAACAGAGGCAGAATTTCTGGCAAGCCCAAGTTACATAGCATTTTTGCGATTTCACGAAGCCTTCACAACCCATTCTATGAAGGCTACGTAAAACATTTGCAAGTGTGAGTCACATTGAACCTCACATTGTAAACACTCTTGCTCAAGTAGCGAACAAGCATGAGCAACACGCCTGCTGCTTCCTTGTAAAAACTCTCTCTGCCCAAACCAAGCCAGCACATTCAGGAGATGGCTATACTGAGCCCACTTTTCCCTGATATCCTAGTTTTCTATGAGCAGGAAGCAGATGCATTCTTGGTTACTCCAGGGGCTCATTCTTTGGTAGGACAAATGAGTTTTCTATTAAATATTAGGAAAAAATTTTCTGACAGTACAAACTGTTTAGCAATGGAATAGACTGTCTTGGAAGGTGGTAGACTCTCAGAGATCTTTAACCAGACAGCCACCTATTGGAGATGTTGTAGTTGTGGAAAGCAAGGCCTATGAGAGGGGGATTCAGGGGGTAATTTGTACCTGGGCCCAGGGTCAAAAAGAAGGCCCAGGAGCCAAAAGAGAGGGCCCAGAAATTTCCTGGGATCTTACATTTTCCAATCTCATGCAGACTCGCTGCCTGCACAGGATGCTGAAGGTACTACCACAGGTGCTCAGTCACAGCTGCTGCTGCAAACCATATGTACTGGGCCAAGGAATGCACATTTATTATTATTATTATTATTATTAATTTATATCCTGCCTTTATGCCCAAAGGGCACACAAGGCGGCTTACAGCAATTAAAAATACAACATTAAAAACAATAATTAAAACAATTTACAAATAATTAAAAATCTAAAAACAAACCCTGTGGATTCTCATATAAAAAAGCAAGAAAGCCAAGAAAGCCAGCCAGCCTGTCAACAATTAAAAGCTTTTTGAAATAAAAAGGTCTTCAGTCCACACCAAAATGTTAGCAAAGAGGGAGCAGTTCTCAATTCTAAGGGGAGGGTATTCCAAAGTTTGGGGGCCACCACCGAGAAGGCCCTCTTCCTGGCCGCTGCCCCTCTCACATTTCTTGGTGGCTGCACAGTCAAAAGGGCCCCCCCAGATGATCTAAGAGCCCGGGCAGGATTGTAAGGAAGGAGGAGGTCCCTCAAATACCCCGGACCCGAGCTGTAAAGGGCTTTAAAAGTCAAAACTAGCACCTTGAATTGGGCCCAGAACAGAACCGGCAGCCAGTGTAGCCGCCGAAGCAATTACTCAACAGAGTCAAACCGACGTGCTCCAGCCACCACACAAGCAGCCGCGTTCTGTACTAATTGTAATTTCCAGACCGTCTTCAAAGGCAGCCCCACGTAGAGTGCATTGCAGTAATCTAATTTAGATGTCACTAGGGCATGGGTTGCTGTGGCCAGGTCCGCGCAGCTCAGGTACAGTCGCAGCTGGCGAATCAGCCGAAGCTGAGCAAAGGCTCCCCTGGCCACCGCCGCCACCTGGGACTCCAGGTGCAGCTGTGTATCCAGGAGAACCCCCAAGCTGCGGACCTGCTCCTTCAGAGGGAGTGCAACCCCATTCAGAGCAGGACGATAGTCCAGTACCCGAGCTGTGGATTTCCGAACCAAGAGCACCTCTGTCTTATCCGGATTTAATTTCAGCTTGTTCTCCCACATCCAGCCCCTAACCGCCTCCAGACAGCGATCCAGGACCCCAACTGCCTCCTCAGAATCAGGGGGAAAGGAGAGATAAAGCTGGGTGTCATCAGCATACTGATGGCAACCCACTCCAAATCCCCGGATGACCTCTCCCAGCGGTTTCATGTAGATGTTAAAAAGCATGATACTCTTTAACACAGCGTGCAGGCAGACCTGGGCTCCACAATGGGAAGCCCAGTAGACCTGGGCTCCAAAGACTATTCCAACTATCACCAACCTCGCCCCACTCTCTTTTGCCCCCTTCCCTTTTGGGAAGGGACCCAAAAGAAGTTTTGTACCCCCCTGATAAACTTCCTCTCAGACAGCCTAGATCTGATGATCTTGTAGGAACGTTCCAGCTCTAGGATTCTTAGTGCCAAGGACTGGAATAGAATCATTAGTAGTTTCATTAATTTCAGCCACCAGTTTTATTAGTTATGCAGGCTGGCTTAATTACAGCCCAGTTCTGTTAAGGACCTATGGCAGTGGATTTTTCATTCTATTCCCATAAGACCCATCACAGCATGAAAGCTGTGCCACTGACATGCACAATGGACCCACTGGCGAAAATGGCTTGTGTGCATATGAGACTGCCCTGGATGCTGCATGGGCCCAGGTAGGTTGATGGTGGGGATGAACTGTGGGCAGTGGCCTGGAGGGGGTGAATGTAAAGGCAGTAAAGACACAAGCCGGATCCTATCTCTAATGTTTTGACCTGCCCTGCCCCCTTCCCTCTCCTCAAAAAAGCTGGTGTGGGTCTGAGAAGACCCACAGGTTATCAGGTGGCCTACAGGGGGATAAGTAAAAAAATTTTTTTACTTATCTCACTGGCTGTCTGATTGCCCCCCCCCTCCACCACAGCACACAAAGCCCACTCTATCATCACAGTTGCATGGTGGAAGATGATGGGGGATAGGACTGAACTGTTAATATCCTTAGTTTTCTGAGTTGGAACAGCCCTTCATTCATGTCCAAGCTCTGAATCTGTCTTGTGCTCCATTTTCAGTTCTTTCTCTGGTATGAACATGCCATGTAGGTCCAGGTGAACATCGGCACTGACTCTGGCCCTGGCTATTTCCTTGAACGTCTTTGCATCCAGTACGAGCAGGAATGGCAGCTTCTGGGGGTCTGACGTCACAATACTGGACAAGATGATACCTAAGGTTGCCGTGGGAGAGATGCAAAAACATTTCCAACAATAAGGATCAGAAAACTTCCCCTGAAGTTCAGAAAAAGAGATTTTATATTATACATCTGGCAGCACTGAGTCGATATCACTCAACTTCACAGTGTATCTGAGAGAAGGAACTCGGGGGGAGGGGTATGTTGCTTGCTGTTTTGAAAAGTAGAAGGTGCTTTTTCCACCAGACGAAAGCTTCCTCCCTTTAGGAGTGGCTTTGGGGTAAGAGCTGGAGCAGCAGCTAATGTTGTAAGTGGAAAAAGTTGCAACATACTGCACAAACCTCTTGCACTTAAAGGGGCAAAAGAGCTAGTGAGCTGGCCAGATAGGATGTGAGAGTTTCCCTCTTATTTTTCCAACAAAGCTCCCTTTGGTGTGCAGGCTGCTAATCTCAGGTGATCTTTCCTTCCTCCTCCTTCTTCCCAGAATCCCTTCCCAACTAGACAGCAAACATGTAGGACCCCCCCCCCTCCAAGTACGGAGTTCCTGGGTCCCGTTAGGGAGAAGGGCGGGATAAAAATAAAGTTTTATTATTTATTATTATTATTAAATAAAGTATTTCCTTTCTTTATGGCCACATGCCTTGAAATGATCTCCTTCACAGAAGTCTCCCAAACACTGCTGGGTAAACCAGCTACGCGAACAGCAAAGAGGGTGGGCACTGTACACAGTGGGACTCACTTCTGGGTAAACACAGATAGGACTGCACTGTGACTGTAACCAAGCTAAGCAGGTGGAACTGAAACATGTCCATAAGCTTCCTTGTTTACCCCACTTCCATTCTCTTCCCCATCTCTGTTGTCTCCTTATGCCAATATCTCAATTGTAAGTGCTTTGGAGCAGTGACCTGTCTTTACGCTCTGCAACATGCCACATACACTGACTGTGCAATCCTCCTCAAGGATCAAGACAGGACAGGAAGCCACTGCCCTCCCCCTGCCTTCCCCTCTATCCGTTGTCACTCAGTACACAGAGATGCTCCAGGTCTCCTCCTTGGCACACTGTTTTTGAAGAGAACGAGGGAATCTGCCACTGTCCTGTCCTCCACCCTTCATCTGCTGCTCTGTTTCTTCTTTTTAAAATCCAGGGAATGGGGGAGGTGGAGGAACAGTTGACCCACTCCCTGAAGGGACTTCCTTAGTTGGCCTCTAGTTCACACCAATTTCTGCCTTTCAGCTCTACTGTTGACACTCCCCCCCCTTATAGCCACCCATGTCTGTATCAACCCCTGCTAACCCCTGCTAATTGGGTAAGAGGCACTTTTTCAAGTGGGTGCTCCTTTTTTTAGCAGGGGGAGAGTAACTGGCCCACCTCACCCCAGCACTGTCTGTTCTAGTGGCTGTCTGCTGGTATTCCTTGGCATCTTTTTAGATTGTGAGCCCTTTTGGGACAGGGAGCCAGTTAGTTATTTGATTTTTCTCTGTAAACTGCTTTGTGAACTTTTAGTTGAAAAGCGGTATATAAATACTGTTAATAATAATAATAATAATAATAATAATAATAATAATAATAATAATAATAATAATAATAATAATAATAATAATAATAATATCAAAGCAAGGATCACACATCATGCATCTGGCAAAGTGGGTTCCAGGCCACAAAAGCATCTGCCACCATCAATGTGTTACTTCATACGTCCTCCTAAGTATTCTCCTCATTCTCTGGCAGCCTTGTTATTGTAGGAAGGAAACAGGAGGATATGAAATGATGCTGCCCTAAGATGCCTAGGAGGGAAGGCGGGTCACCCATGCAATCTAAATATATGTAAGTGCAATGGAGATGATTGACAAAGGAAAGTGATGTGTGATGAGACAAACAACCTGGGTGTCAAACTGTCAACATCTCCAAGCCAGCATTTCCAGGAGGAACAAACAGATGAGCATTCCCTTCAGCAGAAATGAATGCGAGATCATGACAAGAGATATCTGGGACATGGCTTTCTGTAGGATTGTGAAAGTCATCCATTACTTTGCACTGCTTTGAGTTCTCTCATGATCAGTGGTTTAGTTGTCTGTTTTGATTTTGGTGGGTTGCTTTATGGTTATTAGGAGAATTAGGGCCCAATCCTATCCAACTTTCCAGCACTGATGCAGCCTTAATGCAGTCCTGAGGTAAAGGATCAAATGTTCCCTTACCTTGAGGAGGCCTTCATGACTGCCCTCCTACCACAGGATGCAATACATGCCCCATTGGCATGGAGCCCTTGAAAGTTGAATAGGATTTGGCCTTTACTTCACTACAGCCCAATCCTATGCACACTTTCCTTGGAGTAGGCCCCATTCACCATAATGGGGCTTACTTCTGAGTAGACCTGCATAGGATTGGGCTGTTCATTGATATTTTTATGTTGTGTGCTGGCTTGGACACATTCTTAAAGGCCAAGAAGGGATATAGAATTTAAAAATGAATACTGAACAGTTATCTCACGCTTCCGTCAATGTCTCAAAAAACCTTACAGGGAGGCTGTGCTTGTGTGCAGATTTCTTTGCACTGAGGCTGCAGTCCTAACTGCACTTCCTAAGGAGTAAATCCCATTGCACTCTACAATTTAAACATGTTTAGGTTTGCATGGCACCAAGATAAAGCAACCAGTTACAAAACAGATTGCAATCAATGTGAATGGTTCAGTCTGTTCCCAGCCCTACTCATCTATAACAAACATCTACATCCTCCTCCTATACATAATCCTTCCAAAACAGACTGGACAACAGAGGGTGGCGAAACCTGAAATACTGTTGTGTTTGCTGGCTCAGGCTTTTTTTGTTCAGATAACTTCTTTAATCTCCAGGATTCTGTTAAGCAATTCAAGATGGGGCCTTTGATGTTAAACTATCCCAAAAGACTGCATGAAAGATCCATTTTGCTGTGCATTGTCAGTGAACCAGTTGTGTTTTTCAGTGAGTTTGTGCTGACTCAGCAAACTTAGGCCTATGGCTGTTAGGGAAGCCAACAGAACTGTGAAAAATTCAGTTCTTCATTTAGAAAAGAAGTTATCTGAACTCTGCAAGTTGCTGCTGGATTTCAAATGCTGAGTGCAGGAGTAGCTATAAACTGAGCCAGACTGGAGTTTGAAGCTCTCTCTCAACCTCTCTCCCTAGTCTGCTTCACAGGACTGTTGTGAGACTCAAGCACAATTACTTCCATGAACTTACTATAGGAGGAGTGGGTTACAAATTTGATGGATGAATGAATGATGCAGGTAGAGCAGTGGTATAGTATGTTCTCTGAGCAACTAATGGCCCAACCCCATTTGTGGCCTTTTATGACAGCAGAATGAGAGTTCCACTGACACAAAAGGCTCAGTGGTGGCACAAAGATTGTGCCACCACTGAGCCAGGCTAAGCCGCCACCACGAAGTGGCTGCGACTCTGGACCCCTGCTGCTGTGGAACCAGGGATCTACCACGTGTGAGAGGCTGGTGGTGGTGGAGTGTTATGGGATGGGAGAAGAGCAGAAAAACAAGTGTGAAAGAGAGTAGAGTGGTTGGCTACAACATCGAAGACACTCTAGCCCACCAGTCTCCTTTTCTTCTCACTTCTTCTGTTTCAACTCTTTCTTTTCAACTCCAAGACACCAGAAAAAGAAAAGGCATAATGGAGCTGGGTGGGTGGATGAAAGAGGGCACCTCACCAAACCACAACTTGAAGTGACTGCTGCAACTGGCCTCACAGACAGACTGGCCGTGATTCCTAAGGGCAAGATGCAGTGGAAACTAAGGAATGGCCCAATCCCATTGGTGTCTAGTATCACCAGAATGAACATTCCCGTGGTGTTAGATGCTTTCTGACTGTTGCAAAAGGTGACATGCTGGAGTGCACGGCCTGGCTGCTGGCACAAGTAGCCAGTGGATAGCTCTGTGTGCCAGCGGCCACTGGATGCCCAGTGGCACAGGTAAGTGTGCGCAGGAGGTGGGAGGGAGGGAGGGATGGGCAGACAGAATGGGGTTGCAACAGGAGTGGGGAAGAGGGTGAATTGGGTCTGGGAAGGGGGCAGGTGCAGCAGCAGCGACCACTAAATCTGAATCCTCTCAACAGGTCCATATGGACTTGTGTCAGCGCTACAGCTGGTGCAGGTCCACGTAGACTTGGTGGCCTGGCATGGGTTTACCCTGGGACAAGGGAACAAATCTTAGCTTACCCCAAGGAGGCCTCCAGAGTCAGAAACTCCCCTGCAAGGTACGTTAGGTGCCACATTGACACTACTGCACTGCCATGTGAGATGCTGGTTAGGATTGGGTTGGAAGTCCCATTCATTTTAATCATGGCACTTAACCATGACTAACCTGAGGTGTAAATCTTTAACAAACCCACCCACCCCCCAATCCACTAATAGGACTGTCGTGTTCTTTACCATCATCTTCTTCTTTGGCATCAGGACTAGGAACAAATACTGGTTCTGCCGGCCAACAATGTTCTTCTTTCCAGTGAAGTCCTTTCTTCGTCAAAACGTCAAATTTAAGTAACTAGGTAAACACAGGAGGAGAAAAGCACCTTTCAAACATGCTAGAACTTTCCCTCAATTCTTCTAATTTCTGTTGCTTGCAAAAAGTCTCATTCTACCTGACTCCATCATAGAAAGACAGGAAAACTTCTTCCTTCAGTCTGGCAGGGCCAGCCCACAGCCCATTGCCGTTATTTAAAACAAAAATACTTCATCCGTTATTCCATCTGCTCTGAGCGTGGGAGGATGGAGGCCAGAATGTGATACCAGATCAGAAAGAAACATCTGAATGTAGTGGTTCTTGAAAGATAGAACCTTCTTTCAATTGTAAAAATCCCTACGGGGATTTAAATAGCCTGCCTATGTAAACCGCCTTGAATAAAGTCCGAGGAGAAATCTGACGACCAAGAAAGGCGTTATATAAATACCTGTATTATTTATTTATTATTATTATTTCATCTGAAGTCTCGCCGACAAATTCTGTAGCAACATTGAGCATCCACATGCTAATTCAACATTTCTACACCTTTACAAAAAGAAATGTGGGGTGTTGGACCCAAAAGTGGAATTAACATTGATTTATAATATGAAATTGATTATATATAACAGGGGTGTCCAAAGTTTTTGGCTGGAGGGCCACATCATCTCTCTGACACTGTGTCAAGGGCCGGGGGGGGGGGAGAATTAATTTACATTTCAAATTTGAATAAATTTGCAGAAGTTTACATAAATGAATATATTAAGATGAACTTATATGAATGAATGAATGGTCTTGCAATAGCTCAAGGCCTATAAAAGGCCTTGCAGGTGTGAAACAGCAAGCAGTGGAAGGAGCCCTCATCCTGCAGCTCACACGAGAGGTCAAACAGTCGCCCTCATGCTGAGAGCAGTTGCGCCGGGCCACTGCGGGCTCCAACAAATCGCCAGAGGGCCAGAGGCTCATTGGAGACTGGGGGCTCCCTGAGGGCCACATTGAGAAACCTCGAGGGCCGCATGTGGCCCCAGGGCCGGGGTTTGGGCACCCCTGATATATAATAATGATACAATGCCAATGTCCTTGTGGTGGTTTATGGGTGGGTGGGTGGCAATTTAACAGACATGATATAAAAGGGGAAAGCGCCTGAGCAGGCAGAGGAATATAAGCAAACCAAGGCTCCAATCCTATCCACACTTACCTGGGAGTAAGTCCCATTACCTCTAATTAGAGTTACTTCTTAATAGACACACATAGGATTGGGCTGTAAGGTGCTATCGTTTCTGCAAGATACAGTTTAGGGTGACAAGAGCAAATTGGCAGTAGGTTCTAGCCAGGATCAGGGCTGACCCATCCATGAGGCCAAATGAAGGAATTGCCTCAGGTAGCAGATCATTAGGGGTGCTCTTCTCCGTCCACCTACTTGCCTCCACTGCTCCTCATCCTCCTCCCTGGACTGGAAAAGGAAGAGGGGGATAGACTGAAAGAGGGAATGTGGAGGGGAGGGGAGGGCTGAGTGAGAACACTGGAGAGTAGCTGGCACATCGTCAGGTCCAAGGGGCAGCATTTGGCATGCCATCTGAACTGCCAGGAGGTCTTGGGCCAGCCCTACTCACTGTGTTTTCCTTTGTGTCCAACCTTAAGGCAGGAAGCAGACAAAACATCATCAACAAAGCCTGAATGTCAAAAGAATTTAATTTGGGAGCAATAGGTTGTTGCTAAATTTGCAGCATTAAGCAGGCACACTATTATTATTATTGTCTTATGTGGCAGCATCACTGCTTATAAGCAAGAGAAAGTAGGTCAGGGACTCTCCAGGCGGAAATGATGCACTGGCTCATCTGCTCCATATTCTTTTCTAAACAAGGAAGAAGATGCCGCCTCTTCCCTAGGCAGCTTTTTTCACTTTATCACTGGGTTTGTACTTCACTCCCTGTAGTTTAACACAATTGTTCCTTACTCCACCTGGGTACAAAAGTGTTGGTCTTCTAGGTCCTAATACCTACGTACCCTAAAGCCAAAACTTGCTCTTGAGAACAACCAAGAGCCAAACTAGATGTGAGCCATGCAGTCGTATTTCTCTATTGACGTGTTTACCCAATCCATATATAGTGGGGATTCTGATTTTGTTTTTAAATGAATTTTTTATAGTTACATCCCATTTAGGCTTCTGTGTATTTGTTGTACTGTTGGGGATCATCTGCCATTGAGAGTGGGTGTAGACATGTACCTTCTGTGGAGGAAAGAGGGGCACAAGGCGACAGGCAGACTCTCCATAATGGAGTCAAGGAGGGGAGAAGAGGATCATATGGCCCTGATCAGAAACAGGTCACCATGGCTGCTATATCCACCTTCACTACCACTGCAATATTTAGTAGGGCGATCTGTGTGTGCCCCCCCCCCAGCTTGCCCACTCCTGCTCCTTCATCTTTTTTTCTCTTCCTTGCTCTGCCACTCTGTGTTTCAACATATCACAGCAGGACCAGAGCAAGGAAGCTGGGAGAAGCACAAACCCACTTTAAAAAGGAGGAAAATCTTTATTTTGGGGATATGGGGTCATCTTTCTCAGAGCTTTCTTGTCACAAGCAAGCACCTATCGCCTAATCAGGAATTTTTTTTTTCTTTTTGCAAAAGGGTGAATCAGTACAGGGGATGTTGGGTTTAAATAACTTTGGGCACAATCCTAACCCCTTATGTCAGTGCTTTCCACCACTGACATAAGGGCAATGCAGCTCTGAGGTAAGGGAGCAAACATTCCCTTACTTTGAGGAGGCCGCTGTGAGTAACACCTAACTGCAGGATGCAGCACATGTCCCATTGGCAGTGCTATGCTAGTGCTGGAAAGCACTGACGTAAGGGGTTAGGATTGCACCCTTTGTTGCATTTAATAAGCAACAGCCCAGTCCTATATGGGCCTTACACTGCTGGAACTAGTGAACTAGTGTTCTAGCAGTGTAAGGCACTTTACAGCAGTCAACCTTACTTGCTGTTGGGGGCAGCCAGGCCACCGGCACAAGGGGTGAGTGGCAGTGGTGGCCTGCCAGTGGATCTGTCACATCCCCTGATGGAGGTAAGTCGGGGGGGGGGAAGGTAGAGAGGGAGCAGAACAGGACAGGGAGGGGAAGGAATGGAGAGGAGACTGGGCAGAAAGAGGGCTGGAAGGGGCAGCACCATCACCAATAATATAACCCCCTTCCAGGTCTCAAACCTGGATCCACTGAGACTTGTGCCAGCAAAATCCCATTACGATGCCAGAGGCTCACCCAACGTTCTTTTACCCAGATGAGACCTCTGGGATTCCCCCCCTGCAGGATGCAGTGCATGCTCCGGTACCACAGCTGCACTGGTGCAGGGGGAAAAGGATAAGGTTTGAGCCTGAGTTTGCTTATGCAGTGGGCGTGCACATTAGACTGCAGACAATGTCATTTTCTAAGAGGAAGCATGCCTTGAAATAGCACATACCTGTGTGGGAACTGGGTTCTGTTTGACCTCTGTTGCAAAGATATATCTGTACTTTTTGCCATTGTAATTATAGTTGATGCGAGGAAGTTCTATCCCTGCAGGTGAAGGAGGAAGGAATGCACACTCATAAAGAAGAAAGGGAAACAAAGGATCAACTCAGCTCTGGGTAAGAGAATGCTTGATACAATTCCTCTGAAGGGAATGGGAGTTGTGCACCGTTGCAGCTATGTACACATTCGGGAGTTCTGCTCCTGCAGGATTCATTTCAGTGGGGATTCCATGGTGGATGGTGCTCTCCATCCCATTATGCACGTCCCTCTGTACACCTGGCACGACAAGGCAAATCCCTGCCTATGCTTATACATCCCTTTGTACACAAGTGGACTTGCAGACGTATCCCTCAACTTTGTTTGCTGCCACTGTCTTTCTGCTGCTCCTTTTTTCTGGCTCCCATTTTAAAGAGGAAAGTGATGGTGAGCAGAAGAACTGAGGATAACAGAGCAGAAGCCAAGAGTGGCAGCCCACCTGCAGCTCCTAGGCAGCCACTTGACTTTTCTCCCTCACCAGGAAGAGGAGCTGCTGTGAACATAAGCAGACAAGTAGGCAGCTGAGGCAGAGAAGGAGGCAGCTCAGCAACTGGTGGGCTATGGCAGATGGTGACTGGACAGCTGAAGCAATGGACTGGTGGAAGTGGGTGGACAAGTGCAGGGAGATTGCAAGGTGCTACCCAAGGCCAGCCCGAGACCTCCTGGCACTTGAGGCAGTGTGCCATATGCTGCCCTTGCTCTTAGCAGGTGACGTGCCAGCCTTTGGTCCTCCCTGTGGAGGCAAGTGAGGGGGGGACACGGGGTGGGTGTCCCCTGCAAATTTGCTGCCTGAAGCGACTGCTTCAGTTTCATGGATGAGCCAGTGCTGTCATTACCATTCCAGCCAGTCCATTGCCTTCCTTCAACCCATCACCTGAAGTGGCTGCTTCAGCCATGGGTTGACTCTTTCAAGCAGCAGACGAGAGCTGCTGGAGTAACAGAAGTTCCTTTATTGCACAGTTGTGCAGAGAGGACTCCAATCTAGGAATCTGCATGCACAGAAGCAGGTTGTGAGACCCCCATCCTCAACCCACATTCACCCTCTCTCTTATAGAGGAGGAACATATTCCAGGCATACTTCTCCCATTATCATCACTATGAAAAGATCTGAACTTATGTTTCAGAAGATACAATGTGGACCCTCCCCTCACCCTGCCAACAATGGCCTCTCACCTTCACATAATACTTCAGGCTGGCAATAGATGTTACCATCTTTATCCTTCATTGCAGTTGCAGTGGTTGACGGAAGCCGGACCAAATTGGTTCCTGTTTCTGCATCCTGAAAGGAACACACAACAAAGAACATGGGGTGTTTTAAAGAGCACATTTCCAGTTTCAAATGGACACCTGAAAAGCAGAACTAGCACCAAACCGCACAGATCAGAACAACATTGTTAACGATTGACAAGGCAGGATACTGCCTTACTGGGTCCCTTTCAGGGAGAAGGGCGGGATACAAATAAAGTTTATTATTATTATTATTTATTACTGGCGCCGATTGTTTTTGTGCTACCCAAGGCAGTGTATTGATGATTGACTGTACTGTTGTCATTGGCTACAATAGCTGTCAATCACAGCAAGGACAGAGAGCACTGTAACACAACAGGGCTAAAGGAAGTGGAGCGATAGAAGATATTCTTGTACAACCCAAATGTACAAGGCATGGGTGAATCCATGTTTGAAATACCATGTCCAGTTTTCCACACCTGTGCTTGAGGCCAAATTTGATTTGTACAAGATGTAAGAAAGGACAACTCTAACGAACACAGACATGATGATCCAGCCAAGATCAAGCACTTTCATGCCTTGTTTATTTATGTATTTAAATTATACTTCTTAAAAACTCTGATTGCTGACTCCTTCCAAAACAGGTATGGAGATTCATAGATGTTTTCCCAGCATCCCATATGTGGCAATTCAGGGGTGGGTCTTGATAGAGGTATGACATGTCTCTGCAAGAGTTCATACTCATCCCTAGTCACTGCAGCCCCTGAGGCAGCAGGGTCTGTTGCTGTCACTGCCCCAACAGCTTTGTAAGCTGGAGCCCGTGGGGGTGCTTACAAGGCGTCAGTGGGGGAGCAGGCAAAAGCAGCAGGCAAGTCTTCCCTTGAGCTTCTGCCTGTAACTGTAGTGGCAACAGTGAAAGAAAACTGTTGTAGGTCTAGGGCCGGCCTATCCATGAGGCTGAGTGAGGCAGGTGCTTCAGGCAGCCAGCTGGGAGACGGCACCTGCTGCTCCTTCGCTGGGCACTTTGCTACACCTTCTCCACTTTCCTGGATTGAAAATGTGAGAGGGGAGAAGAACAGGAGAGGAAGGAGGGAGAATTTCATCTCTCCCTTTTCCCATCCAGGGAGTAGAAAGAGCAGATGCTGGCACATCACCAGGGAAAGGGGAAGCATTTGAGACCATGCCTCAAGTGCCAGGAGGACTTGGGCCACCCCTTCATATGTCCTCTGCCCAGTTAGTTTTCCTGACCAGGGGCCATAGATTTTCATTGCCTCTGCTGTAGCTGCAAGAACTTGGGTCCATCTGCTGTTTGCCTCCCAGACATCATGGGGGGGAGGGGTAGCCAGCATGTGCATGCACTTTCCAAAGCATGAAGGAAAGTGCCATTGGGGGTCCTCTTGGGGCTTTTGTCCCAGCCCCCCTCAGCTGGAGTTGTCACTATGAGCCATCCAGGTGGTGCGCATTTGATCACAGATGTTCTATTGCTGGACTTCCAGGTGATCATCTGTACAACATGCCCGATCTCGTCTGATCTCGGAAGCTAAGCAGGGTCAGGCATAGTTAGTACTTGGATGGGAGACCGCCTGGGAATACTGGGTGCTGTAGGCTTATACCATACTCTTTCGAGACTGAAGGTTGCCAACCATCTGTACAACATAAATCCCACCAGTCACTCTGCTTTCAAAGTTGACGGTTTCCAAATACAGAGGTGTTTATGATATGCATGACTTTGCACATAATGTAAACTGAACAGGTTTCATGCTCTGTACCGATGCTGAGCCTTGATAGACTCTAAAGGGAAACCAATCCAGACATTAAGGAAAGGGAATATAAATAAAGGCATTCGCCAAGGGCTCCCTTCCAGACTGCCTTCCTGCATTAAGCGATGGAATTATTAGACGGGCAGCTCTGGAAGGAAGAAAATAGGAAGAGGCGGACAAGAGAGCTGATGCAAGTTCTGCCATCAGGAGGACAGTGAGCTGTTTTTCATTGCATTAGCACAAGCTTATTGCAAAGGCGTAGCAAGAAACAGTGTCTCAGCTGCTCCAGCCTGTGGCAGGCTGGGACTTGTCCAACAGGTTGATGAGGAGAATGAGTCCTTCCTACAAAACAACAATGCAGAACATGCCATTTCAGGACAGCTTCATCTGTGACAGATATCCAACAGAGGCAGCCCTTTGGCTATCTGCTGTTGCGTGCAGGGCCTCTACAGTGGCAGTCTGGCAACAGTCTTCCTTTGAGTCTTCCAGATCACCTTTTACAATGGCCAGAAAGCACGTTCCACCATCAGACCACTAATTCCTGTTCCCAAAGTTACTTTACAGCACAATCCTAACTTGTGCTGGAACAGGCAGGCTGGTGGGCCTGCGCTGCATCCAGGACATGTTTGGGGCTGGCTGAGGCTCGGCCCAAGGCAAGCGGAAAAAATTCCCCTTACCCCAGGGAGAGCTGCAGTGGACCCAATGGGATTACTTGGATCCACACCACCTAAAGAGGTGGAGCAGATTCAAGCAGAATGGAGCAGCCTAGAGCTGTTTCATGCCACACAGAAATGGGGCCAGTTATGCCGGATCCTGGCTCTGCCTCCCTCTACCTGCCTACCTGCTCTGTGCCTGCCTGCCGCTCATCCTCCCCGCCCTGAAATGCCTCTTCCCTGCCCTCCCCAGACTCCCCCCAGACTCCCATGCTGGGCAAACTTGGCTGGCGTAGACTCACCTGCTGCTGCCACTGTGGAGGTTGGATCTGACATCTGCGGGCCTACACACCTCCATGCGCTGGTGTGGCTTACTCCACGGGAGGCATAAACGTGCTTTATGGCACATTTTCAACCCTCCCAGGCACAGTTTGGACTGCACCCTTAGAGATGGTTTAGTTTGAACCCTTAGGACTGGTATAATCCCTCACACTGGCCACTGCCTCTGCCACTTCTCCTCCTCCTACTCCCTAGATTCAAAAATGATGAGGGGAGCAGAACCAAAAAGGAATTGTGCAACAGAATGTCCAAGACATTGGCCCATTCTCTGCTCCTCCAAAGTTCCTCTTCTGCAAAGAGCACAGCATGTGTCAGGGAGGAAAGAGAGACACTGGGTGGTGGTGATGGAAATGGGATGTGCAAGAGAAAAAAAAACCAAGTGGCAGAGTCAGTGAGGATGGGGAGGACACTTTCCTGCAGTCTGTTGATGGGCGTGTGTGTGATTTATAGGACAAATAATTGGCCACAACTCTTCAGCAATTCCATTATTAACTTACCTGGGTTATGCCCAAGTCAGCCAGGAGTCAACGTGCCATGGAACACGCCTTCTGGCTGCCTCAAAAACAACTTAGGTCAGACATAAATGGCTAGAGATCACGGAATGGTACGCTTGCAAAATACAGTATGTCTATGGCTTGTCCACAGGGCAGAATCAGTGACCAAGGACTTCTGGGACATGAGAAAGCTTCACCTAGGACTGGTATAGGGAAAGATGGTACTCCAGAAGAACACGGGAACTCAACCTCAATAAGCCATTAGTAACGGCAAGGCCTGGGCCAAACCTATCCCTATGGCTAGGCTTGGAGAAGCTGCAGTCACAATTACTGCTCAGACCCAAACAGAGCATTTTCAAATTACCTTGTCGTACCGCAGAGGAACCACAAATCGTTTGCAGAATGGGACAGAGACAAATTTGGCATTGCTCTCAAAGTCGTCTTTAAGGTTCTTCAAATAGAACATTTGGTAGAGACTATGGTCTGCGTAGCAAATGACGTCGAAGACCATGTGGTTGTCCTCTTCGTAAGCATTCACGTGGTGAAACAGGACCAGGGCATCAGTATACAGCTTGACAGGCACATCCTTTTTGGTTTGTTTGTCAATGAGATGAATCCATGTCTGGAAAACAGCAAACAGCCTGGTGGATAACAGCACAATCCCAGGCACGCCTCCTCAGAAGTCAGTTCCACTGTGTTAAATGGTCCATACTCCCATGAAAGGGTGTATAAGATTTTAGCCTATGAGCATTGCTTCAAAATTATTGATTAGCCAGAAGCCTCAAGAGTCATCTCCTCCCATATGAATCACCCTTTCCCCACCATCAGAGATGTGGCACACCTGCCTTTTACATTGTGCCGCCAAAACAGTGAAACACCATCCCAATGAAACTTGTCTGACAAGTTGATGGGGGGAATGAGTTCCCCCTACAAAACAAGGCAAAACATGAAATTTCAAGACAGCTTCACCTATGATCAATTTCCAGTACAGGTAGCCCTTTTGCGTATAGGGAAAGGTCTGCCAACAGGACATGGCATGATAGTGAGGTATGTTTAGCAAGAAAGCTGTGAACCCAGTAGGATGGCATTGGGACCAAAATACACGGTAATGTGAAGCCTGCCATTAAGAGATGGGCTTAAACCAGGAAGCATGTCATCAGATAACCATGTTGACCTGTGCTGCAGGTTCTGGCCCAGGAAGGGGGTTAGGATAATTGCTGCCAATCCCACCCCCGCCCAGGACCCAATTTGTCCATCTCCTGCCCTGTTTCACCCCATTCCCATCCATGTTCCACTGTCCTGCCACCCCCTCCATCCTACCTCCTCCAGTGAGTGGGAGAACTGCTGATGGAGGGGGCAGGAACGCACAGGCCTTCCCTGTAGCACTCCCAGCACCATGCTGAGTGATGCACTGACAGACTGCCTTTTGCAACTTGTGCCCAGCTGCTTTCCAGCAGTCCGTACTATTGCAAAGGAGGAACTGGCAACAAGCAACTGTCTGCAGTAAGTACAAGAAAGGGCTGAGAGTGACTGGTGAAAAATGTGAGCCTTGGCACCTGCAAGGGTGTGACATTCAAAGGGAAATGGCTATGCTCCTAACAAATGAGATGCCAGGGTGGAGACAGAGACCCAGATCATAGTGAATAGACAGCTTCTGAGAATTCATGATTGCGTGACTCATCAGAAAGAAAAAAAGAAATAAAACAACAGTACCTTTTCGTCCTTATAGAAGATGAGGCAAGAAGCCCAGTCCACCTTTCGGATGTAAGCAGTCGCCGTCTTGAGGATATCCAGTTTAAAGGGCTGCTCAATAAAGAGGACGTAATTTTCCGAAACACCAAAGCTGTGATAATAGCTTGGATGCAGGAGGGAGTGGGAGGGGATGGAGCACATGACCTCCAGGTGCTCCAAGCCCTTCGTTTTCTTCTTCTCACCTGCTGAATTAGGCAAATACATAGTTTGGATGGCAATTTTCTGAATAGTCTGAGCTAGTCTTTAAAGTTGAATTACACAGAGATGGCAAAATTCACTGACGTTTAAGTTGTCATGCAGAGGTTAATGGAACTGCATTCAGGGCTGGCCCATCCATGAGGCCCACTGAGAGCCGCTTGAGGCAGTAGATTTGTGGAGGTGAGCACCTGCCTCTCAATATTCACCAGCCTCCACCAATCCTCATCTCACTTCCTGGATTCAAAAAAGGAGTACACAGTGGAGGTGCAGAGGAGAAGCGCTCCATGCTCTCTCTTTCACTCTGTTCTCCTGAAAAGAGGAGGGGTGGCAGCAGGAGCACACCCAAGTATCGACAACAGAATCCAGTGCACCGCCTCCGTCACAGGCCATGGTTATCTTTCTGTCAATGGTCAGCTAACTTGGATCTTTACTTGGTTCTTCGCATGGGCAGGCTACTTTAAGGGATGCATCTAACTTCCCAAGGAAATATAAGAGACTGAAGATCAATGGTGGTCCTAGTTCCAGAGGGACTGAGCAGTTTTCTGGGTGACAATATGAACCTCCCAATCCTGAGGCTGCCTTATATTTATTCAAGCTATCGGTCTCTCTAGCACAGTGCTATCTGCTGGTGATGGCTCCCCCAGGCAGTGGCATAGCTAGAGGGGTGCAAAGCACTAAGTTTTGCGGGGAGCCTCACCGCAGCGTGCAAGTGGCGCCTCCCCCTCAGAGCCACTCCGGGCGGAGGAGAGGCAAATGTCTCCATCTTGCTCTCACTGCCCCAATGGCTCTGAAGGGGAGGGGGCAGGGCTACTTGCATGCTGCGGTGAGGCTCCCTGCAAAACTTAGTGCTTTGCACCCCTCTAGCTATGCCACTGTCCCCAGGGCTCAGGCGAGGGTCACTACCAGGCTTACTACAAGTGACCCTTTCAACTGCCTTGGACCTTTGGCATGCAAAGCCTCCACTCTACCAGCGAGTCATGGCTCCTTCCGTCATTAAAAATCAACCTCAGTGTCATGGACTTTGTCATAACTGTGGTCAGGGAGAAGGTCTTCAGGTTGCCCTGAGAGTCAGGATGATGGGGTGATTTTGGTGTTGGACTTGAACTTGGAAGATCCAGGTTCAAATCCCTGCTCAGCCATGAAGCTTCCTGAGTGAACTTGGGTCAGTCTCTATCATCCATACAAGCCATGGGGGCCACCAATCTGGCTTGAGATCATGGTGTGAGTAGGAATCAATGCTTTTCCCCTGCATTATTTCTATGTAAAAATCAATCCCCAGACAGTGAGTGGTTTCCAAAGCTGCCATTTGCTGCAATTAGTTGCTGTTATGGGGTGATTTTCAACATGAAAGCAGTGAAGGAGAAAGTTTGTTTGGAAAAAAAAAATAGCCATGTGTTGCAATTCTGAGTTGGACCCTGCAAAGTATTTGGTACTTAAAAGGACCATGCCCATGCACTCCCTGGTTTACCCCCATCTTTAATGTCATATATAAGTTTGGCCTTTAATGACTTGGCAGCTGGATGTGTGAATGGACTCTGTCAAAACGACTGGGTGCATGAAATGAAATAGGAGTTCTGTCTGTAGTGCTGTACCTGTGACATCCCATTCACACACACAAGATATCCCTTGATGCTGCAGCCCTCGAGTTCTGAACATGCATGTGTGAAGAGGTCATCAGGCTAAGGCAATCTCATGAACCTCTGTGTCATTTCTCCATACACTGAAAGATGGACAGTCCCTTGGTGTCGACAGCATTTCAGCACCAGCCACGGCACCAACAGGTGCCATTATGTTTTAATTTGGATTGAGAAAGTTCACAGATTCTGGCAGAACTGGCCTCTTACCTGGTGCTGAAGGAGGGATTTGAAAGATGACGTATTTTGTCCTCCCTTTATCAACGATGGAGGTGCCCATGTTGAGAATATTCCCCGCACTGTCATAATGAGGATGGGATGTTGCCAAATTGATGGCTACATATTTAGTGTAGTCAACCTACCGCATGAGATAACAAAAGATAAAAACAAAATGAGGATGATAGGAAATGCTAGTTGATGGTCCATAAGCAGGAAATGTCATTAAACAGATGATAGCCAGAAATAAGCCATTTCTTCTCATGCAGGAACTCATTAGCTGCAAAAAGTAGAAGAAGAAATGTGCACATCTTGATCATATTTCCAAAATATGGGAGAGCTCAATTATCACACAGGCCCAACAGCAGTGCTGTTTCTGTGGAGGCATCGCTTGGCAGCTCAATAGCTAACAAGTGTTCTGCAAAGTGACACCTAGGCAGAAGCAGTGCTGCTGAAAGGGTGGCCCGCAAGATAATTGGGATCTCCCAGTGTCTTGGCAGCCAGCGGCATAGCTAGGAGGACATGCAAAGCACTAAGTTTTGCAGGGAGTCTCACTGCAGCATGCAAGCAGCCCCTCCCTCTCCCCTATGGAGCCAATCCAGGCAGGGGGAGCAAAATTGAGACTTTTGTCTCCCTGCCTCCCTACATTCACCTCCATTTTGCTCCCAGAATGGCCCCAAAGGGGAGGGGCTGTTTGCATGTTGCAGTGAGGCTTCCTGCAAAACTTAGTGCTTTGCACCCCCTCTAGCTATGCCACTGGGTGCCAACATGCTGGGAGAGCCAAATTATCATATCATCTGGATAAAGGCCTTATAATTGACACCCCTGATTTAACATCCTTTCCCAGCACAGCATCACAGCACACTGGTTTGTGCCTGCTGCATGTCACAAAATGTATTTCTCATACAAAACACCTTATCAGGACTGGTTCACTTTTCTCCTCTCCTCCCCACTCTTTCAGTGCCTGTTTGCTCCAGGAACACTGTTAAAGTATTTGAGCCTTAAAAAAAAAAAATCAAGGACAAGTATTTACGGAAGTGATGGCTCAGCAAAATCATTTCATGTCCTGTGAATTAGCTGGTGCATTTTAGGCCAATTAAAACTTTAGTGAAATACCACCAAAAAAGGTGCTTGATGCATAACCACAATAAAAAAGAGTTTAAACATAGATCAAACTGGAAAAACCAAATCTTAATACCTAAATCAGCTGGAAGAAGATGAAAGAATATCATTTCCCAAGTGAAAACCATTAGAGCAGATAAGAGTATGAATGCTGGAGGGGAAGGCAGAGAGCATCTATCTCACCAGGAACTTCTGCACAAGCCCCATCGAGGCCTGCAATTATTCTGCTCTTTGTGGTTCAGAAATAGGCTCTTGTGGAAAAGGCATTCTTGCCAATTCCCTCCCCACACATCAGCCATGACCCACGCTTACCTTCTCCAGTGTCTCCAGAGTCCGAGGATCGAATTTCCAACTGAAGTTGACCTCGCCTGTGGCATAGAAATCCTTGCCATTTTTCATGATATTGATTAGACAGTTGTCTGTGAATTCAGGAATTATGTGGGATAGATAGCTGAATGCCCTGTGTTTGTGGGGGGGGGGAGAGAGAGAGAAGCGCATTACAAAGATATCCTTTCACTCCAGCAAGGGAAGGAAAGCATTTGCATTGTTCCAAGAATGCTCCAACTGCACTTGGAACCAAAGGCACTTTGCATATGGGTAAAGTTGAAATCCTGAATGTGATGCTCAGTTGCTGCTTATTTCTAGTGTAGTCTCCCTCTGCTGGCTGATTCTGCAGCAGCATCTTGCATAACCCAGTGGGCCACATTTGCCCCTTGCTTGGAGATCTTAAGCCTCGGAGAACTAACTGCTGCACTTCCACACCCACAAACAACATGCTTGGAAATCCACAAGGTGTCTCAAAAATGCAAACACATTTTTATGAGCTCTAATTCATACTTCCTTGTAGAAAAACGGCAGCACTTGAACATCGCCTGAATGCAGCGTGTGAGCAGCCTCTCCCCCTTCCCTTTGGAGCCATTCCAGGCAATGGGAGCAAAAACAGAGGCAAATGCCAGAGAAGACCCGCAGAAGAGGTGAATACCACTGTTTTGCTCCCACCATCTGGAACGGCTCCAAAGGGGAGAGGTCGCTTGCACAGTGCGTTCAGGCACCTGCAAAATGTAGTGCCTTGCACCCCCTCTAGCTACACCACTGTATGCAGTATATGTGTGAATTATCGCATAATAAATTTGACTCTATAAAGTGTGTGTACTTTGTCTTGAGATCCCCGATATATCCACAGTGCCTGAAGTAGTGAGAAAAAAAAAATCATTGGTTCTCATGCCTTTTTCAAATTCATTTGTATAATTCCCTGATCCTCTGTGTAAGGCAGGGACGTGCAGTGCAGGTGAGGCAGAACCACCCCATTGTAGTCCATGGAAAAACACCACAGCTGCCCTGCCTGCTTATACCTGAGGAGGCTTTCCTTGCACCTGAGAAAGCTGGTGTAAGGAGAGCCTCCTCGGGTGTAAGGAGGCAGGGCAGCTGTGGTGTTTTTCCATGGACTACAATGGGGTGGTTCTGCCTCACCTGCACTGCACATCCCTGGTGTAAGGGTTGGCCCAGGACTTCTGGATTCCGAGGCAAAATGCTGCCCTCCCTTGCAGCACAAAATCCCTTCCGTATGCAGTGGTGCGACAGCTGCTTCTCTCTACATTAAAAAAGGAAGAGAGTAATAGAAAGGAAAAGGAAGTATGGAAGAGAGTGTTGTGGATTCCAGACATTCTCCTCTCCTTCATGCTTCCTGTTCTACTCCATTCACAGCTTCTCTTTCAAATCCAGGTAGGAACGATCCACCCATGAGGCTGGACGAAACAAAAGTTTGAAGTAGCGGGCTGAGGAAACAGTGACGTGACAGGAAGCATCATGTGCCTTGTGCTTGCCTGCTGCTTCCCCCAGCTCACTACCTGCCCAACTGCTTCAATGAGCTTGTGCCCCCCCCTTTCCCCACTTCTCTCCAAGGAGAGCAAGTGAGCAGAGGAGGGGGCTTCCCTCCTCCTCCTCCTCCAGTACCACTGCCAAAGATCATGACTGCAAATAAGAAGTTAGGGCTGCTGCAGTTAGGACCCAGACCATTGTGATGACCACATCCCACCAACACCTCTCCTCTGCTTCCCACCACTTCTTTGAAATGGAATGAGTGCTCCCAGGATCCTTCCTGCACTGGCAGGGAGAAATGGTGGGTGGTGGAGGCTGTGGTGACTGGGGAGCAGGACATGTGCGCCAGTAATAAAGGGGGTGTAATCCAGTTGCTGTTTGGGCTTGAACCAGGCCTAGAATTGGGAGTGGTGAAAGTGGGTGGAGGTAGGTAGATAGCCCAGCCCTGATGCCTATGCACAGATTACACTGTTTCTGTGGAGTAACAGGGATGACTTTGTCTCTTATTATCACAGTGATAACAACAGGTATCCAATAAGAGAAGCTCAAAAGCTGTGTCTCAGCATTATTATAGGGAGGGAAGTCTTGCTGCAATTTCCCTGATGCTGGATAGCAGCTCTTTCACCTGATCTCACCCAAAGGAATAGGGTGCCAAAACTGGAGTGCTTGCAAAATAATGTATGGTCAAATTAAGGCTGTAATCCTATCCACACTTTCCTGTGAGTAAGCCTCATTGACTATAACAATACTTACTTCTGAGTAGGCATGCATAGGATTGGGCTGTAATTCCACTGCTAAAGAAACCTTGTGCACTGTTTTAAATACATGCGTGTGCAGAGGGATATGTACATTCTCTTAAAAAAAATTTATCCATTTAAAAAAAAAAAAATACTTGCACACAGCACTCAACCCAAACTGAACACGCACCAACTTTAGTGATGCTTGTCATACATCTGTGGCTTGGTTTTACCTGTTACAGAGTTTTATGCGCTATGAAAACTTGCCACACTGATTTGGCCATTGCTTGTGCTCCACTTCAAGCTGGTTCTCTTTCTCCCCCCACCACATGCAAGCATACATGTATATAATTTGGGGCTGCAAGTCTATAGGTATTCACCTGTGAGCAAGTCTTATTAAACTTAATGGGACTTCTGATTAGCAAAGTATAGGACTGTACTGTTGAGTACTCAGCCATTAAAAATTCACAGTTAAATGTGTGCCTGAATTCTGTTCCATGGGTGGTGACAAGGAGAGAGATAAGGAAGTTTTGCCCATTGTGTTTGATTTGCAATGGGTCTTTCCTACACAAAAGGCTTCACTTGCTGATGAACACATGGGAACACAACCTATTTAGGGGATGAAATATAAATGTTGCATCTGCCGGGTTGGTTGTTTGCCCTGAATTCTGACATGCTCATAAGTTGTTTTCCTCTCTCTGTGGCCCTAATAGCAAAGGATTTGTGTTGGGGAAATGGCACAAGGAGGGGAGTTAACACTTTGCCCCTTCAATGCTGTGCTCTTGATCTAGTTCTCCTCCTCCAGCTGTCTTTAGCAAAAGAAATGATATGAGGACTTCTGATTGCAGAAGGGGGTAGAAATCATTGTTTAATTGGAACGAACAGCAAAGAGTTCTGTAGCACCTGGATGGCAAGCCCATTTGTTTCAGCCTAAGAGTTTGTGGATGTAGCTGTTGAAATGGACAGTAGTTCACAAAAGCCAAATGCTGAAATAAAGAGCTGAGCTTTAATGGTACTACAAGGCCCTTGGTTATTTCTGGTCTGACTCAGCTGCTTGCCCCTCAGAAGTTGCTTACTTGGCAAATATGTTTTTGCATGGATCAGGATAAGCCATCGTTCCAAATTCCGACACCTCAATCCTGTTTGCTTCAATGTTGCGATTGTACGTGTCGCTGCGGAGATACTTGCTTCGATAGAAAACTTTACCTAGTGATGAAAGAAAACCAAAGCTTCATGTCTTTCCTGCACTGTACTCATAGGCAGAATAAATTATGTGGTGACATTCTTAGGCTGCAATCAGACACACACTTTCCTGGGAGTACATCCCACTGAACTTAATGGGGGCAACTTCTGAGCAGACATACATAGGCTTGGGCTGTAAGTGTAAGAGACACACTCCCTTCAGCTTCAGTAGACGTGGTATTAAGAACCGTGCTGAGATGTGAAGCGCCTGGAGGCTGGATCGGGACCCCTGGCCTTCAGTCGCTATTTCTAGTCTCTGGGCTGGTCCAGTAGTGAGGCTGACTGAGGCAGTTGCTTCAGGCAGAGGCTTTTTTGGGGGGGGGGGTGCCTGTGCATCTGCCACCATCATTGCTCCCCCTGCTTCCTGGATTCAAAAAAGAAGAGGTGAAAGAGGAGAAGAGAGAGTGAGGGGGAGAGGGGAGGAGAGTGATAGGCTAAATGTCCATTGCTCCCCTCTCCTCCACACTTTCTGTTCCATTCCTTTTCAAATCCAGGGAGAAAAGTGGATGGTGATTGTCATGCCAATGGATGGTATCCACTGGCACTCCACACCTCCTTTCCTCCTACTGGGCTCTCCCTTTTAAGAGAGGTTTCTGAAACTTTTTCTGTAACTTTTTCTGTAACTTTTTCTGTAATGTAAGAAAAAGCAACTTTTTCTGTATCATATCAACTGTGGGTTTGCAACAACCATGGTCTTGATGACCCACAATTGGATTGTTCCCTGATCTAAGGTGAATTGCATCAGTGGCACACATATGTTTCAGGGATGGGGGCAGCCCCCCCTCCCGTCACAACACTGAGGCTGCCATCTTGGACACACAACTCTGGGAGTAAGTCCCATCTGATTCAGTGAGACTTCCTTCTGGGTTTATGCAGAGACGTGCACAGTAACAGCACAAGCCTATGCAGTTCTACTGTAAAACCCCATCGTGTTCAATGGGGCTTACTCCCAGGACAGTGTACATAGCGTACATAGGATCGAAGCCTATGCTATGCTGAAAAGCAGGCACCCATGACGACTTTCCAGGTGCTGCAGTCTATGGCAAAGTGGAGACAATTTGGCCAGTGGAAGAAAAGATCCCCCAAACAATTTGCCCTGAGCCAAGCTCAGGTCAACTCCTATTGGCGGCTGGCCCATCTCTTGTTGGGGCTCTCCTTCATATACTGCAGTGGAACCTGTTTCACGAGTTTCCATGTCATCCTGGCCTACTTTTGAACTTGGCTTCAAGCTGAAATCCTGCAAAATGGCACACTGTCTCTGTGAAAAGTGAGCCTCTTGCCGCCTGGTCGACAAAGTCTGGGACTTGCACAGACTCATCTCTGGACTTGTCTACACAGAAAAGCTCCAATGGGACAGCCTAGCAACAGCGAGGCCAGCTTGACATTTTTGAGAGAGAAAAACAAAACCAAAACACCAGCCAAGCCTGGGTGGCAGAAGTGATAAATTCAACTACAGAGGAACAGATTGTTTACATAAAGACAACAGGCTTTGCAAACAGTTGAACAGAATTTGGAGTTCATTCTTTGAAGACACAGGCTACACACTTGGCTGCCAACAGACTTGCACAGCAACTGGGGTTCTCCCCTGCTCTTTGTAGCCCCCCTTTTTCCTTGTGGCTTGGTACGTGTGCAGTACTGGCCCATGACAGTTTGTCCTGGAGCACCAAATGCCGTTTGGTTCTAGACCATACAAAAAAAACCAGTGGCAGGGGGGAATGGGTTGGAGTACCACCCTCCCAAGCTTGGAGCCCAGAGTTTTTGCCCCCATTGCCCCCTTGGGTATGCCACTGCCAAATGGCACTTCTCCCTCCTCCTCCTTATTAAAATCACAGCCTCAGTTCCTTCCTTCCTTCTTCCAAAACCAACCTTCTTCCTTTTTATGTTAGGAAGGGAAGGAGGAAAACAACATGATACTGTTCCTTCTTCCTTCCTCTGTAGGCTACCCATAGGATGCCATCCCTGGGAACTGCCCCCCCCCCCCCAGTCTGCCTGGAATGACCCACTTCACCTAGTTTTGTGGCATGGCTGGCTTGCTCTGTATGTTTGTTCCTCCATTATTTAAAACATTTGCATCAGTGTTGCGACTACACTGTTGTGTAAAGAAGAAATAGTTGAAGATGAATGACCTAGACCAGGGGTGTCAAACATAAGGTCCATGGGACAGATCCAGCCCAAGTGATAATTAGGCTATCCCAGCACCACCCTTTCAGCAGAGCCGTTTCTTCTGAGGCTCTGGGAAGGAAAGATAGAAGGAGATTTCAAAAGGCAAGGAACACGATGGAGTTCAGACCAAGGTGCAAACCAAGAGAGGAGAGGCCAATGTGGGCTGCCCTTTCAGCAGCACCACTTCAGCCAAGGAGTCACTTTACAGACTACCTCTCAGCTGCTGAACTGTGAAGTGACATCATGGCGGAAGAGGGCTGCTGAAAGGGTGGCCCGCCTCATAATTGGGCTCTCCCTTATCTTGAAAATATGATCAAAATTTGCATGTTTTCTATTCTGTCATTTTCAGCTAATGAATTCCTAGGTGAAAAAAGAATGTTTCTTTCTGGCCATCATCTGCTTAAAACCAACACTTCCTATATACTGGCCGCACTTCCAGCCCTTAGTAGGTGCCATGAATTTGGCCCATTGAATGAAATGAGTTTGACACCCCTGACCATATAGATGCCAGAAACAGACTTTGGGCCCAATCCTATCCAACTTTCCAGCACCGGTGCAGTCGCAGTTCAGGCCTGAGGTAAAGGAACAAATGTTCCCATACCTTGAGGCCTCTGTGACTGCCTCCCCACCATAGGATGCAGTGCACACCCCAACTGGCACAGCTGCACCAGCACTGGAAAATTGGATAGGATTGGGCCTTTGTTTGCTGTAATTGGAAGAGGTTAGGCCAAGAGTGGCACTCAGTTCTGAAAGGCTGAGAAAGAAGAAAGGGAAGTGAAGCAAGGCAGAGAGCAGAAGTGCCACAGCGGGGGAAGCAAGCAGGTGGGTGGGAGAATGAGGGGCCCACTGAAGCCTGGGGATTGGACAAGGCAAAACCTCCAAAAGCAAGAGCTCCAGTGGTATTTCTCCCATCCAGGACCTCTAGACCTGCCTTCCAGCTGTGCAGACCCAAATCTCAGATCAAAATGGCAGTACCAGTACTGCCACAACCCACCCAAGGTCAGCTAGTGATGCACTTCTGGGTCCCAACCCATCTCTTGAAACCTTTGTTCGAATCCATGGTACCTTTTAAAAACCTATCTACCTTGGTGGCCATCTGCACATGTCATGACAGCCGATTCCATTGGATTGTTCTGGTCCTGCATTAAGCCATTTCTGCTCAACGTTGCATATACACAACAGGGATCAAATGTATATACCTGTGAACTGGGCAGAAATGGGTTAAGTTTTCCTGGCACCACAGTGAGCCTCCAGAGAGAGGCTTCAATTTCTCTGTTTGAAGCAGGAGTACAAGCTCACTGCCAGCACCAACATGCTTTTTTACGGCCTGGAGATTATTGGTTGCTTGCACAAGTTTGCGGCTGAAACAGAGCTAAGGACTCAGAAACCAAGATTAGACAGAGACACCAATGACTTCACTAGCATTCAAGTATGGACTGGGCTTGGCTCATCAAGGGAAAGCCCCAGCACTTGTTCAAGTCCAAATCTTGAAATTTATGAACGTAGCTTCCCCTTGACCACTAATCAACCTGCTCCAAGTAAGTCTTCTAAGCCAGTGGTTCCCAAAATTTATAGCACTGTGATCCACTTCTTAAAATGACACTCTATAGCAGTGATGGTGAACCTTTTAGAGACCGAGTGCCCAAACTACAACCCAAAACCCACTTATTTATCGCAAAGTGCCAACACAGCAATTTAACCTGAATATTGAGGTTTTAGTTTAGAAAAAACAACTCATACATTAACATCTTTTACATACTATTACTTGTAACCCATAATGAACTTTTCCTCTAGAAACTTGTCCAATCCCTTCTTAAAGGCATCTAGGCAAGTTGTCATCACTGCTTCCTGTGGCAAAGAGTTCCACAGACTAATTACATGCTGGGTAAGGAAATATTGGCAGGGAAGGGGTGGCTGCAATGGGACTTCCTTCTGAGTAGACCTGCATGGGCTTGGGCTCTGAGGCTGCAATCCCAGCCACACTTTCCTGGGAGCAAGCCCCACTGACTCTAATGGGACTTACTTCTGAGTAGACACGCAGGATTTGTCTCTGGCTGCGCGGCTCCCCCCCAGCTGCGCCTGTGCTGCGGAGGAAAAGCCTCTCCAGGCGCTGAGCGGGCAGTTGGAAAGGCGGGCTACAAAGGTTCAAATGGCTGAGGAGGAGAGCACCTCAGGATTGGCTGGTCTTCAGCCAGTGAAGGGCCCTGAGCCATTCTAACAGAAAAAGCCAGGAGTCTGCTGGATGCTGATTGGCTGAGCCTGCTGGAGAGTTGGGGAAGGGAAAAACAGGGAGGGAAGCAAACTCGGGGCAGGTGGGGGCAACGGAGTGAAGGGAGAGGAGGCAGCAGCTGCAGCGCTCCTCTCCAGGCTGCCTGGCTCAGCGCGCGTGCCCACAGAAATGGCTCGGAGTGCCCTCTCTGGCACGCGTGCCATAGGTTCGCCAACACTGCTCTATAGGGACCCACCTAGGTTTGCCAGACTTTAGGAAAAGGAGATCTAGAAAGAAATTTACTTATAAGTAATATTTAATTTATTTGCAAAAGAACTCAACCCATTTCTCATAAATAAAGCAGCCCTAATGCATAGCCTCAAGGCTTGATGGTCTCAGTTATGTGACCCAAACTCCACCTGCCCCCATTACCTATCTTTGACAGACTTGGGGGGGAAAAAAGACACACATACCAGAAAAAAGAAGACGCTCATTTATCTCCCTATATTTACACAAGCTTGCAAACTGCAGGAGCTCAGTTCTTTACAGGGCAGTTAGCAGCTATCGATTTTTGAATAGCCTCAGGGCTTGAAGCAATTAGTTAGCTGACCTTTCCATCACTCATTTCACTGGAGGCTCTGCGGGACCCACTACAAATTGGGTCATGACCCACCAAGTGCATCCCAAACTACAGTTGAGAAATGCTGTTCTAAGCAGCATTTGTGAGCCTAAGCACTGCTCCATTAAGTGCCAAAATCAAGAACTGCTATCACTAAACTGGAACTAATTTTCGTAGTTCTGCTGGTCCTCCTAGTCCTGCATTGTGGCCTATCCTGCCCCCTGGGGGGGGGGGAAGGACTAAGTGGTAAAGCCAGGCTCAACACATCCATAAGTCCAACTGAGGTGGTTGCCACAGGCAACAGCAAGTCCATCTGCCTGCTTGTGCCCATTGCTCCTCTTCCCTGGACTGGAAAATATGTGGAGGGGGGGGATGGAGAAGAAGAGAAAGGGTGGATAGGAGAGTAGTGGGCTAGAATGTTGGGACACTCTAGTCTTCTCTCCTCATATTCCATCCTCCTTTTCTTTTTCCAATGCTGAAAGAAGGAGAGGCCAATGGATCACCAGGTAGGGAATAGGAGATATTTGGCACACTGCCTCAGGTAACATGAGGTCTTGGGCACAGCACCTGCTTTGTACATTCAATTCTTAGCATCTCCAGCTAAGGCTGGCAAAGGTGCCCCTCCCAAACCCCAGAGGGGTCCTGCCAGTTTTCTTTTGAGCTCAAGGGCCGCAGTGAGGTGTGGCGACCTTATCAGTGTTCAAAATTCATTCTCCTCGGTATAATTGCCACCATAATTTTGATTCCAGCCCTGTAAACAAATATTTTGCATTCCATTTTTTTTTTTTAAGACAAAACATTTAGCGTCCACCCCTGGAGCAAGGAGTCTGCACCCAGAGCAGCCAAAGTTGGAGGCAAGGACAGTGGTGTAGTTAGAGGAGGTGTAAAGCACTATCAGAACATAAGAACATCCCCACTTGATCAGGCCATAGGCCCCTCTAGTCCATCTTCCTGTATCTCACAGCGGCCCACCAAATGCCCCAGGGAGCACACCAGATAAGAAGAGACCTGCAAGGCCTCCTGGGAATTGTAGTTAAGAACATAAGAACAGCCCCACTGGATCAGGCCATAGGCCCATCTAGTCCATCTTCCTGTATCTCACAGCAGCCCACCAAATGCCCCAGGGAGCACACCTGATAACAAGAGACCTCATCCTGGTGCCCTCCCTTGCATCTGGCATTCTGACATAACCCACCTCCAAAATCAGGAGATTGCGCACACACATCATGGCTTGTACCCCGTTTTGTACTATGTTTTGCAGGAAGACTCACTGTGGTGTGCAAGCAACCCCTCCCCTTGGAGCCATTCTGGGCTGTGGGAGCAAAATCAAGGCATACACCACAGTGAGGCTTCCTGAAAAACTTAGTGCTTTGACCCCCTCTAACCATGCCACTGGGTAAGGGAAAGGGGTGGAATAGCACCTTCTCTCTCAGGAGGCAGGCATTTGCATGCGTCAATGTACATGCAAGATTTTTATTGGGGTGAGAAAGGTAGCAATTTGGGGCTGGCTTCAGTGGTGCACAATGGTCCAATTCAATAGAAAAACAACTTCCTATGTTGGCAAAACACACAAGTAGGGCATGAGAGAGATGGGCATCCCCTGTTGTTTGTCTCCACCTTGTGGAGACAAGAAGTATATTGACTCTGAACATGACAGTTCCTTTCAGCTCATCTATGCTGTGCTGAGCTGCGCTTCACTACAATGGTTGGCAACCTTCAGTCTCGAAAGACTATGGTATAAGCCTACAGCACCCGGTATTCCCAGGCGGTCTCCCATCCAAGTACTAACCAGGCCCGACCCTGCTTAGCTTCCAAGATCAGACGAGATTGGGCATGTGCAGAGATTCACACTATCTTCTAATGACCCTTTCAATTGGAGTTCTGCAGGGCCTGGATCACAAACGCAACATGTATCGCTCCATTTGTGATGAGCCACAAAGGCTTCCTCTCTGCTTGCAAGGATGCTGCACAACGATTCACAAACATACCATTTTTGATGGTAAAGCTGTGCAACAGTGCCATGCCGTCAAACCAGTGGTTGTATTTGCTTTCCCCAATCGTGTGCATGCCTGGACCATTGCGCAGAAGAATCCCTTCCATCCAGCTTGGGATCTGGCCTGCAAAAGCAACAAACGTGCATTAAGAGATGCATTTGGACTCGGTTGGCTCCACAAGTAAGTACATAAAAGCCCTGCTGGATCAGGTCAGACATGCTATTCCAGGATCCTGTTTTCTACATTGCTCCCCCCCCCCATTTTCTCTGGGAAGCCAGGAAGTTTGTCTCCCCTTGGTACTCCTATACAACACTGCTGAACCTGGAGGTAATAGCTTACATAAGTAGCCAGTTGGGGTACACATGCAAACCACACACACAGCACCATTGTGAAGATGACATTACCCCAATGCCACAGGTAGTTTTTCCATGACATTCCTGGAGACAGCACTAGGCCTATTTCCACCTCATTACAATCCTTGGCGTGCCAAGACGGTTCATGTTGCAGGTGTGTGAGATGTTAGAGAGACCTGGGATGGTATCTGGACTCTGTCTTGGGCATCCAAAGACTAGCCTTGAGCAGAGCAAATAAAGTGCCTTATAAGCACTCTTAACATTAGGTCTGTACAACTGATAAATTGTACTTGGGTACATCTGTGTACTCGGGTGCAATCATTAGGTTGTGTACAATTATTCACATCTTCCATTCGACACCACTACAACCTGAGTACTGTGAACGTGGATTGTTGAGTGAGCCAGGAACAGTCATTCACAGAGAAATGTATGCCCTGGGACAGATCCCATACCTGGGTACAGCATAACATGTGGACACATACATGGTGATAGAGAAAAAGCTGTAAAAAGTGGTGTCAAGAACTATGGGAAGGAAGAGGTGCCGTCAGTGATCCTTATAAAGTACAGAGTCTCTTTTGTGAGTTAATCAAAGTAAGTACTGGGGAAGAACTATGGTTTCCTATTGGAGCTGGTAGCATAGCCAGAGAGGTTGCCAAGCACTAAGTTTTGCAGGTGCCTGAATGCCCTGTACAAGGGACCCCTCACCCTGCCCTTGGAGCCAGGTGTTCACCTCCATTTAGCTCTTGCCATCAGGAATAACTCTGAAGGGGAGGGGTCCCTTGCACAGGGCCCCTGCAAAGCTTAGCGCTTTGCACCCCCTCTAGCTCTGCTACCAATTGCCTCACAAGTGTGAGTCCAGACCTGTGAATGGAGAGACCAAACGGCCGCGGCCTGCAAGAGATGCAGTGGGTGACTCTTCTGACGTGGAACCACTTGCAGGAGGTAAGAACAAAGGTAGTTTGCATCAGCAAAGGTCAGTGATAACAGTCTGATGGGGATAATACATGCAGGTTTGTGTGCAGATATGTAACCGTATCAGCCAATGGAGCATGACGCTTTTGTGCGTTTGTGCAAGTGAACTGCAGTGAAGTCAATGAGCTGGTCTTCTCCATGCCCAGGGAGCCTCTGCTGATTCTGCTGTGACCGACTAGGGCTGCAATCCTAGATGTGCTTTTGTTGGATTCAGCCTCATTTCACACATTGGGACTTACTTGTGCATAGACAGGAGCAGGACTATCCTGTAATGCAGCCGACAGACAGACAGACAGACAGACAGACAGACAGACAGACAGAGGGAGGTGATTCTTTCTGCCCCATTGTTCTGAGCAGAAGAGGAGCTGGGAAGCAGAGGCTGCTTTGTCACCCAGAGTTCTGCAGCCCCCCCCCCGCCTTTCTCCCACTGAACTGCAACCCCCTTTCTCACTGCTGTGGGTTTTAGATTTTTTTTTTTTAAAGAAAGGAAGGCATTTGGAAACTCTCTCTGTGGGCTTCTTGTTTGAGCCAGGGTAAACAGAAACAGATCAGGGAGATGACAAGGAGGGACAGGGTTGTATTCATGGGGGACTTCAATTATCCTCATATTGACTGGGTCAATTTGTGTTCTGGTCACGATAAGGAAACCGGATTTCTTGACGTGCTAAATGACTGTGGCTTAGAGCAGCTAGTCACGGAGCCCACCAGAGGACAGGTGACTCTGGATTTAATTTTGTGCGGTACGCAGGACCTGGTTAGAGATGTAAACGTTACTGAGCCATTGGGGAACAGTGATCATGCTGCGATCCGTTTTGACGTGCACGTTGGGGGAAGAATACCAGGCAAATCTCTAACAAAAACCCTTGACTTCCGACAGGCGAACTTCCCTCAAATGAGGAGGCTGGTTAGAAGGAGGTTGAAAGGGAGGGTAAAAAGAGTCCAATCTCTCCAGAGTGCATGGAGGCTGCTTAAAACAACAGTAATAGAGGCCCAGCAGAGGTGTATACCGCAAAGAAAGAAGGGTTCCACTAAATCCAGGAGGTTGCCCGCATGGCTAACAAGCCAAGTTAGAGAGGCTGTGAAGGGCAAGGAAGCTTCCTTCCGTAAACGGAAGTTGTGCCCTAATGAGGAGAATAAAAGGGAACATAAACTGTGGCAAAAGAAATGTAAGAAGGTGATATGGGAGGCCAAGAGAGACTATGAGGAACGCATGGCCAGCAACATTAAGGGGAATAATAAAAGCTTCTTCAAATATTAGAAGCAGGAAACCTGCCAGAGAAGCGGTTGGCCCTCTGGATGGTGAGGGAGGGAAAGGGGAGATAAAAGGAGACTTAGAGATGGCAGAGAAATTAAATGAGTTCTTTGCATCTGTCTTCACGGCAGAAGACCTCGGGCAGATACCGCTGCCCGAACGGCCCCTCCTGACCGAGGAGTTAAGTCAGATAGAGGTTAAAAGAGAAGATGTTTCAGACCTCATTGATAAATTAAAGATCAATAAGTCACCGAGCCCTGATGGCATCCACCCAAGAGTTATTAAGGAATTGAAGAATGAAGTTGCAGATCTCTTGACTAAGGTATGCAACTTGTCCCTCAAAACGGCCACGGTGCCAGAAGATTGGAGGATAGCAAATGTCACACCTATTTTTAAAAAGGGAAAGAGGGGGGACCCGGGAAACTATAGGCCAGTCAGCCTAACATCCATACCGGGTAAGATGGTGGAATGCCTCATCAAAGATAGGCTCTCAAAACACATAGACGAACAGGCCTTGCTGAGGGAGAGTCAGCATGGCTTCTGTAAGGGTAAGTCTTGCCTCACAAACCTTAGAGAATTCTTATGCACAAACGGGCATGTGGATGCGAGAGAACCCGTGGACATTATATATCTGGACTTTCAGAAGGCGTTTGACATGGTCCCTCACCAAAGGCTACTGAAAAAACTCCACAGTCAGGGAATTAGAGGACAGGTTCTCTCATGGATTAAGAACTGGTTGGAGGCCAGGAAGCAGAGAGTGGGTGTCAATGGGCAATTTTCACAATGGAGAGAGGTGAAAAGCGATGTGCCCCAAGGATCTGTCCTGGGACCGGTGCTTTTCAACCTCTTCATAAATGACCTGGAGACAGGGTTGAGCAGTGAAGTGGCTAAGTTTGCAGACGACACCAAACTTTTCCGAGTGGTGAAGACCAGAAGTGATTGTGAGGAGCTCCAGAAGGATCTCTCCAGACTGGCAGAATGGGCAGCAAAATGGCAGATGCGCTTCAATGTAAGTAAGTGTAAAGTCATGCACATTGGGGCAAAAAATCAAAACTTTAGATATAGGCTGATGGGTTCTGAGCTGTCTGTGACAGATCAGGAGAGAGATCTTGGGGTGGTGGTGGTCAGGTCGATGAAAGTGTTGACCCAAAGTGCGGTGGCAGTGAAGAAGGCCAATTCTATGCTTGGGATCATTAGGAAGGGTATTGAGAACAAAACGGCTAGTATTATAATGCCGTTGTACAAATCGATGGTAAGGCCACACCTGGAGTATTGTGTCCAGTTCTGGTCGCCACATCTCAAAAAGGATGTAGTGGAAATGGAAAAGGTGCAAAAGAGAGCGACTAAGATGATTACGGGGCTGGGGCACCTTCCTTATGAGGAAAGGCTACGGCGTTTGGGCCTCTTCAGCCTAGAAAAGAGACATCTGAGGGGGGACATGATTGAGACATACAAAATTATGCAGGGGATGGACAGAGTGGATAGGGAGATGCTCTTTACACTCTCACATAATACCAGAACCAGGGGACATCCACTAAAATTGAGTGTTGGGCGGGTTAGGACAGACAAAAGAAAATATTTCTTTACTCAGTGTGTGGTCGGTCTGTGGAACTCCTTGCCACAGGATGTGGTGCTGGCGTCTAGCCTAGATGCCTTTAAACGGGGATTGGACAAATTTCTGGAGGAAAAATCCGTTATGGGGTACAAGCCATGATGTGTATGCGCAACCTCCTGATTTTAGAAATGGGTTATGTCAGAATACCAGATGCGAGGGAGGCCACCAGGATGAGGTCTCTTGTTATCTGGGGTGCTCCCTGAGGCATTTGGTGGGCCGCTGTGAGATACAGGAAGCTGGACTAGATGGGCCTATGGCCTGATCCAGTGGGGCTGTTCTTATGTTCTTAGGGTCCATTTCAGTGAACTCATATCATGGACTGTAGGAAGTGTTCAGAAGGGATGGGGCAAAGGACTCTGTTTTCTTTGATATTAGTTTATTTATTTAGCATATGGCATATAATACATGGACTTATATATCAGTTAGACTAGATCAGGGGTGCCCAAACCCCGGTCCTGGGGCCACATGTGGTCCTCGAGGTCTCTCAATGCAGCCCTCAGGGAGCCCCCAGTCTCCAATGAGCCTCTGGCCCTCCGGAGATTTGTTGGAGCCTGCACTGGCCTGATGCAGCTGCTCTCAGCATGAGGGCGTCTGTTTGACCTCTCGCATGAGCTGCGGGATGAGGGCTCCCTCCACTTCTTGCTGTTTCACATCTGTGATGCAGTAGCGGCAGCAAAGGAAAGGCCAGCCTTGCTTTGTGTAAGGCCTTTTATAGGCCTTAAGCTATTGCAAGACCTTCATTCATTCATGTAAGTTCATCTTTAATATATTCACTTATGTAAACCTATGTAAATTTATTCAAATTTTAAGTGTAAATTAATTCTTTCTTTTGCCAGCCCCCAACACAGTGTCAGAGAGATGATGTGGCCCTGCTGCCAAAAACTTTGGACACCCCTGGACTAGATTAAATGTCAGTGTCCAGTTCATGCAGCCATTCAAGGACAGAGTAACCTTCATAGAAAAAGTCAGACCATGGGCCAGTATATACCCTCAGTTTGCAGCCAGACACAGTGTGGTACATGGTTTGGTGGGAGAACCCACAATCACACTGAGGAGTAGATACTAGCCCCCATTTAAACATTGAGTCCTGACAAACACCATGTAGGGTACAGATCCTGTTCAAAGTTTTCCAGTGCTGGTGAAGTAATTCAAAACCTGGCACCATAAGTGTAGGATTGTCTATATACCTACCTGTTTCTGGGCATTCAACTGCCCATTTAGCTTTCCATTGGGCATTGATGTTAAAATTGTTGTGCAGATGTTGTGCAAGTGCCAGAGAAGGCTTCCTGGATTTGAGCCTACCGATTGATAGATGAGGAAGATCATCATGTATTGTTAAAAGTGGGTTGTTGGTGATTTTTCTATATTCTTTCACTAAAGCCTCCTGCCTCTATAGGGCTGGTGGGGCTACGCGGCTCAAGACGGGGAGCCAACAGATAGCAGTGGGTCTTATACAGCTGCTTACGATCCTCATGGTTTCATTTAATCTGGCATCAGTCTTGCTAGTATGACTGCTGTTAAGCCATACTGGAGCACAGTATTCTGCTGTGGAGTAGATCAATCCTAATGCTGATGTTCTGAGAGTGGTGGCTGAAGTTCCCCATCTTGTTCCTGTTAATTTCTGGAGTATGTGGTTCCGGGTATTGATTTTTGCAGCCATGTTCTTGGTGTGAGGTGTGGCTTATAAGAGAGAGTCTGGTCCAAAGTTACTCCGAGATATTTTGGATGGGGATTGTAAGGGAGTAGGTTGTTATTTAGATAGACGGTCCGGGCTGCATTAGCTAATTGATTATTAAGGTGGAAACATGTAGCCAGTATTGATATTGATATTAGTCTGTTGCAGCCATGACCACCAAGAGCCTGCCTGCTTCTTAAGGGTGGGCCCATTTCTTTCCGCAGAAGCTTCATGGGATGCATAAAGAGAAAAATCCTCAGGGGGATGTGGGGAGGAGAGAGAGAGATGGGCAGAGAACAAAACCACTGGGAAGAGTTTTTTTTTTAAGAAGTGAAACGAGGCTGATCTTGGGACAAGTTGTGAAAGCATTAAAACCGCTTCTGCCTGGCTACTCCGAAGTAAAGCCTATTGAATTCAATGGGACTTACACCCAGGTAAGTGGGCTGTAGCCTTACTGCGGCCCACGTGTGCACGCAGCGGCACGACGCCTTGCAGGCACCTGAACGCGAGCCCGGTGCGTCGCCCCCTCCAGCTACGCCACCGCGCCCGGACCGTGGTCCCCATCAGCCTTCCCACGGCGCCCGACCGCCTGCCTCCCTCCCTCCAGCCCGGCCCCCTCCCCACTCACCCTGGACTTCGGCCTCGAGGGGCTCGGGGTGCTCCTGCTTGTTGCCCACGAAGACTGTCTCCATCTTCCCCCGGAGGTGCTACGCGCAAGTGGCCGCGTCCCGTCCCATCCCGTCCCGGCTGGAGAACTTCTCGGGCTATTTGTACGTCCGCGGCAGCGCAGGGTCAAAGATTCCTCGCGGCTGCCGGAGTTGGGCGCCCGCCAGCGAGCGGCCCTCCCCCTCCTCCCCCCACAGCCAGCACTGCCCCCCCTTTCGGCAGCTGCCTGCCAAGGATGGAGAAGCAGAGCCCGGGCGGTTTCCCCCTTTGCTGCAGCTGCGGGGCTGGAAGCACCTTTGCTGCTTCAGTACACCTGCAAAGGACTCCTGGGAGCCTCCGTGCTCAGAGCGCGTCTCTCGTGGGACACGAGGAAGCGAACAGACTATTCCTGGCAGAGTAATGGGCTTGGCAGTACAAAATGTGCCCACCATCAGCCGGTTCCCACCAAACTCAGATCCTGTCCAACTTCCCAGCATGGGTACAGCCACGATGCAGCCCCCGAGGTAAGGGGACAAATGATCCCATACCTTAAGAACATAAGAACAGCCCCACTGGATCAGGCCACAGGCCCATCTAGTCCAGCTTCCTGTATCTCACAGCGGCCCACCAGATGCCCCAGGGAGCACACCAGTTAACAAGAGACCTCATCCTGGTGCCCTCCTTCGCATCTGCCATTCTGACATAACCCATTTCTAAAATCAGGAGGTGGCGCATACACATCATGGCTTGTACCCCATAATGGATTTTTCCTCCAGAAACTTGTCCAATCCCCTTTTAAAGGCGTCCAGGCCAGTCACCATCACCACATCCTGTGGCAAGGAGTTCCACAGACCGACCACACGCTGAGTAAAGAAATATTTTCTTTTGTCTGTTCTAACTCTCCCAACACTCAATTTTAGTGGATGTCCCCTGGTTCTGGTGTTATGTGAGAGTGTAAAGAGCATCTCCCTATCCACTCTGTCCATCCCCTGCATAATTTTGTATGTCTCAATCATGTCCCCCCTCAGGCGTCTCTTTTCTAGGCTGAAGAGACCCAAACGCCGTAGCCTTTCCTCATAAGGAAGGTGCCCCAGCCCCGTAATCAACTTAGTCACTCTCTTTTGCACCTTTTCCATTTCCACTATGTCTTTTTTGAGATGCGGCGACCAGAACTGGATACAATACTCCAGGTGTGGCCTTACCATTGATTTGTATAATGGCATTATAATATTAGCCGTTTTGTTCTCAATACCCTTCCTAATGATCCCAAGCATAGAATTGGCCTTCTTCACTGCCGCCGCACATTGGGTTGACACTTTCATCAACCTGTCCACCACCACCCCAAGATCTCTCTCCTGATCTGTCACAGACAGCTCAGAATCCATCAGCCTATATCTAAAGTTTTGATTTTTTGCCCCAATGTGCATGACTTTACACTTACTTACATTGAAGCGCATCTGCCATTTTGTTGCCCATTCTGCCAGTCTGGAGAGATCCTTCTGGAGCTCCTCACAACCACTTCTGGTCTTCACCACTTGGAAAAGTTTGGTGTCGTCCGCAAACTTTGCAACCTCACTGCTCACCCCTGTCTCCAGGTCATTTATGAAGAGGTTGAAAAGCACCGGTCCCAGGAGAGATCCTTGGGGCACACCGCTTTTCACTTCTCTCCATTGTGAAAATTGCCCATTGATACCCACTATCTGTTTCCTGGCCTTCAACCAGTTTGCAATCCATGAGAGGACCTGTCCTCTAATTCCCTGACTGTGGAGTTTTTCAGTAGCCTTTGGTGAGGGACCGTGTCAAACGCCTTCTGAAAGTCCAGATATATAATGTCCACGGGTTCTCCCATATCCACATGCCCGTTTGTGCATAAGAATTCTATAAGATTCGTGAGGCAAGAGTTACCCTTACAGAAGCCATGCTGACTCTCCCTCAGCAAGGCCTGTTCATCTATGTGTTTTGAGATTCTATCTTTGATGAGGCATTCCACCATCTTACCTGGTATAGATGTTAGGCTGACCGGCCTATAGTTTCCTGGGTCCCCCCTCTTTTCCTTTTTAAAGATCGGCGTGACATTTGCTATCCTCCAATCTTCTGGCACCTTCGCCGTTTTGAGGGACAAGTTGCATATCTTAGTCAAGAGATCTGCAACTACATTCTTCAATTCCTTAATAACTCTAGGGTGGAGGCCATCAGGGCCCGGTGACTTATTGATCTTTAATTTATCAATGAGGTCTGAAACATCTTCTCTTTTAACCTCTATCTGACTTAACTCCTCGGTCAGGAGGGGCCGTTCGGGCAGCGGTATCTGCCCGAGGTCTTCTGCCGTGAAAACAGATGCAAAGAATTCATTTAATTACTCTGCCATCTCTAAGTCTCCTTTTATCTCCCCTTTCCCTCCCTCACCATCCAGAGGGCCAACCGCTTCTCTGGCGGGTCTCCTGCTTCTAACATATTTGAAGAAGCTTTCATTATTCCCCTTAATGTTGCTGGCCATGCGTTCCTCATAGTCTCGCTTGGCCTCCCCTATCACCTTACATTTCTTTTGCCACAGTTTATGTTCCTTTTTATTCTCTTCATTGGGCAAGACTTCCATTTACGGAAGGAAGCTTCCTTGCCCTTCACAGCCTCTCTAACTTGGCTGGTTAGCCATGCGGGCACTCTCCTGGATTTAGTGGAACCCTTCTTTCTTTGCGGTATACACCTCTGCTGGGCCTCTATTACTGTTGTTTTAAGCAGCCTCCATGCACTCTGGAAAGATTGGACTCTTTTTACCCTCCCTTTCAACCTCCTTCTAACCAGCCTCCTCATTTGAGGGAAGTCTGCCTGTCGGAAGTCAAGGGTTTTTGTTAGAGATTAGCCTGATATTCTTCCCCCAACGTGGATGTCAAAACGGGTCGCAGCATGATCACTGTTCCCCAATGGCTCAGTAACATGTATGTCTCTAACCAGGTCCTGTGTACCGCACAATATTAAATCCAGAGTCACCTGCCCTCTGGTGGGCTCCGTGACTAGCTGCTCTAAGCCACAGTCATTTAGCACGTCAAGAAATCCGGTTTCCTTATCGTGACCAGAACACAAATTTGACCCAGTCAATATAATTTGACCCAGTCAATATGAGGATAATTGAAGTCCCCCATGATTGCAACCCTGTCCCTCCTTGTCACCTCCCTGATCTGTTTCCTCATTTCAAGGTCCCCTTCCGATTTCTGGTCTGGAGGACGATAGCACGCCCCCAGTATTACATCGCTGCACAAGCCTGGCAATTTAACCCACAGAGATTCTACGGTGGAGTCGGACCCACCTTCAATCTCTACTTTGCTGGATTCTATCCCTTCCTTAACATAAACAGCCACCCCACCTCCAACACGCCCCTGCCTGTCCCTCCGGTAGAGTTTATAGCCCGGGATTGCAGTATCCCACTGATTCTCCGCATTCCACCAGGTTTCCATTATGCCCACTATGTCAGTGTTTTCCCTTGTCACCAGACATTCCAGTTCTCCCATCTTTGCTTGGAGACTTTGGGCATTCGCATAAAAGCATTTGTACACGGAATGCCCCAGGATGGGCTGCTTATTCGCTCCTTTGTCCCCGCATCCTCTCACTGTGCCAAACCGTCTATCACATCCCATCACGATACATTTCCCAATTTCTTCTCCTACTCTGCTTTTGTCTTGTTGTTCTCTAATCTCCCCATCCTCGTCCCAGAGGGATGAGGAGTCCCGAACTGGATGCCCCTCAGCTCCTGTCAGCCTTCCCCCAGGAATCAGTTTAAAAGCTGCTCTGCCACCTTTTTAATGTTATGCGCCAGCAGTCTGGTTCCATTCTGGTTCAAGTGGAGCCCGTCCCTCTTGTACAGGCCCCGCTTGTCCCAAAACGTTCCCCAGTGCCTAACGAATCTAAACCCCTCCTCCCTACACCACCATCTCATCCACGCATTGAGACCCCTGATCTCCGCCTGCCTAGCTGGCCCTGCGCGTGGAACAGGTAGCACTTCCAAGAACGCTACCTTTGAGAGGACTTTTATGGAGGCCTCTGGGACCGCTGCCCCACCACAAGATGCAGTGCATGCCCCATTGGCACAGCTGCACCAGCACTGGGAAAATCAGATCTAAAGCTGTTTCAACCATGATGAATTTTTAACCAGACTTTTCATTCTGAATGCAGATTATTGACCACTGTCAGAGCAACATGGAGAAGAGGGTCTCTGGACTTGTCCCTGGACCACAAGACAGGCTTACAGCACAAGCCAATCCATGTTTACTTCAAAATAAGTCCTCTTTCCTTTCACCATGTGTGTGTGTTTGTGTGATGAAATTGTTTTGCACAAGACCATGAAAATTATCTTCTGTCCTTTCGCATGAGCACCTTATCTTCTTATCTAAATTAGAAATATCCAGTTTGGCAATTAGTTTTGAAAATGATCGCTTGCAAATTATCAGGTGCAGGACATATTTCTGATAAGAGAAAAATGATAGGACTAATCTTCTTTTAATCATTGACGGTTGTATCTTTACAGTGATATAATTGAGGGGGGTGTTTGTCATTCAAATTATAAAAACCAAAATAAATAAAAGTACTGACAACATTTTTAAACATATAATTCTTTTCAATAATCTGTCTTTGAATGAGACCTAAAATGACTTTTGCTCTTTTCCTCCCCCACTGCCTAAAATGTTCATAGTACAAACTGTGGGCCTGTACAGTTAACATAAAGACCTCTTGCATTCCACTTACATGTCATAAAATCTCAAGAGATTAGACTTTGGAAATCAGAAGCTTATCAAACCCTGGCTTCTTTTCTGGAGGAAAAAGTCCATCATGGGTTACAAATCATGATGACTGTATGCAACCTCCAAGCTTTAAAGATATATATGTTGGCAACCTTCAGTCTCGAAAGACTATGGTATTGCACTCTGAAAGGTGGTTCTGGAACAGCGTCTAGTGTGGCTGAAAAGGCCAATTCGGGAGTGACAATCCCTTCCACACTGGGAGCAAGTGCAGTCTGTCCCTGGTCTGTCTTCCTGGCTATGGGCCTTCCTTCTTTGCCTCTTTGCCTCAGACTGTTGGCCAAGTGTCTCTTCAAACTGGGAAAGGCCATGCTGCACAGCCTGCCTCCAAGCGGGCCGCTCAGAGGCCAGGGTTTCCCACCTGTTGAGGTCCACTCCTAAGGCCTTCAGATCCCTCTTGCAGATGTCCTTGTATCGCAGCTGTGGTCTACCTGTAGGGCGCTTTCCTTGCACGAGTTCTCTATCTCAAATGCAAGGAAGTGACAACAGGCTATATGTATATTGATGTCTCATGTGCTCCTAGAGGCATCTGGTGGGCCACTGTGGGATACAGGAAGTTGGGTTCAATGGGCTTTTGACCTGATCCAGTACAACTTATGTTCTTGGCTATGCATGCTTTCTCAAGTGGTGCAAGAAACAAACAGATGGTGACCCAGCTCACTGGCAGGACATTTTAGCATCTGCTTCTGGCATCATTGGTAGTACGGGACAGAAAGGAATCTCTTTCTGAAAACTGATAGACTGTCAGTGTAACAATCTCTGTGACGTCATCAGTGGCTATTGTGACATCATAATGAAGATTATCAGTTTTGGGATGAGAAAGGAGAATGGCAATGGGGATGGCCAACTTTTTACACTCTCACATAATACCAGAACCAGGGGACATCCACTAAAATTGAGTGTTGGGCGGGTTAGGACAGACAAAAGAAAATATTTCTTTACTCAGTGTGTGGTCGGCTCTGTGGAACTCCTTGCCACAGGATGTGGTGATGGCGTCTAGCCTAGACGCCTTTAAAAGGGGATTGGACAAGTTTCTGGAGGAAAAATCCATTACGGGGTACAAGCCATGATGTGTATGCGCAACCTCCTGATTTTAGAAATGGGATATGCCAGATGCAAGGGAGGGCACCAAGATGAGGTCTCTTGTTATCTGGTGTGCTCCCTGGGGTATTTGGTAGGCCGCTGTGATATACAGGAAGCTGGACTAGATGGGCCTATGGCCTGATCCAGTGGGGCTGTTCTTATTTCTTAACTACAATTCCCAGAATGCCTTGCAGGTCTCTTGTTATCTGGTGTGCTCCCTAGGGCATTTGGTGGGCTGCTGTGAGATACAGGAAGCTGGACTAGACGGGCCTAAGGCCTGATCCAGCAGGGCTCTTCTTATGTTCTTATGGGCTGGGGGAGAGGAAGAACGTTTTTCCAAACTTAGAAAACCCAGAAACAACCAAGGTAGTAGAGAGGGAGTCAGTGTGTCTCCACACAGTACAATCACAATTCTTGAAGAAATGTGTAGTCCTCACATTGCATTGTAACAATCTGCAAAGAAACTCACTTTTGTAACTGAGCATTGTACTCATTCTCATGGCTATTGCAGAAAAAGATGGTGTTCATTCCCACTTCACTGTATGTACAAGAATCAACAGCTGTCTACTTACCTTTGACCCCCAATGGATATCTTATGCAGGGGAGAAATCTGACAAACAGAAGAGAACACGCCTTTATCAGAACATAACTTTATCAAGTTCACTTAAATTGCACCATCGTTCAGTTGTAAACACAGGGCTTGCCTAAATCATCTGACATGAATATGAATCTCTCCTGGGTATGTGCTACTCACCAAAGAACTGTCACAGAAACGCTGATAAGTAGAGAACCTTGTAGATCTTTTCTGAAATACTGATTGGCTGTTATTATCTTATTATGCCAGGAGATGCAGGCTCTTATCAGTACCTTTGTTACATATTGCCCTGGGGGTGTGATCACTGTTGGCAACAATATCGAAGGGTCCAATCCTATCCAACTTTCCAGTGCCGATGCAGCCGCAATGCAGCCCAGAGGTAAGGGAACAAATGTTTCCTTAAGAAGGCCTCCGCGACTGCCTGCCCACTGCCCAATGCAGCACACACCCCATTGCCATGGCTGCATCAGCGCTGGAACATTGCATAGGATTGGGCCCAAAGTGTACTTAATAGTAGAACATTAATTTTTGGTACATGTGACATTCAATGGTCTCTTCCAGGTCTCAACCTGTTTCTCTCTCTCACACACACATTACACACACAGCAGGAACATGTGGTCATTGGAGGCAGGCAAGGCTCTGTCTCACCTGATCCTGAGCCCCCCCCAGGGCAGCCTCTCTGGCCCTCGAAAGGCCTTCTGAGACCTCTGAAAGGCCATACTAAGCTGCTTCTGGTTTTTCTTTTCCAAGGGCATTTGTGGCCTCTCCATCCCTCAGAACACCTCCAGACAAGACTGGAGGGGTTACGTCCAGACATCAATGTGCCTAATTGACACATGATGCCCATGGCACATCCCTGACACACAGTTAACACTATCTCCAGCTGTAAAGTAAAAATTAAAAAACGTGTTTTAAGTTGCTCCTTAAGACCATTTAAAAAAAATGTTGCTTCATTTGGTGTAGAGTGCACTGAGATCTTAGCCACAATGAGGTGCATTGAGGAAAGCACTCTCATGTGGTAGCCTCTGCACATAAAACTCTGCACTGGGTCCCCTTACCCCCCCTCCAGTGCTTACTGATAGTGGTTGACAGGTAACAACTCCTGCTACCTTGCACTTTTAGATTTATATGCAATATTTTTAATTCCATTTTTCAATTTTATACAGTTGTTTTAAAACATTGCAACTCACTTCAAGGGTTGAAGATGAAAAGAACTAGCTCTTTAAATGAAGCCCTTGTGAGTTTCAAAGTTGGAATAAGTGGCAGGAAAAGAAAGAACTCTAAGGAAGAAATGTAAAATATGATTTTTTGTTACTGTCAGAGGGGTGTGGCGCTGGGGACACCGAGGGCGCCTTCAAACTCCTGCACTTTGACATTCACTGCCTGTATGTGGCTCATAATGCAAACCTTGCATTTGTTACTCATTTTGCTCTAAGCCCCAAATAGAACAGCCAGTAGCATAGTTAGAGGGGGTGCAAACAAAGCACTCAGTTTTGCAGGGTGCCATGAGAGTGGCCCCTTCCCTTTGGAGCCATTCTGGGCTGCTAGAGCATTTGCTTTAGAGGCCTGGAATTGCTCTGAAGGGGTGAGGGAGGATCTGCCTGCATGCTGTGGCGAGGCGCTGTGCAAAACTTAATGTTTTCATCCCCTCCAGCTACAATTCTTTTCATTTATTTATTTTTCACAATTTTATTGCGCCCTTCCTCCAAGGAGCTCAGAGTGGTGTACGTGGTTCCTTCCCTCCTTGTGTCCTCACAACAACCCTGTGAGGTTGGTAAGACTGAGTGATAGTGACTGCCCCAAGGTCAACCTGGAAGTTTCATGGCTGAGCAGGGATTTGACCTGGGATCTTCCAGGTCTTTTCTCCTGCAATCCAAATACTAGCTAAGCTATTTGAGTTCAAGGCTGCTCATCTGATTTTTTTGTGACCAAAGTTCATCATGGCTGGTAAGAGACAAGGCAGTCATTTTTGTTGGCAACCTTCAGTCTCGAGAGACTCTGGTATCGCGCTCTGAATGGTGGTTCTGGAACAGCGTCTAGTGTGGCTGAAAAGGCCGATTCGGGAGTGACAATCCCTTCCACACCGGGAGCAAGTGCAGTCTGTCCCTGGTCTGTCTCCCTGGCTATGGGCCTTCCTTCTTTGCCTCTTTGCCTCAGACTGCTGGCAAAGTGTCTCTTCAAACTGGGAAAGGCCATGCTGCACAGCCTGCCTCCAAGCGGGCCGCTCAGAGGCCAGGGTTTCCCACCTGTTGAGGTCCACTCCTAAGGCCTTCAGATCCCTCTTGCAGATGTCCTTGTATCGCAGCTGTGGTCTACCTGTAGGGTGCTTTCCTTGCACGAGTTCTCCATAGAGGAGATCCTTTGGGATCCAGCCATCATCCATTCTCACAACATGACCGAGCCAACGCAGGCGTCTCTGTTTCAGCAGTGCATACATGCTAGGGATTCCAGCACGTTCCAGGACTGTGTTGTTTGGAACTTTGTCCTGCCAGGTGATGCCGAGAATGCGTCGGAGGCAGCGCATGTGGAAAGCGTTCAGTTTCCTCTCCTGTTGTGAGCGAAGAGTCCATGACTCGCTGCAGTACAGAAGTGGCAGTCATATCTCCTCCCATTCAACACTTCCTGCTTTTCTTTCCTCTTCCCCGACCCCATCTACTATGGGAGCATTGGTTAAGGGGAGATCAGTGATCAAGCCAGGGAGAAATGGGCAGGAAAAGACAGAGCTGGCATGTCTCCTGCTGCACTAGACCATTTAAGAGAATGTGACTGCTACTCCTTGTACTTGCTGCAGGTTACTCAAGAGATTTCATCTCGATTATAACTGGACTTACACACTTGTAAGTGTGCTTCAGATTGAACTGAAAGTTGCTGCAAAGTTGAATAAAACAAGATAACCCCCTGTACAATGTACACAATATCCTGAGCTGTGAACTCCTTGGGGGAAAAGGATGCCATTAATAGACAGAAAGCAATATTTGTTCTTTTGTTTTGCCCATCAAATCAGCAATACACATATAAAAAGACTTTTATATGCTTTTTTTTCCTCCAGGGAAGTTTTTTTATTGCCTGGAGAGAGGGAACTAAAACTAAACTATCTTTAGAGTAAATTGTCAACAAAGATCAGAAATGACAGCTTTCTTGCATGCAAAGTGAAGAAAGCATGAAAAGAAAGCCTTAAGTTTGCACAGAGGTCCTCTGCATGCAGAACATGCTCTACTATTGATTTCTGGTCCCTCCTGGCAATAGGAATATCATGAAAACACCCCAAGAAATCCATTTAATGAACAATGCATCACTGTGTGCTATGAAGTGACCTACAGTATAAAAGCTTTACCTACAAGTGCCTTGTCCTCTTATTATGCCTCTTGTGCTGGCTGGCAGACTGGAATGGGGAGGTGTGAGATAGTCCATTCATTACACAGGCCTACAAAATTGAGGGTCAAAAAAGTTTTTCCCAAACTTTATGGTGGTTTGATATGAATTTGGAGTGCTGATTCCAAAAACAGCATCCATTTTGCCCTATCACGTCTAGTTTTGGAGATATAGTATAGCCTCATTAGTGAATGGTTCAAGCAGCTTCCTCATGAGGCAGCCATGGTGTAGGCTTCCTCATGAGGAAGCTGCTTGAACCATTCACTAAAGAGGCTTTGCTGTGTCTCCAAAACTAGATATGATAGGGCAAAACGGATGCCATTTTTAGAATTGGCACCACAAATATACCCAGGAATTGGTGTAATGTTTAAGGAAGCAAAATGTATGTTGGATTGTGTTATAGGCCAAATCCCACCGAAGCCAAAAGCTTGCTGAATGTGCACTGTTGTCTTGTGTGCTCTGTTGTCTTGTGTGCTCCCTAAAGCATTTGGTGGGCCACTGTGAGATACAGGAAGCCGAACTAGATGGGCCTTTGGCCTGATTCAGTGGGGCTTCTTATGTTCACTGTCCTAGTTCAGTTCAGTTCAGTTCAGTTCAGTTCAGTTCAGTTCTTTCTTTCTTTCTTTCTTTCTTTCTTTCTTTCTTTCTTTCTTTCTTTCTTTCTTTCTTTCTTTCTTTCTTTCTTTCTTTCTTTCTTTCTTTCTTTCTTTCTTTCTTTCTTTCTTTCTTTCTTTCTTTCTTTCTTTCTTTCTTTCTTTCTTTCTTTCTTTCTTTCTTTCTTTCTTTCTTTCTTTCTTTCTTTCTTTCTTTCTTTCTTTCTTTCTTTCTTTCTTTCTTTAAGAGATGCCTACACAGTCACACTTCATGTGTGCTGGTGATGGTACATGACACTGGCCAATAGCACCCTGCCATAGTTGCAACAGTATCAGCATCAGAACTGGCTTTTTATTCATTCACAGTGAGATCCTGCAAAACCATTTTATTGCAGCTCTTCCCAGGACTAGATTTTGTTTGTTTGTTTGCAGAATTGGGGTAAAAATAATTGAAAGTCTTCACTGCTCTTACACATAGTGACTCTGGCTTTCCCCGTTGATCTTTACAGTCATTGAAACTGTCTGGGCTGGTTTATACAATCATCAACTGAGAAATCTGCATGAATGCTACAGTTTTTTAAGAGCTCACACAGCTCACCCCTAAAGTTCTTTACACCATCATATGTGTCTGACTCTCTTCAGCCTTCCTCGCCCCTTTGGTTGTAGATGTGTAGTGATGCATGTGCCTTGAGAATTGTGCCTTTTAGGATTCTTTGAAAAGGTCAACAGGCATGTGGATGCAGGAGAACCCGTGGACATTATATATCTGGACTTTCAGAAGGCGTTTGACATGGTCCCTCACCAAAGGCTACTGAAAAAACTCCACAGTCAAGGTATTAGAGGACAGGTCCTCTCCTGGACTGAGACCTGGTTGAAGACCAGGAAACATAGAGTGGGTGACAATGGGCAATTTTCACAATGGAGTGTGGATCTGTCCTGGGTCTGGTGCTCTTCAACCTCTTCATAAATGACCTGGAGACAGGGGTGAGCAGTGAGATGGCTAAGTTTGCAGACGACACCAAACTTTTCAGAGTGGTGAAGACCAGACGTGATTGTGAGGAGCTCCAGAAGGATCTCTCCAAACTGGCAGAATGGGCAGCAAAATGGTAGATGCGTTTCAATGTAAGTAAGTGTAAAGTCATGCACACTGGGGCAAAAAATCAAAACTTCACATATAGGCTAATGGGTTCTGAGCTGTCTGTGACTGATCAGATCTTGGGTGATGGTGGACAGATCGATTTAAGTGTCGACCCAATGTGAAGCGGCAGTGAAGAAGGCCAATTCTATGCTTGGGATCATTAGAAAAGGTATTGAGAACAAAATGGCTAATATTATAATGCCGTTGTACAAATCTATGGTAAGGCCACACCTGGAGTATTGTGTCCAGTTCTGGTCACTGCATCTCAAAAAGGATATAGTGGAAATGGAAAAGGTGCAAAAGAGAGCAACTAAGATGATTGCTGGGCTGGGGCACCTTCCTCATGAGGAAAGGCTACGGTGTTTGGGCCTCTTCAGCCTAGAAAAGAGACGCCTGAGGGGGGACATAATTGAGACATACAAAATTATGCAGGGGAAGGATAAAGTGGATAGAGAGATGCTCTTTACACTCTCACATAACACCAGAACCAGGGGACATCCACTAAAATTGAGTGTTGGGAGAGTTAGAACAGACAAAAGAAAATATTTATTTACTCAGTATGTGGTTGGTCTGTGGAACTCCTTGCCACAGGATGTGGTGACAGCATCTGGCCTGGACGCCTTTAAAAGGGGATTGGACAAGTTTCTGGAGGAAAAATCCATTATGGGTTACAAGCCACAATGTGTATGTGCAACCTCCTGATTTTAGAAATGGGATATGTCAGAATGCCAGATGCAAGGGAGGGCACCAGAATGCAGGTCTCTTGTTATCTGGTGTGCTCCCTGGGACATTTGGTGGGCCACTGAGATACAGGAAGCTGGACTAGATGGGCCTATGGCCTGATCCAGTGGGGTTGTTCTTATGTTCTTGAGCCACTTGTTAGCATCACACATGGGGCCATGTGCAGCCCCAACGCTTCTGCATAGATGCCGAATTTCTGGCTAATGATGATGGTGAACCGGCTGTCTTTGTTGAATGACCAGCCTCTCAAAGACAATTACTGTGTTTTATTGGGATCCTTTATCTCAGTTTCCACATGGTCAGTGACTGCCTTTAACAAAGTAATCTCCCCCACTCACCTGAAAGGTTATAAATTAATGTGTACCCTGCCTTGATCTAGAGTTGAACACTTCCACAATGGGCTTCCTTGTCTCCATGGGCTCATCTTAGAATCAAGCAATTTCTGTGGGTATTCACAGATTCAATAACCTTTGTTTACTGGGAGCAAGCTGTTCTGCAGGGTATCGTCAAGGAAAGGATGGTGAAGAGGGGAAAAAAGACAGTCTCTGCAGACAGAGTCAAAAAGGGTGATGATGTGGTGGTGGATCAGCTCAGTCTCGCTGTAGCACTTCCTGAACCATGGAAGCAGACATGTGTCTTCTTCTTGGACTCTTCACCTCTCTTGTCCTCTGCTCAGGTGCAGAGGAGTTGTCGCTTGTAGAGGGGATCCCTTGTTCAAAGTATCAGGTGGCTTTCAATCGTTCTTGCTACGAGTTTGTGAGACTTCAGCGCACATTCACAAGTGCCCAGAGCTGGTGTGAGAGAGGAGGGGGGCACCTGGTCTTTATTGAGAATGAAGACACCCAGAACTTCTTGCAGGATCACATCTCTGAGGACAAGGAGTGGTGGATTGGAATAACCTACAGTTCTCCTTCCAATGAAACTACTGAAGGTAAGGGAAAGAAGTGCCCTTGTTCTGTGTAAGACTATGGGGGAAAAGGGGAGAGAGAGAGAGAGAGAGAGAGAGAGAGAGAGAGAGAGAGAGAGAGAGAGAGAGAGAGGGAGAGGACATCACTGGAGAAAATAATGCCATCTTTTTCACTGTGATAGACATTTTAGAGAGTCCTTCTGATGGCAGGGACCCATTCAAATTTGATCCCCCAAATCCACAAAATTGTGATTGCTTGGCATCATTTGACTAATGCAGAATGCAGATTGTGCCTCTTTATCCACTGGGGTTTTGTTCCCAAACCTCCAGTGGATTAAAAAACAAACAAACAGTGTATACTAAATCAGTAGAAAAATAGCTTTAAAGACCCACTTCCAGGTCTCTTGTTCCTGCATTGTTGCCCCGGAATGCATCGGTATGGGTGCTATACCGCATTCAGCCACTAGATGGGGTGGAATGAAATGGAATGAAATTACAATTATTTAGCAGCATGAAGGTAGGAAATTGGATTTTGGTGCTTTTTTCCTTGTTACAAGGCATTTAAAGATGGACCTCAGTATCAGTGGTGAGTGGATGCCAGTGGATCAAATCAGTGGATGCCAAATCAGTGGATACTGAGGCACCACCAGTACTGGGTTGCTCTGCTTTCATCTCTTTTTGTGGCAAGTTTCCAGACTTTATCAGCAAAGTGTCATTAGGGCAAAAAGAGAGATGACTTTAATGGTTGATTTTAATTTTTTTTTTAAAAAAAATAGTGCATGTAGGGAGCAGGTAGGCAGTTCTCTGGTAACAGAACAAGGAAAGAGGTCCTTAACTGTAAATTATTCCATTATCATAAAACATAATCCAGCATGATTATGGCAGATGGCAGATCCTTGCTTTCTTAATTTTCCTCAACATTTCCCCTCTGCCCGAAGAGATAAACCTCATGACAGGGAGGCCAAAAGTGCTGGAAGAGATGCAGAGAGAAAATGGTTGCCCATTTTCACCATCATGCCCATTTTATTTATGCAGAACTGGTTCACTCTGTGTTGTCCTCCCGTCCAGCTATGGTCCATGGTTCTAGCCATGGTCCAAGCAGGGACCTGGCTAGAAGTTTCCTAAATTTGTAGCTCTTAAAGCCTGCAGAATTCCCCACTGGACTGTGGGCAGAAACCCACCCTCTTGCTGCCACTTGGACTGGATTTGCTTTTCTTCCTGAGGATACACAGGTATGTTTGAGTCAGGCATGGATTGGAAAGCAAAGGAAGAAGGGGGAAGAGTGGAAAACAAAGAGAGGAGAATGGTAAGCTAGTGTCTCAATGCTCTACTTCAACACTTTCCTCCACACTTCGTCTTTTGCTCCACTCTTTCCTCCACTCTTCTTTATCCAATCCAAGGCTTGGGAGGAGGAGGACCTGTGGAGGTGGGCAGCCAGTCAGAGGTGGCCTCTTTCAACCAATCTGCTGCTTGAGGTGACCACCTCAGTCAGCCTCATGGATGGGCTAGCCCTGCTCACAAGTGGAATAGTGCCTGATGGTGGCAAGCCAGTGGGATAGGCTAGTCAGTGCCACAGTAAACACCGTGATGCCACCTGCCTTTGCTTGGAGGTACGTTCCACTGAATTCAGTGGGGTTTTTCTTAGTTAAGAATGAATGGGTCACTCACTGGCAAACTCCCAACGTGAATAGATGTTTGATGGCACAGAAACACTCAGGCACCGGTTCCTTTTTGTGCAGGCTCTGTGATTTGGTTGGATACATCGAATATTACCTACAGCAACTGGCACCAAGAACCTCCCTCGGTCCTCGAGTCGGCTTGTGGTTATATCCTGAAGAACTCTGCCTACAAATGGAGCATCACAGAGAACTGCAGCCAGGAGTTTGACTTCATTTGTGAGTTTGGTAAGAGATCCAGAGCCCAGGACTAGCACCAAGTCAATGGGGGCCCTTGGCTAAGTGACACTGTGGACATCCGAGAACTGCAGCTTTCTTTACCCACAATGCAATATGCCTGCAGCTGCTAGTCACTTCATTAGTGATGATGGATGCATTCTCGGGGCAGAGGCTAACCAGGTGGTGCTGGGTAGAAACAACAATAGGAGACACCTTTCCCCTTCTGCAGGGGTCACCTGAGGTCTGTCTGTGCCACACTTGGCCAACATCTGTTACTGGCCCTATTTGGAACCATTGCCATGCTAGTTTTTGTTTGGGGATGGACATAAGAACATAAGAACATAAGAACAGCCCCACTGGATCAGGCCATAGGCCCATCTAGTCCAGCTTCCTGTATCTCACAGCGGCCCACCAAATGCCCCAGGGAGCACCCCAGATAACAAGAGACCTCATCCTGGTGCCCTCCCCTACATCTGGCATTCTGACTTAACCCATTTCTAAAATCAGGAGGTTGCGCATACACATCATGGCTTGTACCCCGTAATGGATTTTTCCTCCAGAAACTTGTCCAATCCCCTTTTTAAAGGCGTCTAGGCTAGACGCCAGCACCACATCCTGTGGCAAGGAGTTCCACAGACCGTCCACACGCTGAGTAAAGAAATATTTTCTTTTGTCTGTCCTAACCCGCCCAACACTCAATTTTAGTGGATGTCCCCTGGTTCTGGTATTATGTGAGAGTGTAAAGAGCATCTCCCTATCCACTCTGTCCATTCCCTGCATAATTTTGTATGTCTCAATGCAGGTGCCCAGGCAAAGTTATGGTAAAATTCTTGGATTTCTTCCTGGATTTCTGTGGCTTGTTGTCACAGGGAGACATGTAAAAATGGCTCCCAAATGTGAGCCAGGAAATGGCCTGGATGGACAATGGACAACCAGCTTTGCGCTGATCTTTTAATATCTCTGTGGTTTTTTCTGCTGGCTTTTGGCTCTGACAAGTGTAGAGGGAAAAGGTGATTCTAGACTTATTTTGTTCATTATGAGGTTAAATTGGAATTGAGAGGATAAAACAGTATACAAGAGATATACAGAATGATCCAAAAAAAGAAGGTTGCTGCTATATGACTGTCGCATAGCTTGAAGCAGTGGTTCCCAAACGTTCTAGTACCAGGACCCACTTTTTAAAACAACTCTCTATCAGGACCCACTTAGTAGTTACCAGTAAGGTAGCTAGAGGGATGCAAAGCACTAAGTTTTGCAGGAAGCCTCCCCATGGTATGCAAGCAGCCCCTCCCCCTCCTCTTTGGAGCCATTGGGGCAGAAAACAGAGCACCTCTATTTTGCTCCCCCCCACCTGAAATGGCTCCAAAGGGGAAAGGCTGCTTACAAGCCTTGGGGAGGCTTCCTGCAAAACTTAGTGCCTTGCATCCCCTCTAGCTACACTGCTGGTTGTTGCCATACTTTTGGTTTGAGCTTGCATGTTATAAAAACCGTATGCTTCAGGCTGAAGGGAGAGATCATGTGGGATCTCTCCTTAAGGCTGCAAGAAATGAAATGGTGTCTGTGCCTTCTCGGTCCATGTGAAGAGTGTTTTTTTTTCCTTTCCACTCAAACTTCTCCCTTCTGCCTATAGGTTTAATCTTCAGGTGACAGCAATGCAATATATGGCAATATATAACGCAATATATATGTGCATCTGCTCCAGAAGGGGAAAATCAGGGTGTAAATCTTTTTAATAAATAATAATAAATAATAAACTTCACAGCCCAGCAAAAAAGCTACATGGGAGTAGATTTAGGCTAGCCATGAAGAAGAACTTCCTGACCATAACATCTCATGGAAGGGCCGGTCCCCGGAGGACTGATGCAAGACTATTCTGTTTTCAACTGCAAAATGCTGATGACTATAGATCAGTCCTGAATCAGTCAGCGGCAGCCTTCCCCTTCTTCCTTTTTTGGACAGAATCTGGCCTCAGCATTGCCTGCAATGGGTTCAACGCCACGGTGCAGTGTGGATCAGGCAAAGTCATCCAGATCGAGGACAGCTTCTACGGGCGGAAAACCCCCCACTACTGCGTGCTGGAGACACCTCTCCAGTTTGACGTGGAAGAAGAATGTACCTGGACCGGTGTCAAGGATGAAGTTGCAGGTGAGGCCTTAAGAGTTCCAGCACTGTGGGAACAAGGATGCTGGGCAAGGTGGGTCTTTGGTATGATCCAGCAGGGTTCCCCTTCTGCTCCTCTCCTGGATTAAAATATGGAATCCTCATCATTCAGATCCCATTAACTGCTAAATCGAACCCCGCAGGGCAGTGTCATGGACTCCAGGCATGTCAAGTAGCAGCCGATGGGACTTTTTTTGGCGATTCTTGTCCAGGGTTGGGAAGCTACCTGTCTGTTCAATATCACTGCATGGAAGGTACGTGCTATTTATGTAGTTGTGGAAAAGATTTATATTCTGTCACTCCCCCTGTGAACAAGGTTCTGAGGGGACCTACAAAGATAGAATATAAACATGCAATGAAGTAGACAATAGTCACTAAAAACAAAAACCATAAAAGCCGCAGCACTCACACTTTTCATTCGCTCACACACAACAGGGTTTGGTCACAGGGAGACATTTTGCGGTGGCCTCTGAGCCAATAATTAGCCCTCAGCATGTCAGTGGCAAGCTTCATTCTGGCAGCACACACTCTGCGTTTATGTAGGGACAGTTATCTGCATAAGAGCTGCCATCGTCCCAGCACATGACTAGCAAACTGGGGAAAGAAAAATACAAAATGGCACTAAAGATGCTCTAAGACAATATGAAATTAGTATGAAATAATGGAATGCTAGGGGTGGAAGACCCCTTAGAGATATTCTAGTCTGCTCAATGCAGGCAACTGCTACAGCATCTCTGAAAGGTGACCATCCATCCCCTACCTGAGAACCTCCAATGCAGGGGAGTCCACGATTGCACAAGGCACACTGTTCTAGTGCCAGGCAGCCCTTACAGTGAGGAAACAGACATAACTGAGAGCATTTTTGCATATGAAACTTACACTGGCTTGCTTTTTCTTTCTTTCTTTCTTTCTTTCTTTCTTTCTTTCTTTCTTTCTTTCTTTCTTTCTTTCTTTCTTTCTTTCTTTCTTTCTTTCTTTCTTTCTTTCTTTCTTTCTTTCTTTCTTTCTTTCTTTCTTTCTTTCTTTCTTTCTTTCTTTCTTTCTTTCTTTCTTTCTTTCTTTCTTTCTTTCTTTCTTTCTTTCTTTCTTTCTTTCTTTCTTTCTTTCTTTCTTTCTTTCTATACCCTGCAATTTCTAATTGAAATACATTTGCATTTAAAATCTGCAATTAGAATACCCATGGGGAGGGAATAGGTATGGCAGAATTATCTGGTCCCTGGAGGCAATTACATCATCCACATTCCAGGATCTTCCTGCCAGGAGAAGGTAGCAGAAGGAGCTGGAGATGAACAGGGTTGGGGAGCTGGCTGATGGTGTCCAGCTCCTAGCACTCACCCCTCCCCCGCTGTTCTGCAGAGGCTTCTGCTTACTGACAGTTCATCACATAATTTGCAAATCAGCTTCACTCTCATCCAATGAAATGCAGTGTGGATTTACAAATTGATGCTCCAGGAGTGGGGAACACAGCAGGTTGTAACAGTATCCTGTCTTGTAATGGTATCCTTGTTTACAGGCTTGCGACTGGCTGTGACAGAGACAAGTTTTATCTTTGAAAATATCACCATCTCTTTGAAATGGCTGCTCTCACCTTACACTGGCAACCTCTCCTGCATCATTAGCACCGGAGATGGAAGCACTATTGATCCCTACTACCCATCAACGTAAGCTGAAGCTTATGTGGTCAATTATGCAAAGAGCTTGAGATCTGGTTTAGGAAATTTTAACCTACCCCTATAAAAAGCTTCCCAAGTGCCCATGAAGCTTTGAGAGAAGTGGTTGTCTGGTATGATTACAATTTATGTGATGCAGTTTCCAGGAGCAATCATACAACCTGATCTTTTATATATCTTTGCTCTATAGTAAGTCACAGGAGTTCAAGGGAGTTCCCCTTGCAAAGAGACATTGGGAGACAGTGGAAGAGCAAATGCATTAATGTAGAAGGTCTCAAATTTAATCTGTGGCCTCTATAGAGCATTTAAAAGGATGTTGGGGTACAGAGCTGAAACTTAACTTCTGAGACCCTGGAGAACCCCTGCCAGTCCAAAGAGACAGAATGGCTTGTGATGCTCTGCTCAGTTTAAGGCAACTTCGTACATTCATAAACCATGTTGAGAACTTTTTGTTGACAAGTGGTGGAAAAATACGCTGAATGAATGAATGAATGAATGAATGAACGAAGACACAGATCAAGGTTTCAAGGAAGCATGGCCGCGGTTTCCATATTGCACAGTCCTTAACCATTCTGTGTTTTGTATTTTAAGCATATCCAGCAACGTAACTCATCGCTACACATCTCCCGGTGAATTCACCGTCTTTGTAGAATGCACAACTAGCGAATGGCATGTGACGGCCCAGAAACAGACAACAGTGCTAGATAAAATGGAAGCACTTCTTGTCACTGGGTGTTTTAGCAAAGATGAAGTTGGGAACAGCTCTCGCTGCAGGGCCCTTTATGGGGAGACATTATGGATTCAAGTGGAACTTAATGGAGGTAAGAGCCATGATTTTTTTTTTTTACCCTGTTGCCTGCCACACGCCAGAGGTGTTCCTTCCCTTAACTCTGGGCTGCATTGCTGCTGCTTTGGTGCTGGAAACTTGGATAGGTTTGGGCCCTTTCAATATTTCTTTGGGATATTTGTTAATCCCATTTTCCAATTTTTTTACATTTGTTTTAATAATATCGCAACCCACTCCAGGAGTTGGGATGAAACGAGTCAGACCTTTCAATGAATTTCAAAGTTTTAAATGACGGGTCTAAGGAGGAATAACTGGCAGGTGAAGAAAATACACTTAGGAAGACATTTAAAGTTGCTTTGCTTTTTGTGATCTTCACAGGCTATGGTTATAGGGGCATGTTAAAATGAGTTCCTGTGTTTTAAAGTGTATTATTATACCACCGTTTACATGACTTTCTCCCAAACTCCCTCCAACTGTTGCCTGCTTTGAAAAACAAAACACCACAATGTGGGGAATCCCATTAGCATAATCACACTTCTCATGTTCAAAAAGTTAATTGGGGATGGGATTAAGAGGTGAATCTGTCTGTTGATGCTCTTTGGTGCAAGTTGGCCTTCATTTTTATGGGACAGGTATAAGTGCCATATGGAAGGGTGTTTTGAAACGATTTTCTTTTCAGGTACTGGAGTGACCTATGCAGTTCTAGCAGATAACAAGACTCTGATGCAGTCCAGGGTGAAGGCAGGAATCCTTCCCCATAACCTAAGCCTTGATGCCACCACCCAGCAACTGCTTGGTCCTGGGGTCCATCACCTTGACATTGTTGCATCCAGCAACACCACAGAATCGGAGATCACAGAAAGCCTCACTGTTCATTTAGTGGAGCCCATATCTGGTCTCCAGGCCACATTAGCCTCTCACACTGTGAAATTAGGAGAAGATCTGGAGATCATGGTCTCAACACCTCACGGTACCCCTGAAAAACTGAGGTTTGAGTTGGTTGGACTGAATGAAACATTTTCTCACTTGAAGGACGGTCCTGAAGGAGACTCCAAAGCCTACAGAATTTCAGTGGAGTCTGAAGGTACTGCTGTGCAAAAGTACAAGTATTTAATTCATTTACATGGGTCTTCTCTATAAGTAAGTTAAATGGGGGGGGGGATGGGGTAGCACATCCTGGATATTTGTGCTTAAAAAGAAAATGAGAGTGGGGAATAGAAAGACAAGGGATCCCCACCCCACCAATAAGTCACTGGAGGTTTAAATAAAACTCATCTTTCCCCTTGTGTCATTTGCAGGTACTTTTCAGGTCACATTGTTTGCTATGAATGCCTTCTCCAACATGAGCATTGATGTTGGAACTGTCACTATTTCATCCAATAATTCTCATAGAGAAGGTAATAATGGATTTGGAGCCAACATTAGGGTGCGCTGGGCCTTGGGTGAATCAAGGTTGTGGGTCCCTGACATCTGCAGATCCATCAATACTGTTGCTTTCCCATTCCTCCAGTGCACAGTTTTCCCACTCTTCTCTCCAGTCCTGGCTTTCCCATCCTCCAGCTTACCTCCAAACCCCAATCTCCAATTTACCAGATTGGCGGATGCAGATCTTCCCCTTCCCACCTTCGTAAGGTGGGAACAGTTTCTGCCCACCCTGGTTTGCTCCCACAGGTGTTTCTGCAATAACATAAGAGTACCACATAGAACAATCTGATTGTCTAGTGAAGAAGGGGGTGGTGGAAGTGGCTTTGTGAGACTCATGCAGGCACTTCTTCCTCTGTCCCGCTCTCCACTGGCCAACTGGAGTTGCTCACGGGGCTCCTTGAATAGGGTCTGGTTAGCAACCCCATTGGCTGCAGCACGACTACAGCTTTAGTCATAGCCTATAACTCTAGTAAGAAAATATAGAAGTGAAACACATCTCTATATTTTATCTCCATGTGCAAGTCAAAGATGCTCTAGTCCACCACTCTTCTCTTCCACACTTGTTCTTCCTTCTCAAATTCAGAGAATGGGTGAAATTCAGAGACAGGTGAGCAGAGGTGGATATTCCACCATTCAGCTGCTTGAAGCAACTGTCTCAGTTGGCCTCATAGGTGAATCGGCCCTGGACAATAGTATGGGACCCCAGAGCCCTAAGATGTGAATTCTCTCCCCTTCCCATGCACAATCACCTGAGAGCCATTTCTGACTATTACAATGACCTTTACACAGACTGAAAAGCAAATCCATATGTGAGAATTCAGCATAGCGCTCACAGGTTTAACTTGGCTAAAGCATTCTATCTTTGTGTTCAACAGATCCCCTAGAAGACAAAGAGCAGCACATGTCTCATAAAGGGAGAACTGTGAGTAATCATGAGTCTTTAACAAGACTTTGGAAAAAGACAAAAAAAGAAAAGCTAGGAAATTGTCCTTGGAAATATTTCCTGGGAGTTAAGTAGCTGTTGTTGCATTGCAGTGGTTAAAGAGTTGGGTTTAGTCCTCAATTCAAAACCCTCTTCATCCATAAGGTGACCAATGGGTTAGACTTGGGAAAGTCCATGCCTGTTAGCATTAATTTCCCATTTGTGTTAAAGCAGCTAATTAGCACAACAAAAGCCAAACTCCTATAGAGAGGTCATCAGGTCTAGTTTGACCCTACGGCTGCAATCCTATACACACTTTCTTGTATACTGTATACAGTATACTATATATAGACATGTTTCCTATGCACTTTCCCAGGTCAGGACTCCTTTGGACTGGGCCATAACAGATTGCTATTGCAGGCCTTAACCCCACCTCCCCACCACTGCCCTGATCAAGGGTTCCAATGGAAGCTTTCCCCCCAAAGTAAAAAGTTGGATTGCATAAGCCCCAATGAATCAGGACTGTTTTGGCAATTAGGGTTAAGTCCCTTCTTCCCCCCCCCCATAGGTCTGATTTGTGTGTGGGAGGGATCTACTTCAGCTGCTATTCTTTCAAGAAAAGTGAACGATATTTTAAATGTCACATAGAATTTGATCCAAATGTGCACCTACAACATGCACCTGGAACATGCTGCAGAATCTTCTTCAGCCTGGCAGGTCTGCAGGGGTTTCTCACATTGTCAGAGAGGAAGCAAGAACATCTGGGAAGTGCTAGTTTGCCCATAGATGCTTCTGTTCAGATTATTCCTTTTCTTCCTGGTGCAGGCTGACAAAGGGAAAAATAAGATATACATCAAGCCCAGTCGCCACGCTGGCCTCTTCGCAACCATCATTCTTGGCTGGCCTGATGACAGCAATAACTCTCTCTACACCTGGTCTTGTGGTATGTCTGTGGCATTCTGTGATCATTTCTTCCTGATCCCAGAAGAATATCCCATATCCCTTGGACTATGGCTGGAATTCTCCATTCAAATGAACAGAATGCAAGGTTGCATTCTAGACGAGTGAACTGTGTTTGTTCAGCCCAGTTTCATATGGCTGTCGAAGTACTTGTTCTGTACAGCAGAGGGTGCCAGACCTGATTCCGAATCTGCAGGTGCATGGGAGCAAATGCCAGTCTAGTCCATTACTCTGCTCTCTTTTCCTTAGTCTCTTCCACACTTTCTTTTCTGCTCTGTTCTCCTCTTCCTGTGGAAATGCAGGGAGTGGGAAGGAATGGCAGAAGCAGGAGGGTGTACACTCTAGGGCACCTTGCACTAATTCAGGGGTGTCCAAACATTTTGGCAGGAGGGCCACATCATCTCTCTGACACTGTGTTGGGGGCCGGGAAAAAAAAGAATTAATTTACATTTAAAATTTGAATAAATTTACATAAATGAATTTATTAGAGATTGAACTTATATGAATGAATGAAGGTCTTGCAGTAGCTCAAGGCCTATAAAAGGCCTTGCACAAAGCAATGCCAGTCTTTCCTTTTCTGCCACTGCTGCATCACAGATGGGAAACAGCAAGTAGTGGAGGGAGCCCTCATCCCACAGCTCACACGAGAGAGGTCAAACAGTTGTCCTCATGTTGAGAGCAGTTGCATTGGGCCAGCATGGGCTCCAGCAAGTCTCTGGAGGGCCAGAGGCTCATTGGAGACTGGGGGCTTCCTGAGGGCCTGATTGGGAGCCCCTGAGGGCCGCAAGTGGCCCCCGGGCTGGGTTTTGGGCGCCGCTGCACTATTTCATCACCTGAGGTAACTATCTCAGTCAGCCTCATGGATGGGCCTGAAGTTATCTCAGTGGAACATGAAAAAACATCAAGTCACAACCACTGTATGGGATTGGGTGGTGAGATGAGAGGAAACTGTTTGTTTGTTTGAAGCAATGACTCCGTTAAAAAATGCCTTTCTCAGGATCCTGCTGGCCTGAATGGGCTGAATGTGTAGAACAGAAATCAATCCCAGTGGACCAAAGAGAGATCCAGATCCCACCCACCTGCTTGCCTCCTCCCAGCTCTGCAGTCACAGTGAAAGTGTCAATCAAAAGCCCAGAGAAGGAAGTGAAGCATGATGAGCAATGTCTTTACATTACAGCAAAGCAAGATCTGACCCCACAAATCAGGTGTGCCCTGTTTTAGTCTTCCCACTAGCTCTGTGGTTCTGAAGATACCATATGGAGTGTCCTCAAAGGAAGCAGAGAGGCTTAAATGTGTAGCATATTGAGTTAGACTTTCGGTTCATCGAGATCACCAGGTTGCTGAAGGCCTTGGGATATTCAGACTGTGGCCAAACCCTGCCCTGCTTTACCTAACCAAAGCTGCTGTCTCGTGTGCCTTCAGACCATGTCCTGGGATTTATGCAGGAATGGCAATGTGGCAGCCCCACACTGTTCCTCTTCATGTCACATCAGTGCTGTATCAGTGGTGTGTCTAACTCTATATACAGTAGATGCATGGAGAGGCTGGGTGCATGATGAATGCAGATCCATAAGCCAAGTGCATACTGGCAAGCCATGACTATGTTGTTTGAAGATCCCAACTCTGTCTATTTATGATATCTGCATGCTGTACTGTCTTTGAGGGCGTTTGGGAAGCAAGCATCCTGGTCTTTTTCATGTGCCCTTGTGTTACCTAACTGGGGTTCCTTCTTCCCTTCCAGCTGCAAGATGAACTGCAAACCAGTGAACCTCACTGAAGATGTCACACTCACCGTCTCTGCAGGGTCAGACTCAAAGTCTACTCACTACAAGTGGTATTTAGATAACTCATTCCGCAGAAAGGTAAGTCCGTCAGCCATGTTGGTAACTCTATACAGACATTGTGGTGCTGCTCTTGTAGGTTCCTGACCCAGGATCCCAAGGTACTGATGTCAACATGTCTAGTCTTTTGAGACAGGCAAGCCTACCCAACTCTAAGAAAAATCACAGGTAGTGGTGGTATTATTTAAATTATCCAAAAGCCATTGCTTGGTAAGGCCTTTGAGGCCTTAGGCATCCTGTTCCCTCTCAGCCTCAGTTTTCCCAATCTGCAAAATGGGGATAATTTTACTTCCCTTAAGGATACCACCCAGATATTTCATGTGAAATGCACTATAACAAATGGTAAGGACTACAGTATTCTAACAGAGATCAGCATGACAATTTCTTCGAAAGACAAAGCTCACTACAATCTCTCTCGCTCTGTGTCTCTGTCTCTCTCTCTCTCTGTGCCTGATTTTCCTAGCCCAGTCCCATCCCTCCAGGGTGCAGCTTGAGTGGTTTTCGGCAGAGTTCCCTGACGGTGCTTCAAAGCGATACAAACACTTTGGTATTGAACAGCTCCTTTCTGCAAATGCAAAGAGAAGCCTTTAGAATTAAAGTAACAGGTGCAAAATCCATTCGTTTTGACTGCTGGTCTTCATTGGTTGCTTATGACCTAATAGTTCAAGTCAAATTACCTGGCACCCCAGGCAGCCATCTTACTTCAAAACTCAGCAGTGGTTCCCAAACTTTTCCAATGGGCAGCGCTCTTGACCCTCTCCCTTGACCTACTGGGCTGCCCATTAGGGCTACAATCCTATGCATTTTATAGGGCAGCGACTTTTTTGCAAGAATTCCCTGGCTCCTCCGGCTTGTTTTCGCAGCTCCCCAGGGAGTCACGGCTCACAGTTCAGGAACCACTGAGCTAGGCTGAGAATGGAACTTTACTAGAGGATGTTAATCTTCAGCAAATGCACAAGTGTTGATGTTAGCAGTTTTCAACTTGTCAGCAGTCAGGAGCCACCTCAAGCCACAGCTTGTAACCTGGGACCCGCCTTCAGGAGTCCAGTAGATGTGAGAGGTGAGCAAGCGGGCTTCCAGGATTCTGCATCTCTTCTTGCCAATAGTGGCCAGCCAGTGTGAACTGCTACTAGATAGGTGTGCCCCTTCTCTCCTTCAGGGCCAGTTGGCAGGAGAGGCCAGGCAGGGAGTGACATGGTGACGGCAGGCATTCCGTTTGGAAAGGCAGGCGGAGAGAAAGAGGAAGCAAGGAAAGGCAGAGTGCAGAGCGAATGCCATAGCAGGGGTTAGAAGGCAGGTGGGTGGGAGACCAAGAGGCTCTGCTGAAGATTGGGGGCCTTGGCCAAAGCAACCCCTTCAAAGCCAAATTCTTTGGCAGGATTGACCTTGCTCATCACGCTAGCTACTGTTCAAACCAGTAGTGTAGCTATGGGGGTGGTGGTAAGTATTGCAAGTGCCAGAATGTGCTATGTAACTAGCCCCTCCCACTCACTCTCAGAGTCATCCTGAGCAGTTATGGCAATGCTGTGCCAATGGCAAATGGGAGGGGCCACTCACATGGCACATAGTGGTGCTTGCAATACTTACTGCACCATCCCTGCTGTCGCTATGCTACTGGTTCAAGCTGCCCCTCCAAACAAAGGAGGGGCAGAAGCACCATAGTGACTTACCTGTGGCTGGGTTAGAACTGCTTCTGGCTCCCCACCCACCTGTTGACCTCTGATTTATGCAACCCAGCCAAGACAAAAGCTTGCTTTAATGCTGATTCCAGTAGAACAAATGCAAATTGCATTACTTATTTGCCCACACGTGACCCGTTTCTTTTTATGTTCCAGCAATGAATGAGAACAAATATGGCGAAGACACGTATATTCTCAGCACAGTGCCCCCTCCAGCAGTCCCAGCATGCACCATATCCCCTGAGGAAGGATCTGTGATCACCAGCTTCTCCATCTCCTGCCACTCTTCCTGCCGGAACCATCAGTGCCTTCCAGATCGCAGTGCGCCTCTCATGTATTGCTTCTACGTGGAGCCAAGTAAGAATCAGAGACTGATGGTTGCTTAAGTTGGCAGTTTGTCTAAGGGCAGCTTTGCCTGTCATCACTTTCTGACACTGAAGATAGTTCAGTAACAGGACTGTGTTCAAGTTTTTTACAGACTGATGTTCTCTCAGGGACCCCTCGGGGATCTCAGGTTCGCCTTCTGAAGGACGAACCAGAAGCCCAAGGCTCCACAAGAACCAACCCTGGATGACCTACCCCCACCAGGGATCTGTCACATGACTCACAACAGCGTCTCAAGTTCCATTTGAAAATCTAGAGTTGCAGGTCACATGTTGAGTTGTGAAAATCCCAAGTCACTGCACAACTCTAGACTTTCAAATTAGATGTTTGGTCACACTGTCACATCTCTTGCAGCAACTTTCTCCCCATGATAGACTTGCTGCCAGGAATTTTCTGTGGACAGCTTCTGGGAGCAATCCCAGTTGGCCTCTGGGGAGGGGAGGAAGCATTTCCATAGAGACTGATGTGGCATGTCCCAAATAATAGGACCACTGTCTAAGAGCAGGTCAGGCCAGGGAAGGTTGGGGGGGGGTGCACAGCCTCCTCTGCTTCCAAGCCCACCCTTTTGCCACAGAGCTGTGTGATAGTGGGGAACTAGGGGCTTCTAAATAATCCTCAGCAGCATCAGAATCATGGTTGGCTCACCCTTGAGGCCAACTGGGGCAATTGCCTGAGGCAGTGGATGGGCAGAAGGTGGTGGATGGGTGGGAGTGCCTGCCCTGTACTTGCTGGCTAACTCCACCAGCCTCTCCATAAGAGCATAAGAAGAGCCCTGCTGGATCAGGCCAAAGGTCCATCTAGTCTAGCTTTCTGTATCTCACAGTGGCCCACTAAGTGCTTCCAGTACTGTGCCAATGGCACCGACACCAGTACTCTTGCCACACCTCCTCCTCTTCCTCCCACTATTTTCAAAGGCGGGGAAGAGGCAGTGTGGAGGAGAGGAGTGTGATGGGAACAACTCATCTCTCCTTCCCACTTCCTCTTCTGCTCTTGTCCCCTCTTTCTAAAATACTGGGAGCCTTAGGAAGAGAAGGAGGTGTGATCAAAGAAAGGGAGCAGGAGCAGTGACAGCAACCGTGGTGCTGCCATTCTGTTAGGTAGGAAGGGGAAGCAACAGCAGGAGCATCATGGACACACATCTGGTTAAGGGGGTGTGTGTGCAAGCATGCCTGGCACAAGCTCGTTTGGTGCAGCTTGTCCCCAAGCAGTGGGGGGGGGCAGTGCTTTGCCTCATCAGCACCGATACAGCAAACAGGGACTGCAGTTCCTGCTGAGTCAATCTCCTTCCCACCCCTTTCAGATTCTCTTCTTCACTGCGGCCGAGATCCTGCACTATCCTCGGTTTACCTTCCACTTGGAGAAGAGAGCAGAAACTTTCTTGTACGGGTTGTCATTGCTGTGAGCAACAACTTTGGCGACACCATCCGCAGAAACCTCACTGTCCGAGTAGGTGCAAAATTCTCTGCTAGCTTTTTACTGTCTGTGCTTAAACATCACAGTCTGAGAAAGCAAAAAAAGTTAGCTGTGATATGTGTAGTCAGCTCTGAGGGCTGCATGTCGTCGTCGTCCCCCCAAACACAGGCAGGTACTTTGAAAATCCACTGATTTTTGCAGTTGAATCCTGAATATACCTAAAAGCAACTTTTGGACTTAGCTGTCAGTGGTGGCATCCCCACGAAGAACTGTTTCATGCGCAGAATACACCATGAAGATAATTCACCTTCCAGCCAATGGCTGGGTCTGATTTCAGCGGGCAAAAGAATTGCAGACTGATTCACTCCGTATAAATGATGCGCAAGGGATCCATTGCATGCGTGTATTTAAGGATGTTCTTGGTTGCTATGAAATAAACAGCTCTGGCTGTTCTCTGAATATTCTGTCTCATTTTGTTAGGTTCAGCCTGAAGATATTAGCAGTGGGAACCAGTCCTTGCAGGCGATTCTGTCCGAAAAATCCAACAAGATCCTGAAAGGAGAGAATAACAGTATGTCCCTGTTCCAGTTGTACAAGTCTGTATCTTCTGCCCTTAACCAAGAGACCAAAGGAGAGAGCATTAATTCATCTCTAAGGACAGACACACGGAAAGAGGTCAGCCCCTGCATGTTGTCTCCAGGCCAGTCCTACAGGTTTGGCAACCCTGCTTTGTTATGACGGGTTTTAAGGTCTCATAAGTACATAAGAAAGTCCTGCTGGATCAGGCAAAGGGTCTATCTATTTCCTACTGTGGCCCACCAGATGCTTCTGGGAAGCCCACAAGTAGAAGGAAAAAGCATGCTTCTCTCCTACCTTTGTTCCCCTGCAACAGGTATTCAGAAGCATTCACCTTGAGCACTCAGCTGCTGGTGTAAGGCCACCCAGCTGCAGTGGCGTCACTATGGAGGTTCGGGTGTTACAGGTTGCACTGGGTGTCACCCTCAGGAGGGGTGACACCACACCACCCAAGCCTCCATTCAGTGATCTTCAGCGCACTCTGGGCGGCACAGCCACCTCGCTCTCTTGGTGATGACCATATTTCTGCCTCTTCCCAGCAAGAATGCAAAGTGACTGGGCTCAGAGTGAGCCACAGGGTCATCCTTAGCATTGCTTTTTCTTTCTCTCACAATCTCTCCTTCCATCCCAAGCTGAGGGAGCTCATGCTGACCACACTCTCCACTGTGAATGTCACGTCGATGGAGACGGCTCTGAAGATGTCAGAAGTGCTCCAAGAAATCACTTACAAGAGTGAAGAGCTGTCTTCCTCAGCCCAGGTGAGCAACTAGGGCTGCAGTGCTATACACCTGGGAGGCTCACCTGGGAGGTGGCCCCATTGAACTTATTGGGACTTACTTCTGAATAAACATGTGCAAACTTGCACCGCAAATGATGTGCATTCCTCTTCTCCTTCATGTCGTCCATGCAATGTGGCTGAGGGAGTATGGATTGGTACAGCCACACAGTACGAAAGAAAATTGATTTTGGGTGGAGGAGGTGAAGCAATATTGGGAAGAAACTATATCATGATTCCTCTCTAGAGTATTCAATTTTTAGTTGCCTTTTTTGGGGGGGGGGGATGTCTAGGGCTGGCTCATCCATGAGGCCAACTGAGGCAATTGCCCCAAGCAATTGATGGGGGGGGGCACCTGCCTCTCCTTTACCTCCTACTTTCTGGATTCAAGGGAGGTGAATGGAGTAGAAAAGGACATATGGAGTAGAAAAGGACATATGGAGGAGAGTGGAGGGTTAGGGTTACAGCACCAGAGAGTCTTCCACACCCCCTCTTTGACCCTGTTCCCCTGCTCAGAATAATTTAATGTAAACTTCTTTGTGATTTCCAGAGTGGTGTACAACATATGTTCACAAAAATACAGAGCGTGACACAGTGATAAAGTATAGCAAGTCAGAACAACGGCAGTATAACATCAAATAAGGCAGCTGCATTCAAAACTGGTCCAAGATCTCTTGGTGCCTGTGGCAGCTAAATGCCTTTGTACTTACCCAGCACATGCCAGCTGCTGCCTCTGACGCTCTTCTTCTCATTCCCTAAATTCAAAACTGAAGTGGCAAGCAGAGCAGAAGTGTGAAGGAGAGGGGAATATTGGACTACTTGAGAGTCAGAGAGATTCCTGCCCATCAATCTCTTCTCCTTCACACTTCCTGTTCCACTCTACTCTTCATGTCATTTCAAATCCAAGGTGTGCATCTCTTTTCGTGTCCAGGTAGAAGCTGGTAGTACTCTGAAGGATGTCAGTGAATCCTTGTTGATCATGAATAGTGAAGATGATGAAGATGACCAGAAGCGCAAGGATGCTGCTCACTTCTTATTTAATGCTGTGAACAATGTTTTTGAAGCTACCATTCAGAATGGAACAGGGGGTGCTTCTAACCCAGAGACTGTACAGGTGGGTGTTTTTTTCTTTTACAAGAACAAGACCCCGGGGGACATAAAATGGTCGTGTCTTATTACAAGATTGGTAACAAGTAACAATTGGAATCTGATTTGCCGTTTCTTCACTGGCAATATTATTGGTAATCTTTCTTAATGGAGATGTATTGTGGATGTTCCTTTATGGTTAATGGTTGAGAGGCCTACAAAGATGAATGAGGATTAATTTTCTGAATGGGAAAGGCCAACAAGGCTTGGAAGAGCTGACCTCTAAACTTAGCAGAGGGGTTGGGGGTGACTGAAACAAACTGCAGGTTGGCAGCTTTGGGGTAATACAGACAGGGACAGGCACTAAACTGAATGGAGCAGCTGGGAGAAGCTGCACCTTTCAGGTGCAAGTGTGTGTCTCTGTGAATCTTTGAGAAGGTAGTAGAGTTGTTGCCTGGCAGGAGTGTATGTAATAGTGGCAGCGGAGTCAGCCAATCTGACAGTGGTAGTAGCAGGTATAACATCAGGAGAGTAGGGGAGGGGTGCCATGGGAACATAGCTCAGGGCTTTGTCCCAAGATCCCCAACAACCTGGAGCCAACACTGAGCAAGGTCCCATACTAGGGGCAGGAGGTCTGGTCTAGAGGGTTGAGCCTCCATTTGCCTGAAGATAACATCTGAAGGTCACCAGTTCGAGGCCACCGGCACCGTGCAACCTTGAAGCAGCTGACAAGCTGAGCCGAGCTATTCCAACTGCTCTGAGCGTGGGAGGATGGAGGCCAGAATGTGCGGCCATATCAAAAAAGAAACATCTGAATGTTGTGGTTTCTTGAAAGACAGAAACCTTCTTTCAAATTGTAAAAATCCCTACGGGGATTTAAATTGCCTGCCTATGTAAACCACCTTGAATAAAGTCTAAGGAGAAATCTGAGGACCAAGAAAGGTGGTATAGAAATACCTGTATTACTATTACTATTACTATTACTATTACTACTACTACTACTAACATAAGAACATAAGAAGAGCCCTGCTAGATCAGGCCAAAAGCCCATTCAGTCCAGCCTCCTGTATCTCACAGTGGGTCTCCAGATGCCTTAAGGAGCACCCAAGACAACAAGAGACCTGCACCCTGGTGTCCTCCCTTGCATCTGGCATTCTGAGTTAGCCTGAAACCAGGAGGTTGTACTAAATTAGCAGCATAACAAGGATTAACGCTATTTGGAAGGGACAAGGGGAAGCCCATTCTGAGGCTTGAGTCTCAGTGCCTGCACTAATGAAAAAGTTGTGCCCTTGTGGTTATGACTCCTCTTAGCACGCAGACCTAGAAGCCCCAGCAGCTACTCAGAGAATCAGGCTTCGATCATGCCAACCAAGCCTAAGTAGAGCAAGAACAGAGAGTCTATTCTGTGCCCCCACTGAAGCATGTATGTCATGGAGTGTGATGCGTTTCTTTTGTCCTAGAGCCGGGTGTCGCAGCAGCTCCTGAGCACTGTTGACAACCTCCAGAGTGCCCTATTGATTGGGAAGTTGCCTGATGATGAACCCACAGTGCTGGAAGCTCCGTCTGTGGCTATGTACATCAGCAGGTATCACCACCTCCTTCTTTCCAGACTTCTGCTATTACTATATAACTATGGTACCCTGGCCCACCACTGTCCTCCACACTTCCTCTCCCTCTTGCACTCCATCTTTCTTTTCTGATCCAGGGCGTGGGGGGAGCAGCGGCTGGCACAACACTTGGTATGGGGAGGGAAGCATTGGCTCACTGCCTTGAGCATCAGGAGAGCTTGAGCTGGCCCTGGAATCAACTCTTCTGGGATGCCATAAATGACTGGTCACAAAGCAGTGAGGAGGTTCGCGGTTTGTGTTGTGTAGCCCCTTGAATACTGCAGTCTGTTGCAGCTGGTGCACCCTGAGCCCTGTTTCCATCTGTTCTCTGTGCTCACGATCCTTTTTTCTGGTCATTCTCTGGAAAGGTTACAGACGGACAATGTGGACAGCGCATCCTTCAGCATCTCCAACCCCAGCTCTGCCAGTTTCACTCTGCCTTCCACCTCTTCTCTCAGCATCTTAGGAGACAGCGACGAGACAGTGGACATCAGGGCAAGTGTGCTGTGTCGACAGTGATTTGGCCGGCTCTGGGGATTCATTTTCTTCTTTTCTTATCAAGTTTTTATTGGTTTTAATAACAGCGATTGCCTAGCAAATAAAGATGTAGATGGCTCATCTAATCCACCTCCCTCCCTTTCCTATCATAGCCCCTAGAGGTGGGGGGGAAGAGGAAAAAGTTGTAGGCGAACAAGTGGGCCAGTATAGTTGGAGATAAAAGTGAAGAAAATGCTGAGTAAAGAGAAATAAAAGAAAAAGGACTTATTAATAACAATATCCAGGTCTTCGGGAAGGACTCAGAATTCAACTGGTCAAATTTGGCAACCAACATCTGGGGCACTGGGCGTGTTTTTCATAATAATAATATTTCTGTACTGCTTTTCAACAACAACAAAAAATGTAGTTCGTAAAGCTGTTTCCATAATAAAAGCAATCCTCAAATGGTTCCCTATACACAAAATGCTCAGGATTAGATCAGGATTTGCATGGAGAGGGGTATCCTGTTTGCCTCCACAAACCTCTCCGCAAACTGCAAAAGGAGCCTCTTCCTTTTCAAACCCCAAGTAGTGAAAGAAGCAGTAACAGTTGAGGCAAACAGGATACCCCTCTCCAGAGAGGAAGTGTGAAGGAGAGGAGGGGCCAGGCAAGACCACTGGAAATGATGTAGCTGTTTGATTCCCAATTAATTTCTGATGGAATAGGATCTTTGTGCTTGGGACCGGGGATTTTGAGTGCATGAAGAGTGCAAGTTTGAGAAGATACCTTTTTTTTTTTTACTACCTTATTCCTCCTTTTAGATGGTGAGCTTCTCTGTGAATCCCTTTTCTTCAAGGGACAGCTTTGATATCCATGGAACTGTGGGAGGCCTCACCCTCACCAGCCTGGATGGGTTGGTCATTCCAATTAGCAATCTTACAGAAGACATTGAGGTAATTTTCCCTGTGGAAAGGAAAGGAAAGGAAGAAGGAAACAGAGCAGAAAAGATGTGTGGAGAATTGAAGAGTGGTAGGCTAGAGTATCTCTGACACTCTAGGCCACCACTCTCCTCTCCCCCACACTTCCTCTTCCACTCCACTCCCCTCTTCTTTCTCCAGATCCAGGGAATGGGAAGAGATGGAGGAGCAGCAGAGGCTGGCATGCTGTTGGATAACTGGGAGCGGCCTTTTGTGTGCCAAAGTGACATGCAGGGGATGGATTCGGGTTGGAGTGTCTTGGGTGGGCTTGGCACTAGGACTAGACCACATTCTCTTTCTGAATAGATTATCCCTTAGTCACTGTTGTGTGTAGTGGTGAGGTTAAAGCCATGTCCCTCCCCGCGTGGAGCATGTCCATAAAAGTCTCAGGGCATGGTCTGAAGGTATGTGTGAATGTAACCTTGCTCACGCTAAGCAGGTTTGGTTTTGCTGAGTGCCTGAATGGGGAGTCAATAGAGAACCCCCATGTATTCCATCTTGAATTATATTGTGAAAGGCAGAATTGAGATGTAATCAACGATACTTAGGGCACAGTCCTGACCAACTTTCCAGTGCTGACTTAGCTGTGCCAATGTGGTGTGCACTGCAGTGGGGAGGTAGTCAAGGGGGCTTCCTCAAGGTAAGGGCATATTTGTCCCCTTACCTTGGGGCTGCATTGTGGCTGGGTCAGAGCTGGAAAGTTGGTTAGGACTGCGCCCTTATATTCATATTTTTAGCAGAGTCCCCAGTTTGGTGAGGGATGCTTATTCTAAAGGATTTCAGGGCTTGGCTTCCTTTCCAGAGCTGAATTGTTTATTTTCAATGCAGATAATGCTGCCAAGGAGTTCAGCGGTCCAAGATGACAGCACCGTGTTGAACCTGGGGAATGCTAGTGCTCTCCAAGTCAATGTGACCACTGCCAATGCATCCCTAGTGATCCACCTGGAGTTAGACCAAGATGTCCCACTGATGCTCTATTTGGGATATGGCTCTCCTCCCAATGAGACTGACTATGATTTGGCAGCGCACCTTCCTCACGACAGAAAGACTAGAGGTAGAAATAACTAACGTGGAGGCTTTGTTGAAAGTTGATTGAAGACCCTACTGCTGGGCCTCCAATGTCTGGACTCATATTTACCCATAGAAGTCCATATGTGAATAGAAGGTATGGAGGGTGGGTGGAAGATGTATGCCCTGCCTCCTCAGTAGCCATTCTGTGCTTTACCCTGCCTCACTTGTCAGCCATTTTGTGGTAGTGCCCACCCTCCATACTTGGAATCCCTGATACACACACAGGCACCACAATGGGTAAACCTGATTGACTGGGACCCAGGAACTCCCCAGATTGTTCTGAATGGACATAAGTTTGAACAGACCTATATCATACTGCCTGAACTGGCAAGTCAGGTTAACTGGTAAGCTATTGTTTTGGCCAGTTGATGCCGTACTCCAATGGTTCCCAGACTGAGCCAAGGCTCCCCAGGGAGCCATGAAAACAAGCCAGGGGAGCTGCAGAAAAACCCACCACCCTATAAAATGTATAGAATCGTAGCCCTAATGGGGAGCCACAGCCAATGGCCCAGTAGGTCAAGGGAGCCACCAGTTGAAAACGTTTGGGAACCACTGCCCTGTTCCACATACTGCTTCTATACATGGCTTCATGCCTTCCATAGCTCTTAACTAAGACTTATCCATTCCAGAAGTGGTGTATTCCTGGATCCTTCACCCAGAAGACCTCATTTTTGGAGAAGGGACTTACTATTTTATAGTGAGATCAGAAACAGAACTGGATCCCATTTCTGCTAACGGCATGAATGTGTCTGTCACCTGCTTTGTGTCCCAGTGTGTATATTGGGATGAGCACCAAGGAAACTGGAATAACTACGGATGCCATGTGAGTAGAGAGAAACCAAAGTACAGTGTTGTTGGGGTGCTGAGGTTGCATTATATTGTGCAATGCATCCCTCTGTAATAGGGGTGACCAACCACGGCTTTGCAAACCACATGGGGTTCTTTGACATATAATGTGCAGCTCTAGAAAATATGCTGGCTGAGCTCCTTTTTACATCACAATTAATACAAAAGGCTAATTAAAATGTTTCAAACTTTATAATTATTTGCCAGTTATAAACTGAGAGTCCACTGGGTTAAAATGCACATTTAATGTTCATGGTGAGTAAATATATTTAAGAATTTAATGATTCTTAAATATTGCAGCTCTCAAACATCTCTCTTGTGGCTCTCAAATACCTGAAGTTTATTATACAGTGGTGCCTCACAAGACGAAATTAATTCGTTCCGTGAGTCGTTTCGTATTGCGAAATTTTCGTCTTGCAAAGCGCGATTTAAAACAAACCAAAACAAAAAAGAAATGCAAAAAAATTCATCTTGTGAAGCACGGCCATAGAAAAATTCGTCTTGCGAGTCACCCAAAAAATCACAAAACGCTTTCGTCTTGCGAGTTTTTCGTTGCGCGAGGCGTTCGTCTTGTGAGGCATCACTGTATGTGGTTGTTTCATTAAGCAAGTTTGGCCACTCCTGCTCTGTAAGAATGCAAAAATATCAACACTTCTTAGGGAAGAAGACCCTAAAGACACCTGTTCTTTGGTTTGCAGGTGGGCCCCAAAACAACTCCCAGCAGCATTCAGTGTCTTTGTAACCACCTGACATTCTTTGGGAGCTCCTTTTTTGTGATGCCCAACACCATCGATGTCAGCAAAACAGTGGAGTTATTTGCCACATTCGTGGACAACCCTGTGGTAGTGACGACGGTGGGCTGCATCTTCCTCCTGTACCTGCTGGTTCTGATCTGGGCCAGAAGAAAAGACATCCAAGATGATGCCAAAGTAAGTCATTCGCTGAACAGATGCTGGGAGAGGGCCCATAGGGGAGTGGTGGCGCACAGGCTTTGCATTTGGAAAGTCTCAGTCTTGTCCTGTAAAGGAGACAGCTAGTTCTGCCTCTTTGACTAGGGAGTGAAGAGCCTTAAAGGGACAGACCTCTGGCCTGGAATCATGTGCTCCTTGTCTGCTCCATCATGCCTCTCCTGGCTCATTGCTGCCACTGGTGTCAGTGGTGTCACTAGGGTTTACATCTTCTGGTGCAGGAGACCAGTACGCCACCCCCATGATGAACTTCCTCCCATGCAGTGATGGGGCAATGCCCCAGGTGGTGGGGATGATGATGTACCATCACCCCATCCCCGTGGGTTTTTTTACTATAACTTTTGATAGAATCGAGATATTTCAACGTGGTTTGTTTCATTGCATTCTGCTTGAAATTATGCATTGAATAATGTATAACACTTGTATTATTCAAAAATACCAATCACCCAGAGTAGCCTACACGCCCGCACCCTTCTAGTGAGGCCACTGACTGATGTACAGACTCAGGAGGTGCAAAGACTTTGGCATGGAAAGAATCAGTCTTGAATTCAGCAGATGTCTGCCTTAGTGGTTATCAGCTCTGGGGTCTCCCAGCTGGCTAGCCCAGGCTCCAACCTAAAGGGGAGGAGCTGCTTGCATGACACGGTGAGGGTCCCTGAAAAACTTAGTGCTTTACATCCCTTTAGCTATGCCGCTGCTCAGAAGCATTAACCTGGGGACACCATAAGCAAGTCTCCGGCTCTCTGTCTCCGCATCTTTAGATGCAGACAGTGCCCACAAGGTGGCACTGCACCACATTTCATGTTCACCATTCAGGAACACAGATGTAAATCTGATTCAGTGGTACATTAGAGCAGGGGTGTCCAAAGTTTTTGGCAGGAGGGCCACATCATCTCTCTGACACTGTGTTGGGGGCCAGGGGAAAAAAAAGAATTAATTTACATTTCAAATTTGAATAAATTTACATAAATGAATGTATTAAAGATGGAACTTATATGAATGAATGAAGGTCTCGCAGTAGTTCAAGGCCTATAAAAGGCCTTGCACAAAGCAAGGCCATCCTTTTCTTCGCTGCCACTGCTGCATCACAGATATGAAACAGCAAGTAGTGGAGGGAGCCCTCATCCCACAGCTCAGGTGAGAGGTCGAACAGTCGTCCTCATGCTGAGAGCAGTTGCGTTGGGCCAGCATGGGCTCCAGCAAGTCTCTGGAGGGCCAGAGGCTCATTAAAGACTGGGAGCTCCCCGTGGGCCAGATTGACAGCCCCCAAGGGCTGCAAGTGGCCCCCGGGCTGGGGTTTGGGCACCCCTGCATTAGAGGTACCTTAGAGACCTTTGTTGTCTCTTATTTGGAGATACCTGTGATGGATTGAAACTTTTCAGTAGCTGAACTTCAGAACTACTGAAGGCAAAGCGAAAGAGGCCATGTTGGGTTTCGTATACTTTTCAGCCAGTTCAGTTTGGTAGTGGTATGATCACAAAATGTTTAAAAGGCAAGGTATATGGGCCAGGTAAGAGATATAGGATGCTCATGAGATCCATGAGGTCTACTGGAGTCATGGCTGGCCTTGGGAGCTGCGAGGCCTAAATGGAAACATTCTTTTGTAGGGCCCCAGTTTCACAATCTAGGTCTGTAGAATCTTAGAGATATAAATGAAATTTATTATAGACTTCATATCTCCATGGTGGAAAGGAAAGAAATAAAAATGTGTGCTTAAAAAGAGCATGTGAGTTAATGGACCAAATGGATCTAAGCCCATTTGAATGTTAAAAAATTGCATACTAGAGTAGATTACCATAGTACGGGGTCCCCTTACGGCGCGGGACCCAATTGGGAGTATTTGGTCCAAATGGCTTAAAGCGGGCCCTGACTGGGGTGCTCAAATGGACATGGAGGGCACCTACTTCTTTCTGCCCACGCTCTTCTTCCTCCCTGAATTAGAAAGAAGGAGGGGAACAGAGGAGAAGTGCGGAGGAGAGGAGAGTGGTGGGCTAGAGCACCTCTGAAGCTCTGACCCACCACTGTTTCCTCCTCCACACTTCCTCTTCTGCTCCACTCCCTTTTTCTTTTTTAATTCAGAGAGCAGGAGCAGGAATGGCAGAGGCATGAGCTGGCTCCCGGAGCATAAAGTTTCACTACATGAATCGACTCCAATACTTTTAAGAGTAACATGCCACCAGTGTTGTCACATCTGGCGATGTTCTCCTTTCTGTGCAACTGCTAAAAGGACAGAAGCCATTTCAAGGTCTGGTCTGGACTAACAACCAGGAAGTATCAGGTGCAGGCTACAAGCTCCTTTTCTGATTGAAGAAGTGTTATGTATTTACCCCTGCTAATTGGGTAAGAGGCACTTTTTCAAGTGGGTGCTCCTTTTTTTAGCAGGGGGAGAGTAACTGGCCCTCCTCACCCCAGCAGTGTCTTTTCTAGTGGCTGCCTGCTGGTGTTCTTTTGCATCTTTTTGGATTGTGAGCCTTTTTGGGGCAGGGAGCCATTAGTTGTTTGTTTGATTTTCTCTGTAAACCGCTTTGTGAACTTTTCATTGAAAAGCGGTATATAAATACTGTTTAATAATAATAATAATAATAATAATAATAATAATAATAATAATAATAATAATAATAATAATAATAATAATAATAATGTATTAATGGGAAACCTTGCATATTCTGTTAAATCATCAGATACTGGCTGAGTAATGGGCTTCCCCCTCACCCTGCTGCCTTATACCTCCTGTATCTTTCTTTCCATTCAATAGTCCTCTGTTCTTCCTGATACTGCTGTATTTCCTTCTAGGTGAAGATAACTGTGTTGGAGGACAATGACCCTTTTGCTCAGTACTGCTATCTGGTGACTATTTTTACTGGGCACCGCCGAGGAGCAGCTACAACCTCTAAGGTACCAGTGGTGTCCTGGGTATTGTGGCAGACTCCACAATTCCCCAAGTTCCAGGGCAGCGGCACATGCTTGATATATATTTTTTTAAATATGAGAGTCCTGGAGACTTAACAGCATCTTTATAATGCTTTCTTTAGCTCAGATTTGCAAGAAGAGAGTAGGACTCTTACAGCTGTAGTCCCTTGCCTGTTTTTTGTTTTTTCCTCATCCCTAGGGACCCCGGGAGAAAGAAGAAAACAGGAAGGGAACTAGGCAAGAAAAATAATACCAACACACATTTGTGCATAGCTCTTTCCAGGGCCAATCATCCATGAGGCCAAGTGAAGCAGTCACCTCAAGCAGCAGATCGGTGGGGGTACCCATCTTTCTCCTTCTACTCCCTTGATAGGAAAAGGAAGAGGGGAACAGAGGGGAAGAGGACATGTGGAAAGGACGGGAGGGAAGGGGAGTGCTGAACTAGAACATTGAAGAGCAGGAGGAGCAAAGGCCAGCACATCATAGAGCAAGAGGGGCAGCATTGGGTAAGGGGGGGCCACTCAGGCAGCTGGAGGTCTTGGGTCAGCCTTGCCCTTCCTGAGTATGCAGAGAACTTCACCTGCATCCTCATGATTTAATCCTTAGAACAATGTTGCATCTGTTCTCAAAAGGGGAGGGGCATAGAGTTGGCCTACCACAACACACAGGCTGACCATCAGGTCAAAATGGAAAGCCACCACTGGCCATGATCCACCACGACCTTTAAGATTGTTGGGAACATTTCCTTATATCAAAGACACTTGATGAACACCAAGGCACACTGAGAGAGATGCTTACTGGTGGCTCCTCGGATTTGAAGTTTTCACCCCCAAATTCCAAGCTTGTTCATCTTCCAGAAAAATCAGACATTTTGTTCAAGGAAGCTTTGGGCTTTTGGGGTATGGGCAGTGGCAGGCACAGCTAGAGGGGGGTGCAAAGCACTAAGTTTTGCTGGAGCCTCACTGCGGTGTGCAAGCGGCCCCTCCCCCCCTTCGGAATCAGTCCAGGCAGTGGAGTAAAACATATGCCTGTCTCCAAAGGGGAGGAGGAGTCGCTTTCACATTGCAGTGAGGCTCCCTGCAAAACTTAGTGCTTTGCACCCCCTCTAGCTATGCCACTGGGTATGGGAATAGAAGGGGCAGGGTCAAGTAATTTGTGTTGTTTTATCTTCCCCTAGTCCTTGGCTAGGGTGGGTTATAAATCCAATTAATACATAAACCTGCTCCCATGATGAGTCACCTCATTGAGAAAACGGCCGCTGTAAATCTCAGTCAGAGAACAGTCGGACATTAGCTTAGAAGAACAGATGAGTCAAGGGGCAGAGGTGCAGATGAGTCAAGGGGCAAGAGCGCTGAGTGAGTTCAGATGCCCACATTTGTTCTGCTCACGAATCCATTTGCTGCAATTGTGGAAACTGAGAATGAATGAAACCATTGAGGATTTGGCAGCGTGGAGCATCAGAATGCACACCCACGTCCCATGTCAGAATGGAGCTGACTGTTGCATTCTTGCTATTCCAGGTGACCCTCACCTTGTACGGCCAGGAAGGAGAGAGTGAGCCGCACCACCTGATGGACCCCGACATGCCGGTCTTTGAGCGCGGCGGAGTGGATGTCTTCTTGCTCTGTACGCTCTTCCCTCTTGGGGAACTGCAGAGCATCAGACTGTGGCATGATAACTCTGGAGACAGCCCATCCTGGTAGGCAAGGGGCAAAGAGATGGCATGGGAAAGACAGAATCCTTCACCTCCATTTACAAAATGTTTGTCTTCCACTCTCCTGAACTTTCCAGGAAGGGATTTCCTAGTTATATATGAAAAACATTATTCAATTACCTTCCCATCATCCTCTGCTTCAGGGCCATTACTTACAGCAGTGGTCTTTAGCTTCTCAAGAGCTAGGACTCAACTCACATCCCAATTTGACAAGATGGGACCCACTTGCAAGAGCGCAGTGGACAAAGGGGTGGGTGACTGAGCCGCTTTAGTTCCCTTCCATACCTGCCTAATGGCAGCCAATCAACATGCATTGCTCATGTGCCATTCTGCTTCTTCTGTCCTTTACTGGCCAATCAGAAGGTGAGGAGGGACAGAAAGTAACGTCAGTGGCGGGCACCCAGTTGTAAAAGGCAGAGGCAGGGCAAGGGGAGGCAAAGCAAGGCAGAGAGCAAAACGGCCGCAGCTTGGGAGAGCAATCAGGTGGGTGGGAGGCCGAGGGACCCACTGAAGACTGGGGACTTGGCAATGCAACCCCTCCAAAGGCAAAATCTCCAGAGGGATTTGTCTCGTCTAGGACTCCTAGTCCTGGCTGCTGTGCAGATCTGAGGCTCCAAAACCATCCAACCAACCAATAATGGTGGCAGCAGCCCTGCTGAGGCTCCCAGAAACTGGGCCATGCCCTATTTCTGAGGTCGATCCACCTGTTGAAGACGTGGCCCGTAGCACTCATGGGTCAGCACTGCAATTTGTGCAGAATGCGGCAACCTGTATGGTCTCAGAGACTTGATAGTTTGACTCTATCTAACCCTTGCTCCTGGAGCTACCCTGGTTGATGGTTCATTTCTGGGCGCAGTTCAAGGTGCTGGATTTGGCCTTGTGAAGCCCTGTACAGCGAGGGGCTAGGGTATCTGTGGAGCCTCCTTCTTCCACATGAACCAGCTCATCCTGAGGCCATCTGAGGAGATGTTTCTATGAGTGCTGACTGGCTGAAGCCAGATTAGTACAGGCAGGCCTGTCTGGTGGCACCATTGCTGTGGAATTCTCTCCTGCTTGAATTAAGAACGATGCCCTCCCTCCTCACCTTCCAGTGGGGGCTGAAAACTGTCCTTTTTGCTTCCGCCTTCCCATCTGAGGTCTGTTGACTTTGGTTTTCTTTCCTTTGTGCTTTTTATATCTTTCATTTGCTCTGTTGGCTGCTGTTTTGGTAGGGATGTTAAATGCTTTTATTGTTAATGCTGCTCGAAATTGCCTCTGGCTTTTTATTCTGTATTGATTGCTGTTTGTTTATCCTATTGAGTACAACAGACATTGAAAGCCATCCTGGGTGTCTGGATTACAGAGGGAAAGGCGGGGTATTTTATTTATTTTTATTATTTATTTATACAGGTATTTATATACCGCCTTTCTTTGGTCGTCAGATTTCTCCTCAGACTTTAATCCAAGGCGGTTTGCATAGGCAGGCTGTTCTAAACCCCCGTAGGGATTTTTACAATTGAATAGTTCTAGTCTTTCATAGAACCCCTCATTCCAGCTGGATTCCTTCCCAGTCTGGCCTCTCTCTGGCCCTTCGCCTCTCGGGTACTTCCGTTTGTTTCGAACTGGCAGCCTCAGATCTTCAGGCATACAAGGCGGCAGCTCTACCAACTGAGCCAGACCTCCTGCCCTATAAATATATAAATATGTTAGATAAATACGTAAATGAATTCTTAATATTCTTTTCCACTGATCATTGGCATAACTTCTCTCAGAAATAGCCTCCTGTTTTTTTCTTCCAAGCATCTCAGGACCACACAGTGTACAGTGTGTAAACTTTACAGCTGTACAGGGTGTGGTGTACAGCTCAGATTTGGGGGAAAAACATAAAAAGATGCTCCCAATCACAGTTGTCATATCTGCTTCTTTCACAGGTATGTGAACCGTGTCCTGGTCCATGACGTGGCCACCAATCAAAAATGGTACTTCCTCTGTAACTCTTGGCTGGCCATTGATGTTGGCGATTGTGTCTTGGATAAAATGTTCCCTGTAGCCACTGAACAAGACATGAAGCAGTTCAGGTGAGTTAAACTACCTACAGAGGTCTGCCTGCCTGCCTGTCTGTCTGACATAACACACCCACCCATGTATTAACAACTGGTTTAGCAGGTCAAGCTGAACTGGAGGAAAGCAGGTCACCCAGAATGCCAACTGGCAAGTGATGGTTTCCCCCCATGATTCTGAGAAATGCAAAAGGGGCCAAAATGGATGCACTCCCATTCTTTAGCCATGCCCCCTTCTTACCTTACTCACCAGCCTCAAAAGTGAGCGAGGTAGACAGGTGCTCTCTTGCTTAGCAAAGTACATTGTTCTGTTCCTGCCTAATGGGGCTCCTGGGCGTGGCCAGGTGGGACCTCACTGGTGTCTGAACCCCCTGCCAATGTCCAACCTGGTCAACCTCTGGTGCCACCCATGCCCCCAGTCTACTCTCCAGGTGAGTAGTCCCCCCAAATCCAAATCCTGCCCATCCCTTCCTTAGAAGATTCCTGGTGTATTGGCAATGACTCCTATTCCTGCCACTGCCTAATGTGGAATTGATACGTGCTGCCCACGCTCCGGCCTGATGTCTTACTTTCTTCCCTCCAGCAACCTGTTCTTTCTAAAGACCTCCAAAGGTTTCCAGGACAGCCACATCTGGTACTCCATTTTCAGCCGCTCTCCACGTAGCACCTTTACCCGAGCCCAGAGGGTCTCCTGCTGCTTCTCGCTGCTTCTGTGCACCATGCTTACCAGCATCATGTTCTGGGGGGTGCCCAAGGACCCAGCTGATCAGAAAATGGATTTAGGTAGTGACATGGCAGGTTGACTGCTGAGTTGGGTAGCAGGGACCCTGGAAGCTAAGGGGGACAGCTGAGCAAGGATACTGTTGAAAAAGGACTTTGTGTTTAATGGGTTCTGTGTGCTTTGGGGCTGGTGGTTACACTTCTTTCAGGAAGGGCTTAATATGAGCCTGGAGCTAAGGAATAAGCATGGCCAGCCCATCTGTGAGGCCACAGAGGCAGATGCCTCAGGAAGCAGGTTGGTGAGGGGAGCCTCATCTCTGTTTGCCTACTTGACTCCACTGCTCCTCGGACTGGAAAATAAAGAGGGGGATAGAAAGGAAGAGAAAATGTGGAGGGGAGGAGAGGGCTGAGTGAGAACACTGGAGAATAAGAAGAACAGAAGCTGGCACATCATCAGGAAAGAAGGGCAGCATTTGGCATGTTGCCTGCGGTGTCAGCATTCTTGGGCCAACCCTGTGCTTAAGGTGTCATTTGGTGCATTTACGTTATTTTTCCTATGTAAAATCAGGAGAGGTTTAAAAAACAAGGAGAGGTGTAGCAAAATGGCTGCAGCAATGATCTTAGATGAGGGGAAAACAAAGACTGGCACCAGTGGTGTAGTGATAAATTTTGAAGCACAGGAATTTGTCATGATGTTCACTAGGACAAACTCCCAGGTAAATTTAGCCTTAGTGTAATATGAGCTACCTACTATCTCTCAGGCATCCCTTGCAAAAGTCAATGGCCTAAAGTAGCTGTTCCCAAACTGTGGGTCCTGGATCCACCAGTGGGTCATGACCCCATTTTTGCTGGGTTGCTGGCTGGCCTATGTATGTGATCTCCTGGGGTGATCACTTTGCTTTCTGAGATAATAACTGTCAGGTGTTTTGAATGCTGGAAACATGCTATCCTTGTTCTTAAATTGCTCCACCCTGCACCTGGAATAAGTGGCTGAGCTTCTCAGCCAAAGGTCTTGGCTTTATCAGGCTTCTTACATTTCCAAATTAACACTCTTCTCTTCCTGTCTGTACCAGGGAAGATCGAGTTCACGTGGCAGGAGGTGATGATTGGCTTTGAGAGCTCCCTGCTCATGTTCCCCATCAACCTGCTCATCGTGCAGATCTTCAGGAATATCCGACTTCGGCCTAACAAAGAGACCAAAGAGAAGAAATTGGGGAAGAGCGGCCGAATCTCCCCCAGCTTGCCCACCCCTCCCCATCCTGCAACCCAGAGCATATCACTCACCCCCGAGGCTGTGATCAAGGTTAGTCTTGTGAATGCTTCAGGGCAGTGTTTCTCAAACTGTGGGTCAAGATCCCCTAACCAATTTCAGGTGGGTGCCCATTCATTTCAATATTTTATTTTTAATCTATTAGACTTGATGCTATCCTGGTATGTGACTGCATTTGGGGAAATGTTACAGACCTGTACTTTGAACAGGCTAATATGTGTATACTTTTAACAATAATAGTAAATGGGACTTACTCCTGGTTAAGTTGGGTAGGATTGCAGCCTAGGATTGTTAAAAAATTTTCTGCTTGATGATGTCACTTCTAATCATGGCATCACTTCCAGTGTGTCCTGACAGATTCTAATTCTAAAAAGTGGGTCCCGGTGCTAAATGCGTAAGAACTGCTTTAGGGCATCCATGAGCTTGGATGGTTTTTAATGGGTCTGGGACACAGTCACAGAGGATAGGTCTATCCCTGGCTACTAGTCATGATGGCCATGCGCTATCTCTACGTTCAGGAGCAATCTGCTTCTGAAGTCCAGTTGCAGAGGCACAGTGGTGGAAGAGAGGAATGTCTTTTCCTCCTGCTCTTGGGCTTCCCAGAGGCAGCTGGCAGGGCATCTGAATAAGGAGGTACTTAGTTTCTTTTGGGCCCCTTCCCTCCTCCAGTGGATCATAATTTCATACAATCATTGGATCATAATTTCTACAAATTATGATATATAAAACTATGTAGATGTACACAAAATGTGAATGCCGGTCTTCATACAACATACACAAACATTTTCTGATTCTAGGAAATTTCCAGCTCCCCTCCTTTGGCTTCCATGCCCCCTTTTTGACCCTGGGTCCAGGTACGATGTACCCCCTGCACTCCGCCATGGACCTTGGCAGCTGATGGGCCAATGAAGGAAACAGGACGCTTGACTAGTTGGGTCCCTGGCCTGCAGAACTTTTCTAACGCTTTTATGTTCCAGCACCCAACTTCTTCCACCATTTTTGCTTTGCTGTACCATAAAATTGCTCATGTCATTTTGGGGAGACACAGAGCTTTCTTAGGCATTTAAAGCCCAGTCCTAATGCTGAGGGCTCTGCTAGGTGCAGTGGTGGCCAAAAGGCTACTGCTGCATCCAGCAGCACTGCTGAGACTGCAAATGATCTCCTCGGGGGAAGGGGACTTTTGTCCTCTTCCTCCCAGGGAAAACCCCAAGCCCCTCAATGGGACTTCTCAAGTCTACATCACTTATTTTTGCTGTTGGAGACTTGAGAGAGTCCGTGTTGGGAAGTCAGGATCCCACCCCTCTCCTGCCCCGGTTCCTTCCCCTGCCCCACCTTCCCCCCACCCCGGAACATCTCCCCCATGCCTTTAGGCCCTCACCACCGCCTGGAGCTCTTACCTAACTCTGGGTGGCATCTGGCCAGCACTGGGCTCAATGCCAACTGGCACTGCGCCTGTGCTGACTCCTTATGACACATTTGCAACACTCAGCACTGGCACTAGAGCTCAGCATAGGTGCTGGCCCTGTTTAGGATTGGGCCCTTAGACTCTCAGTGCCCTCAGTGAAGATGGGAAAGTGTTGTCTGTTCTCTGTGTGGAACTCACGCAGATGGTTCACATCATTTCATCGTGTCTAAACCCCCCCCCCCCCACTGTTCCTGTATTTTGATTGCATTCAGGATATCAGACGAATTGCCAACTCGCTGTTCAAAACCCTGAAGCCTCCACTGCCTCCCTCAGAAACCGATTTTGGAAAATCAACAGACATTAACAAGCTTTTGGCCTTAGTTGAAGACATCATCTGCCAGCAGAATCGGCTCGGACAAGAATTTTACGATGAGAGCAAGAAGAAAAACGACCCAATTATCATCTCCCTCGGCTTGGTGGATTTACAAGGTAAGTTTACAAGCTGGCAATTTCGGTTATGGGAGGAATTTCCGGTAAATGAAGGTGATAGCAGCTGCCAAGGGCAGAGAGAGGCACGAAGCCCTCACATTTGTGCTCTCAAATCTCTATGTCTTCTGTGGAACACACAGAACTCTGCACAGCCTGTGGGACTAACGTCTCCCTACTCTCTGTTGAGTAAAATGGACATTCTGAAAAGTGTGTATTATAGAAGAAGAAGGCCAGGGTTGAAATAAAATAAACTAAAATAAAATAGCAGGCTTTTCCAGATTGATCTCTGCAATCAGCAGCTGTGCCGTCTTGAAATTGGGACCCAGCCATGGTTATACAAGCCATGCAGTGCAGTACTGTGCATGTCTACTCAAAGGTCCTATTTAGTTTGATGAATTTACTCCCAGGTAAGTGTGTCTAAGATTGTAGCCTTGGTAACATCTAGACAAGACTGCTGCAATGCCACTGCTATGAGCCACCCTGCCACCCATCTCCACTGCTCCCCTTCCTCATCCCACTTCCTGGATTCAGAAAGGAAAAGGGAACAGAAGAGAAGACACTCTAGCCAGCTATACTCCTCTCCTCCACTCTTCCTCTTCCATTCTGATCACCGCTTCCTTTTCAGATCGGGGAGCAGGAGGCAGAGGTAGTGAACGGTGGCTGGCCAATAAGAAACCTTTTTTTTTTAAAAAAAAAAAGTCAGACATTTTTGGCCCATTCCTATGGTCTTCTTGCACCAGTGGAGCCCATGCTTCTCTGGTGTGCATTGTCACAAAAGTGCCATAAAGTACTTTGCAACAGTGTGCCTTCTAGGAGCATTGGCAGGAAGGCCAGAGCCTTGTCACTGGTGATGGTACACAGTGCGATGCCTGCCAGAGCAGGAAAGTCCAGTGCAGGAACAGGGGAGGGCAGGAGGGGTTTAGTGGGGCAGGGGGAGATAAGTGACTTTGAGGAGGGCAGGATTGACAGTGTCAGCACCTGCTATAACCTATTCCCCCTGATCTGCCAAAATGGATCATGTGCCAGTTCTATTCTGGCTGCTGGGGCTTAAAGGGACATGTCCCCTTACCTCGAGGAGACCTTCAGCAGCCAACATGCCCAACTGAGAGGCAGTGGAAGCCACACCGGTGCCACCACATCGGCTCAGGAGAACTGAGGTAGGATTGGGCTGTTTGGAGAGAAAGAAAGCAAACAAAGTCAACATATTTTTCTTCTTTCCCTGGAGAAAAGACAAGGACCCGGACTCCGGAGAAAGGAGCGGGGGAAACGGTGAAGCGCCGAGACTACAATCGTTGCCTCTACAGGCAGCTTCAGCACGTGGAGTTGGAGCTGGAGCTTCTGGGCCCTCACAGATTCCAGAAGCCACAAAGCTACTCCCAGGCTGTGCGGCAGGTTCAGCACATGAAAAATCTCCTGGAGAACCAGTTGTGTTCAGCAGCGTCTGCCAGTGAGAGGTAAAAGAATGAGGAGCTTCACCCAACTGCACAAACATGATCTGTCTGTCAGATGAGCTTTGCTCAATGAATGAATTAATCGCTCTGCTAGATTTGCACATGAATAACTTGATATTTCATATAAATTATATAAATATACATGCATACAGTATAGCAGCAACTGTTACCTTGCACATGCCTGATCTTGTCTGATCTCAGAAGCTAAGCAGGGTCAGGCCTGGTTAGTACTTGGATGGGAGACCGCTTGGGAATACCAGGTGCTGTAGACTTATACCATAGTCTTTCGAGACTGAAGGTTGCCAACCATTCATATATAGACAGTCAAGTTGGCTGCTCCCTCTCGGGTACCTGTAGTCCTGGTAGTCCGGTAATCATTTAAGTAATAATTCCTACAAAACTTCCTCCTCCTTACCCCATACACAATCCATTTCAGATGCTCTTTCTGTTTGTCAATTCTCCACATGGTGTATTGATTATTCCTCCCCCCCCCATCATTCAAGGTAATTAGTTACCCAACCTTCTTGGTTTCCCAGGGGATCACCTACTCCCAGCCTTCCAGGAGATGACAAGAAAGAGCCAGCGGCCAAAGGCTTGCCCTGGTGGTTTATCTTCATTGGCTGGTTCCTGGTTGCCGTTACCAGTGGCGTGTCTGGATTCTTCACCATGTTGTATGGCCTGCATTATGGCAAGGATAACTCCATCAAGTGGCTGATCTCCATGGCCATCTCCTTCTTTGAAAGCCTCTTCATCACACAGCCCTTGAAGGTAGGCTCATTTTCATCATGTACGTGACTTAGGTTGGACTTGATGGCAAGAGTTCCATCTGTATGTGGAAAGGGATGTCAATGGATGCTCAGTGCTTGAACAGAATTGGATATTCTGGACTAGGGAGCAAAATGAACACTTCATCGATCATTCTTCAAATGTTTTCTGTCCATTGGACCCTTTCCAGAAGGGATGCTATGGAAGCCCAGGTAACAGAGATGCCTTCCAAGTCTGTAATTCACCTGCCTTTTCTTGCAAGGGATTGTGACCTCTCACGAGAGAGAGATCTCTCAGAGGCATACATAGTTAGCAGCATGTTTTTTGAGGATTGGGAGCAACAGACCAAGGAAGAAATAACAGCTGATGGTTAGTACCCAGGAAAATGCCAGCCCATGGAGACTATCAGACAGCAGAGGACCTGGGTGATGATTAAACTCCCTTCCTCTCCATGCTGAGACCACAGAACAGGAGGAGGAGACATCAGTGGGCCCCAGAGGATGCCTGGAACAGACACAAACTGTTTTTCAACAAGATATCACAAAGTGATTTACATGGCAACATAAATGAAGAGATGATTCTTTGTTGCAGATGACTCAAAATGACATCAATAATCACTGGAAAAGATGTTATGAATAGGAACAGTTGTTTTCCCCTGCTAATTTAAATTACCACTTTAAAAGGTCCATCTTAGCCCATAGGCAGGGTTATACCTAAGATATGTTTATGTTGCCAGTGTAACCTAGTTTCAAATAAGTTAAGCCATGAAGAATCCCACTAAGGAACCCTGGAAACTGTTAGTACAATGTAGGGCTCATGATCTTTAAGACAAAGTTTCCAGTGTCTTCATAAAACAATAGGTCCTCGAGTTCTTTCTGGGGAACCCCAAGATAATTAAACCAGACTCAAATCAGTTTCAGTTCTACACCACTTTCTGACAACGTGAAACAGACATTTTATGTCCATGCTTTCTGATTATCCACCCTGATAAACAATCATGTTTGCCCCCATTTAAAAATCCAAATGAGATTTTCTCTTCTGCTGAGTCAAAAGCGGTCATGGGATATCAGAAAGCAGTCACTGAAAATGGAGCAAGCACAAAATGCTCATGCGTGTCAAATATGCCTCTGGATTTGCAATGCATGTTTTCCAGGTTCTGGGATTTGCAGCTTTCTTTGCTTTAGTTCTGAAAAAGTTGGAGCAAGAAGATGAGGAGACCACATCTATTGATGGCCCATTGTCTGCCACAGGTAACTTACAGCTTAAAGCCACCCAAAGAACAATGATCCTTAATGGGAATCCCTTTCCCCTGACCTATGCAATATGACACTCATCAGACCTTGCAAAAGAAACAGAGATATCTGTTTGATCTGGAGTATAGATCTGGCAGTTTGTGGGGAGGGGCTGCAAGATTGTGTTGTACGTTTATTTATTTAAAACATGTATGACTTCCCTTTTAATTGTATTTTTTTAAATCTTAAAGCAACTTCTAAAGGCACAAAACACTCTTAAAATACAACAAAATTGCTGATTGCAAACTGAATATAATCAAGAAAATGCAAAACCCATCATAGAACCATTTAGGATGGCAATAAAAGGAATTTTTCAAAAGCAATCTTTAAATCAACTCCACTTTCATAAAAAGCCTGAGAAAGTTAAAATGGGATTGATCTGGTGTCTAAAATGGTAGAGGCAGCACCAGGCAAGTATCTTGGTGAGGAGAAGTCAGAGGTGCCACCACAGAAAATATCCTCTGTCTAGTTGCCACCTGCTTAACCCCCAAAGATGGGGGCAGCCAGAAAAGAATCCCCAAGGATGGTTGTTCTTAACCACCCTTGGAAAGGTTGCTATAGTCACACTGCCCCTTGATATCTCATTGCAAGGGACGTAGGTAGTGCAGAATCATATTAGGCTTGCCCTCTCCGGGTTACTGTGCGCCAGAGAATGCACTTAGGAAGTTCTGTTGTGCTGCTATGCTTCAGCCTCTCACTGCAGCAGGAGCACTGACAAAATTAGCACCTCTCCAAGGCCAGCTGGACGCCTGCCAGACTTCCATGTCGTTTTTGAAAAGTGGCATGATCACTGCTTGCAAGGAGTGCCTTGCCTTGCTCCACTAAAGCAGGCTCCCTGGTCTCAGGATCTATTTTTAATTCACATTAAGCCAAAACATGTTCTAGCCATTTCCATAGTTGTGATGGGGGTTGGATCCTGCCTTCTCCTTTGCCTTCGCCACAAGCTCAAGTACTATGAGGTAAGACTCCGTTGTTCTCCATTTCTGAATCTGTGGCCTCATCTCCTGAGGTTGGTTTGTGTGTTTTTTAACATTTAAATTCCGATCCTATGCATGTCTACTCAGACATAGTAGGGAGGGCACCAGGATGAGGGAGGTCACCAGGATAAGGTCTCTTGTTATCTGGTGTGCTCCCTGGGGCATTTGATGGGCTGCTGTGAGATACAGGAAGCTGGACTAGATGGGCCTATGGCCTGATCCAGTGGGGCTGTTCTTATGTTCTTATATGTCCCATTATAGCCAATGAGGCTTACTCCCAGGTAAGTGTGGATAGGATTGCAGCAATAGTTTTAATATGTAGTTGCAGCAAGGTAGAGGGGCTAATGGGTAGTGCCAAAGACTTCTTGGTAAAGTCTTTGGATATGAGGAAGGAAGAGAGAGGGTGTCCCATAGATGTGATTCAGGAGGGAGTTCCAGAAAAAGAGGCAACAAGGGAGAGAAGATGAAGCCATTTGAAGGAGCAGGAGATGTTTGGTTGACTGAGGGTGGTGGAGCCAGCCAGAGAGGCGAAGTTCACGCCCAGGAATGTAGCATGGTCTGAGAATGGAGAGTTAAGGAAGGTTGAGGTTATAGAGGGCTTTGGAAGTATGGAACAGGACCTTGAGTTGGACCTGGGAACAAACAATAAGTCCTTTTAGGAATTTACAGCATAATCTAATGTGTGTCTACTTAGAAGAAAATCCAACTGTGTTTGATGGGACTTGCTTCCCAGTAAGTGTGTATAGGATTGCAGCCTTTGGGGGTTTGCTATGGAGCTTACAACTGATCAGACATGCATCGGATCGCACGGGTAAGGAGGGCCATGATGGGTAAGGAGGGAAATGCTTTTGGGGACAGAATGGAAACAATGTTGTTGTTGTTGATATTATTATAGCTAATGATAATGATAATATAATATTATGATCTCTGTGTTACTGCTTTAATCTCCACTGATTGTGGTATATTATTAACAGTATTTATATACCGCTTTTCAACTAAAAGTTCACAAAGCGGTTTACAGAGAAAAATCAAATAACTAATGGCTCCCTGTTCCAAAAGGGCTCACAGTTTAAAAAGATGCAACACCAGCAGGCAGCTACTAGAAAAGACACTGCAGGGGTGAGGTGGGCCGGTTACTCTCCCCCTGCTAAAGGAAAGAAGAGCACCCACTTGAAAAAGTGCCCCTTACCCAGTTAGCAGAGGTTATATCTGAGCCAAACACTCCAAATCCTCCTTTCCCCTTCTCCTTCCCCTGTTGTCTTTTCAAGATGATCATATTCCAGCCCTTAACAAAATTGCCTTCTCCTGCTCTTGCCGGCAGGTGACTCAAATCCTCTTTTTGGAGCCCGACGGGATAGCGGAAGCAACATCTACCAGCCTCCCCCAGCCTCCGACATTGAGAAAATGAAGAATAACCGCATCAAAGAGCAGAAGGCGTTTGATCTGATTAGAGAAATATTGGGTACTTTTCTGCTTGTATTCTGAGAACAGTGGGGGAGAGATGGTTAAAACAAGGTTTGATTTTGAGTTAGAAACCTACCTTCCCTGTCTTTTTTTCAGCCTATTTGGGTTTCTTATGGATGTTGCTGTTGGTGGCCTATGGACAGCGGGATCCAAACTCCTATTACCTGAACAAGCACATTGAGAGCAGCTTCACCAGTGGATTCCAAGACATCTTCAGTTATCAGGATTTCTTCAAATGGGCTAACACCACCTTAATCAGCAACTTATATGGCCCGTATCAAGGTAAAAAGAGATTATGTTGTGGCATGGCCAGTGGTGGACTGCTACAGTTCCAAGTGCAGGAGTTCCTTAGCCTTAGTCTTCATTCGTGTATTTCCTTTTCTTGCTACTTATCCATACTTTGAAACTTATGATACTTCATTGAACTATCACCCATGCTTGGTCTCAAACTCTCAAGAGTGCATTCCAATAGATTTAAAATTAATAGCTAATTTTTAACAATGGATTAAAAATATTCCTAATAATTATAAAAGCATATTAGAGTGCCATATTTACTCAGAAGTAAGTTCAACTCTGTTCAGCTGGAACCAGTGGTGTAGCTAGAGGGGGTGCAAAGTATTAACTTTTGCAGGGAGCCTCACCACAGCGTGCAAGTATCCCCCCCCCACCAATTTGGAGTCATTCCAGGCGGAGGGTGCAAAACCTGGCTCCAAGGGGAGGAACCACTTGCACGCCACGGGGAGGCTCCCTGCAAAACTTAGTGCTTCGCACCCCTCTAGCTATGCCACTGGCTGGAACTAATGTTCTGGCCACACAAGATTCTTTATGGCTGTCACAATATGATTTAACAGGTCAGCTTGAACCACTCACTCAGCCAGTTCTTCACCCTCTGGGATCTTAAAGGGGGAGGGGGTCTCATGTAGCAGGCTGGGAGTTAAGGTGTGTCCCAGCTCTGGACAATTTGAAGCCTACTGCCTTATTCCTCTGCTGGAGGCCTTCCCCATTATTATGCTTTGCTGTAATTCCTGCATTGCTGTAATAATGTGGGAGAAGGGAGAGAACCTTGTTACAGAAATGTTTATTTCTCTAAAAGTTTTTTATCCCACTTTTCCATTGCTCAGAGTGGTTTCCATAGCTCAGATGGAGGTGCTGCAAGCATGTCCCTCTATTCCATTTGTGAAATACTGGAAGCAGTCCAGAGGTATTGCAATCCAGGGAGAGCACTGTCTGCAAGAAGCACCACTGGGAAAGCGCTGGGAATGGTCACAGAATACACCACTTGTGCCAACACTGCTGTATTCTGCTTTGCTTTCCTCCTCCATTCTCAATTAGGCTTTATCACCGATGGCAATTCTAAGCTGGTGGGCAGTGCCCGGATTCGTCAAGTGCGGGTGAAGAGGGACTCCTGCCCCATCGCCCCAAAACTGCGCCTGACGGTCAGAGAATGCCATGCTTCTTATTCTTTCGACGCAGAAGACATTTCAGACTATGGTGAACACTGGAACAGCTCTGCTGTGGATAACTCTTCGGAGCTCAGCTCTGCATGGAAGTATCAGAGTCAGTCCCAACTGAGAGGACACCCCATCTGGGGCAAGCTGGACGTCTACAGAGGTGGCGGATACGTTGTGCACTTGGGCGTCGATTCCCACAATGCCTCCAGGTAGCATCTCTCTGTTAGGGTTTCATGGTAGTTTAATTGTATGATTAGCCAAAAGGATTGTGCAACAAATGTGGTCAGGACTAGACTTAGGAGCGCAGGGCCTTGGGTGGGGGTTCAGAAGAGCATCAGAAGATCCCTGCTGGATCTAGTCCAGCATCCAGAGTGACTCACTAGTTGCTTCTCTGGGTAGTCTACAAGCAGGAAACAACTCTTTTCCAATGTTACTCCTCTGCAACAGGTATATGGAAAGTATTCTGTTAGATGGCAAGGTTCCATATAGCCATCATCATGGCCTGTCATCCTTCAATTTACCTAATCCCCTTTTACAGCTATCTAAACTGCTGGCCATCACCACATCTTGTGGCAATGAATTCCAAGGATTAATTATGCGCTATGTGAAAAAGTGCTTCCTTCTGTCTGTTTTACTGTAAATCACTTGCCAGTCTCACAGGGTGACCCTTAGTCCTCCTACCACCGTGAGAACAATGTCCTTAGCTGTGGCACTGCAACCAGGAAAGAGCCCTCTAAGCATGCTACAGATGGCAGGGGGACATGGAGATAAGAAACATACAATGATATTGCAGAATGTAGTCGTGACATATTCCTTGTGCATGTTTGTGTGTGTGACAGAATTCTCCAGTACCTCTTTAACAACGTCTGGCTAGACACTTTTACAAGAGCCGTGTTTGTGGAGTTCACAGTCTACAACGCCAATGTCAATCTGTTCTGCATTGTAAGCCTGATGTTTGAAACCAATGCCTTAGGTAAGACCGCGTGCCTGCTCTAATGTTTTTACACAATAAGAGACCTGAATTTTGGTCCCCCGCCAAGGTTGCCTGGTAAATTATGGCCCCCAACTGCTATGGTAATCCACGTCAACTCCATCTAATCTGGAGATTCGGAATGCTTACATGTTGTACAGCCAAACGCAAAGGAGTCCCGTGGACGTGCCTGCTAATATTCTGTCTCATAGGAAGCTAGTAACAGCACTTGGCTTTCGCTGTGCTCTGTTTGCATAACTTATAAGACTTGCAGAACTCAGCCTTCTGGAGACAGAATTTAGGCTGCTTGGGTGCAGAATTTTTCCTTGTTCAGCACAGATGATGCACAACCCTGCTTTTAATGTGCAGAAGACCAGTGCCCTGTAGATCCTACAAGATCCTTCTCCAAATGCTCTGCCAAAGAGTCATTATGTACTATATGTTAGAAAGCTGCCAGTGACGGAGTCAGGAGGGCATTCATAAGAGTGTAAGGAGAGTCTGGCTAGATCAGGCAAAAGGCCCATGTTGTCCAGCATCTTGCTTCTCTGCTTTTGTTTTTCAGGAGCCTTCTTCACCCGGGCTGAGCTGCAGAGCATCCGGCTTTATCCGTACACAGATGGATTGCATATCTTTGTGGTAGCAGGAGAAATCATTTATTTCCTCTTTGTCATCTACTACATGGTGGGGCAGGTAGGCTCTTGGAGGAAGAGAAAATAAGCTAAAATCAGCACTGATGCTGCTTGGCAAGGTTCTAGAAGAGGGTTCGGTTCGTTTTGTATGTAAATGCTACTTTGAAACAAAAATTTTTTAAAGTGGTTTACACCAGAAAGGAAGGAAAGGCAGAGAACAAGGGGAAAAACAGAGGAGATATAATTCTTGTGATATAATTCCTGTGTTACATCAATTGTATCTGTTGCCTATTCGTTTTCAAGCCCAACTCAAAGTGCTAGTATTACCTTTAAAACCCATAAATGATCTGGACCAGGGTACATAAGAACAACCTCTTCCATACAAACTGGCCCATGTAGTCTGGTCAACACCAGAGATCCTGCCCTGTGTCCCTCTGTTGTCGGAAGTGTAACGGATGAGCACACAAAACGGCCTTCTTGGTTATGGCACCTAAGCTTTGGCATTCCTCCATTCGGTGACCTCACTCTCACTTTTTTGGCAGGCAGGCTCTTTAGCAGCTTTATTCTTTAGCTGCTTGGATTGTTGCTGGGTTTGCTGGTAATGCTGTGATCATTCTCTATCCTTGGCCTCTGGTTTTAGATAGTCTAAATGTTTACGGTTGCTTATTGTCACTCATGGGGGTATGTGCTCTACTTGATTGAAAGGTGGAACATAAGTAATTTAAGAAATTATGTCAGCAGACAAAAGTAAAATAAATTTACAGTCCAAATTTACAGTGCATGTCTATTCAGAAGAAAGTCCGATTACATTCAGTGCAACTTACTCTCAGGAAATGGTGTATAAGACCACAACTTTAGCATCCCTCTAAAAGGTAAACTAGGAACAGTGTTTTGGCCAGGAACAGGTTCCAGATCTAGCTAGGTTCAGGTCTAGCTAGGTGTCCTAGCGACAGTGAAGTCTTAAGATGTAAACTACCATTTCCTCTGATAACACAGGCTTACAAAATTGAGGGTCAGAAAAGTTTTTCCTAAACTTTATGGTGGTTTGTTATCAATTTGGGGTACTGATTCCAAAAATGGCATCTGTTTTGCCGTATCACATCTAGTTTTGGAGATATAGTATAGCCTCATTAGTGAATGATTCAAGCAGTTTCCTCATGAGGAAGCCATGGTGTAGGCTTCCTCATGAGGAAGCTGCTTGAACCATTCACTAAAGAGGCTATGCCGTGTCTCCAAAACTAGATGTGATAGGGCAAAACAGACGCCATTTTTGGAATCAGCACCCCAAATATACACAGGAATTGGTGTAACATTTAAGGAAGCAAAATGTGTGTTGGCCTGTGTAATCACACTTTGAAAAGGAACTTCTTTTTCCCACAGGGAAAGCTCATGCGGGCTCTGAAATGGAACTACTTCCGCAGCAAGTGGAACCTGCTAGAGCTGACCATCATCTCTATTAGCTGGAGTGCTCTGTTGGTGTTTGTGAGACGGACCATCCTGGGCTTCCGGGACATCACCTACTACCAGGAGCATAAGGATGAGTAAGAGGAGGCCATACCCGGGCCATTTCCAAACTTTGTGCAAAGCAGTTGATCAATAACAAACCTGCCCCTCGATGCACCCTGGGGCAAAAGTCTGTGATGCTGCCCCCCCTATATTTACCAAACACAACAGAGTCTTGCGCAGCATTAGGGATGACTCAGAAAGCCTTTTGAAGCTTCCCCATGGTCTTAAACAGTACTTCCAGGAAACGGATGTACTTTTAAGACTGTATTGGAAGCCTCAGAAAGCTCTCCGAGTGGTCCACAACGCTGCATGAACACGGTACTTGGGCCATTTGCCCCCCCAAACCTCCTCCAGGCCTGCCACTGTAGTTGATTGCATATTTTGCTCCATCTGCATCCCACCCTTCCTCCAAGGAGCTCAGAGTGGTATATGTGGTCCTTCCCCCTTGTATTTTATCCTCGTAACAACCCTGTGGGGAAGGCTCGATTGAAAGCAACAGTGATTGGTGCAAGGACACTCAGGAGGCTGGCTGGGGGGCCGTATAAACTGGGAATGGATCTTGACTGGTTGTGGTAATCCCATCCTTTCAGATTTGCAAGCTTCAATCAGACAGCAACTGTTGATGCAGTTCTGGGTTACCTGATCGCCTTCCTGGTGCTTCTTTCTACTGTGAAGCTTTGGCATCTCTTGAGGCTGAACCCCAAGTTGAACATGATCACCTCGACCCTGAAGAGGGCCTGGGGGGATATATCGGGATTTGCAACTGTGATTATAATCATGTTCCTTGCCTACTCTGCAGCCGTGAGTAGCCTTGCGGTTTCATCTCTTCCCATCTGTTCATAATGTGTATGGGTTGTTCATAGGGCTGGCTCATTCAAGAAGCCAACTGATACAGTTGCCTCAGGCAGCAGAAAGGGGGCACCCACTCTGTCCACTTACTCACCCTTACTGGTCCTCCTCCTCATCTCACTTCTCGGATTGGAAAAGGAAGAGGTGGGTGGAGCAGAAAAAGAAGTATGGAGGAGATGGTGGACTACAGCAGGGGTCTCCAAACTTTTTGGCCAGAGGGCCACATCAAATATCTGGCATGGTGTTAAAGGACCAGAAAAAAAAACTTAAATATAAAATTTAAATAAATAAATTAGAGATGGAACATAGATGAGTGAATAAATGAATGAATGGGGTCATTCATTCAACCTCTCTGGCCCTGAACACCCTCCAGACACAATCAGAGCACAGTTCTGGTCTTGTTCAGTTGAGGGCCAGAGGCTTTCAGGGGACTAGAGGTTGGCCATGGGCCGGAAAGAGGCTTGCTGTGGGCCGCATCTGGCCCCCGGGCCGGGGTCTGGAGACCCCTGGACTACAGTATTGGAGACACTCTTTCAACTTTCTGGTTGAAAAGCAGTATATAAATATTCTTATTGATGATGATGATGATAGGGTGCAACTGGCCTCATCTGCTGGATGGGCTCGAGCCAGCCCTGGAAACTCAGCTGCCCAGAGTGATCTCTGCATCAGCCTTTGTGATCTGGATGTGGGTTTTGGCTTTGCTTCCTTTGCAGACCAACTTGATCTACGGCTGGAAGCTGAACTCTTACAAGACTCTTTTTGATTCAGCTGAGACTATGGTCAGCCTTCAGCTAGGAATCTTCAACTATGAAGAGGTATGGCCTTCAGGGGATTTTCTTCTGCAGGGAGTTGCTACCAGCAACTCCCAAGCTGAATGCATCACAAGCACCATCTTACAGATTGCATTCCGTCTCCTTTTCAGGTCTTGGACTACAATCCTGTCTTGGGCTCCTTCTTAATCGGCTCCTGCATCATTTTCATGACGTTTGTGGTGCTGAATCTCTTCATTTCGGTGATCCTCGTTGCTTTCAGCGAGGAGCAGAAACATTATCAGGTTTGTTTGAATATACAGATGCCATGGAAGGATACTGGCATTTAAGAACATAATCCTGCTATGTGCTCTGCACCTATATCAGGAAATCCCACTAAACCAGGGTGCCACATTGTCTTCTTGTTCCTGTTGCATCATTTATAAGCAGCTACAGCTGCGATCCCAGGCATGATTATGTGAAAGTAATTCACAGTCCTGTGACATTCAGTGGACACTTCTTCTGAGTAAACATGGTTTAGACAGGCTGGCCCTAACCTAATCCTGTAAGGCTGGGTGATTGCTGTGTGTGTGCCTGCCTAAATCTGCCTGCCTCCTTCCTGGATTCAAAATAGGAAAGGAAAAGAGTGGGAAAAGAAATGTGAAAGCAGTTGTGAACCTGGCCCCTGAGCTGCCCCGAAGCACAGGACCGCAACATGCCACCCCTTCCCCAGCAACATGCTGCCCCCCTCTGGAGAGGAGACTCACCTTCATCTTTTCACAACGTCCCGAAAACCTTCTGAGGCCTCCAGGGCACCTTTGAACAGTACTTCTGATTTTCCGACAAAATCTGGAAAAGGCTTTTGGAAAGCTTTAAGAGTGCCTGGGAACACTGCATGGGGCCTCCCTGGCCCGTGGAACGACTTTGGAGGGCAGTTGATAGTGGCAGTGATGGCACAGTGGGTGCGGTGGTACTGCCCTCACAGGTGTGGTGCCTGGGGCTTTTGCCCCCCAATCCCCCCCAGGGCTGCCACTGTATGAAAGAGAAGACAGCGGTGAGCTACACCAGAGATACTCTAGCCTACCACTCTCCATATTTCCTCTTCCAGGCTGTTCCAATCTTCCATTTTGCATTCAGGGAACAAGAAGTGGAACGGCAGAAGTAGTGACTGCCGTGCCACCAAATAAAGGGAGACAATGTTTGACATTTGGGGGTTGGATGGGGCCTGTATTAGGCCTCACATAACTGAGGTCCCACTACCCAAAGAGCCCTGTGCTGCATTGCCACCAACTGTACCTGTGAAGTTGGAGGATATGGAGCAAGGCCTTTGCTGAACATCCGAATACACAGGCAGGCTGGTGTGGAAGAAGGTGGCCTGTATTCCTGAAATCAGACAGCCAGGAGAGCTAACATAATACCAGTCCAGCCACAGAATCAATCTCTCAATCTCTCTTGCGTCCTGAGCTCGTCTGAAAAACAGGAATGCTGCATCATTTATTTATTTGCTTACATGGAGTAAAAGGACAAATTCCTATCCCAAGAGGCTTCAGACTGGAGCTTGACACAATGGAGACCAGAGAAAAGAAGGGAGAGGTAAAAGAGGGCAGTATAAATGGTTGCTCAATTGCCAAAACTTAACAGTTACGGCAGGGCATGAGCTAAGGCAAGGTGCCAAAGGCTTCATGGAAAAGGTGCTTTGCAGGCAGCAACCTACAGGGGTTCCAGAAGCCGTTCCAAGCATACATGGTAGGAAGGAAGATGGAGTGGTCTGAAAGGAGCCGGACACCTTGGATGGTTGAGAGTGACGGAGCTGAAAGAGCAAAGGTCATGGGAAGGAAGCTGGACTAGGTGGGCCTTTGGCCTGATCCAGTGGGTAGGAGTGTAGTGGGATATGTGGTTCTGACAGAATATGTGGTCACCTACAGAAAGTGGTTTTCTCTGAAGATAAATCGGAAAATATTATTGCCTGCTGGCCCATTTTTGAGGCCAACTGAAGCAGTTGCCTCAGGGAGCGGGTTGGTGAGGGGAGCGCCCAATTCTGTCTGCTTATTTGCCTCCACTTCTTCTCATCCTTCTCCTTCCATTCCATGAACAGGAAAAGGAAAGGAGAACAGAGAGGAAGAGAAAATGTGGGAGGGGGGAGAAGAGTGCTTAGCTGGAATATTAGAGAGTGAGAGGAGCAGAGGCTGGGACATCATTAAGGTGGGCAGCATCTGACATGCTGTCTTGGGCCTCAGGAGGTCTTAGGCCATACCTGTGCCCCAGAACTGTGGAGTGAGATATAACTTGAAATAGGGAGGCTCCTTTTCTTACCAGCATTGCTACTGTGAATTCTACACGTCTCCAACAATCTGTTGTTGTCTTGTGTGTGTCGGTGACATCACAGAGCTGCCTTTTCTTTTCCCAAAGGCTTCTGAAGAGGAAGAGATTGTAGACCTTCTTCTTATGAAAATCTGCAGTTTATTTGGAATCAGATGCAGCAATGACCATAAACCAATCTGTGACAAGTCCCCGGAAGAACCTGTGAGCAACTGACCACTGGATGGCCAAGGCCAGGTTTCCTGCATCGATGTACAGTTCTTGCTGCTGCTTTTAGACATTGTGGCTCTCATGTTTGCTACAGATGATGTCACACTATATGAGCAGAGGCCTCACTCCAGCTTTATTGCATTGAAGATTGTGGCCTTAATCTGTTTTGACAGTTTAGGCATGAGTAATAAACAGAATCATAACCTTGTTGCCAGCTTCAATATGGATACTGCTTTATTCCACAATTAGTCTGCAATGTAATATGTGAATCATGCATACACTCTTCATCTTTAAAACAAGCTAAAATCACAATCTGTTCAGTTTGTTGTTAATTCTTGCAAAGTGCTTTATTTGGAAATGGGCATTTAAAGTAGGCTGCATCAGAGCAGGTTGTTGGGCATGTCAGATTACAATCCTATACATATTTACCCGGGAGTAAGTCCCACTGAATGCAGTGGGGCTTGCTTCTGAGTAGACATGCCTAGGCTTAGGCTGTTAGAGACCTCGACACCAACAACCATGACAAAATGTTGCAACATAAACATAATAAGTCAGTGTTGCCTATGAATAGTGCTTGCATTGCATATCACATCTTGCAAAAAAAACCCAACAGATTTACAATGAATAAAATGCAATTTATTCTAAACAAATGGTTGGAATCATGGGGTGGGGAGAGCAGCTTGAAGGAGGCGCGTTGGAGAGGAGACATGTTTGGATAGAGAAATGAACAAATATTTGCTGCTTCTCTGTTGCCTGCACCTGGGTGACATGTCGGTGTAAATGCCTGTACCAGGGTTAATTTTTACTGAATAGAACAGGTGGAAAAACTGCACCCAGGTCAGTAGTGTAGCTAGAGGGGGTTCAAAGCACTAAATTTTGCAGGTACCTGAACGTGCCATGCAAGGGCCCCCTCCCCCCCTTTGGAGCCAGGCATTCACTTCCATTTTGCTCTTGCCACTGGCAATGGCTCCAAAGGGGAGGGGGTACCTGCAAAACTTAGTGCTTTGCACCCCCTCTAGCTGTGCTACTGACCCAGGTACAAAATAAGAATGACTTGTGTCCGGGTACACCAATATACCTGGGTACAGTTGAACATGTGAAAAAACCCAAAGAGACATGCTTAGGATATGGCTGATAGCAGGTATCTCTTACTTCTGCATATATCTGCACAGAACAACACTGCAAGTGTTGCTGCCTTTTGTATTAACTGAAGAAGCTGATTACAGTACTGCATTACATTTTAAAGCCCTAAAATATTTTTTAAAAAGTCAAAGATATGCAATCAAATGGCAGAGGGTGGTCAAGACCCTGCTGATAAGCAGGGGAAGCAGTAGAGCCACTGCTTGCCCCCTCCTGGTTCTCCTCCTCTTCCTCCTCCCTGCTTCAGCAACACAAGCCTGAACTGAACATAGTTGGGCTCTCAAAGACCCAACTTTTCATCACTGATGCAGCCATGCCAACGGACGTGTACTGCATCCTGCTGTGGAAGGGACAGGCACTGAGGCCTCCTCAATGTAAGGGAACAAGCTAAGGGAGCATTTGTCTCCCCACCACTGGATGCAGCGCATGCCCCACTGGCATGGCTACATCAGCGCTAGAAACTTGGATATGATTGGGCCATTAGTATGTCCTGTAAAGCAGAGTTTGGGACTCACTGGGTGGGGCATGAGCCAATTTCAGGTGGGTCATGCCACATGAGCACCTAGCTGAGCTGCCACTGAAAATACAGGATGCAGAGCTGCTGGACAGGGTGGGCTTCTAGTGGGTGAGAGGCCTGGTGCTTTGCCCTAATAGGTGGGATGCTGAAAAGGAGGGAGGACTGTATGGTTGGAGAAGGACCTGAGTCTGCTTTGACTTCCAAGCTGGAATGTTTATGCAGAATGACAGCATGAGTTCGTTGTGTCATGAGACTTTTGGTGGATTGCAGCTTAAATTTGAAGCCTCACAGCCCAATCCTATCCACGCTTTCCTGGGAGTAAGCCCCATTGTCTCTAATGGGACTTACTTCTGAGTAGACATGCATAGGCTTGGGCTGTCAATGGAGGATGTCTCTTCCAGCCATGACATCACTTCCAGGTTAGTGACATCACTCCCCAACATTCTGTCATTCTAAAATGCGGATCCCAGTGTTGCAAGGTTTGAGTACCACTGGTGTAAAGCACGGCACAGCAAGTTTGGGTGTTGTTGTTGTGTTAGCAGCAATTATCAGTGAATATTTATTAAGACTATTTGGTCTTAATATTTTCAATAGTCTTAATATTTAAACGTACGGCTCCGTTTCGCTCCCCCCGCCGGGAACGGCCGCTTGCCCGCCTGAGTGCTGCGCCCCCCTCCAGCTACGCCACCGAGGTGCGTTCGGCGTTGGCGGCACTCAAGCGGGCGCCTCTGCTGCCGGCTCCGGAGGAGGCGCCCGTGGCTGCCCTTCGGTCCCTGCTGCGCGCAGGCAGCGTGGGGGTGCCTGCCGGGGAGCCGCGGTCGGGAGGGAGCCCGGCGCCCGGCTGGGAAGGCGGTCCGGGCGGTCAGCGGGGCGCCCTCCCCCCCTTCCCCGCCCGCGGCTCCTCCTCCGGGGCCGCCTCCCGCCTGCGCGCTCCGGCCCGGCCGCCTCTGTCTGTGCGCGGCGCGCGATGGCAGCGGCGGCGGGGGCTCTGCGCGCGTGGCGGCGGGCCGGGCTCGGAGGCCTGGCCGGGGCGCGGCGCGCTCTCCTCGGCGACGCCCCGCTCGCCTGGGCCGGCGGCGGCAGCCAGCAGGCCCCCTCCGCGGCCAGGAGCTTCGGCACCAGCCCCGCGCTGCTGCTCGCCGGTGAGTCGCGCCGCCGTGCGCCATAACGGGCCTTGCTCCCGAGCAGGCAGGCAATGGGGGTGGCTGCTCCTCCCCCGGCCTTCTGCTCCCCGGGAGATGCACCTGGGAGGAAGCCTACTCAGGGTCGCGCCTGCGCTCTCTTCCAGCTTCCCTGGGGCGCTTGCAGCACCAAGGCTGCTCCCCTAGTCACACTTTCCTGGGAGTAAGCCCCATTGGCTCTACTGGGACTTGCTTCTGAGTAGACGTGCGGAGCCTTGGGCTCTGAGGCTGCCATCCTATCCACACTTCCCTGGGAGTAAGCCCCATTGACTGAACTGGGACTTGCTTCTGAGTAGACGTGCAGAGGCTTGGGTTCTAAGCCACTTAATTGAGCAGACCTGGAGAAACACACTCAGTGCACAGGAGCAACTTTGAGAAAGTAAATGATGTGTTATGAAACTCTGCCTGACGGAGAGCTGGTAGGGAGGCTGCAGTCCAGGAACATTTCCTGGGAAGAAGCCCCACTGCACCTGCTTCTTGCTTCTGAGGAGGGGTGCACTGTGAGGCTGCAATCCTAGCCTGGGAGCAAGCCCTACTGACCAGAGTGGCACTTAACTTCTGAGTTGACGTGCACAGGGTTGGGCTCTAAGTTGGTTGCAAAGGAAACCCATCCAGAGGCAGCTGGTGGCATGTTCACCGATAACTAGTTGATTCCTAAACATCAGCTTTAGTTCAGCTGCATGTCCACTTCTGGAGATTCATCTGCAGAAGCTTGTGCTGCTTGAGAAAAGTGTTAGTCCTTAAGGTTGGTTGTTGTTGTTGTATGCAAGGGACACAATCCAGCAGGGAGCTCCTGAGATGAATGGAATTGACACAAAAATGGAGCTCAGGTGCTGCTCTCCATTGAGAGGGGAGTTTGCCATGTGATGTCTATGTGCTATACATTCAGAAGCAGGTTCGTCTGCATCCAAGGAGTCTTGCTTCAAAGTGGGTGTGCTTCAGTTTGCAGCTGCTGCCCCTTGTAGCAAAAAACAACCCAGGCACCTGAAAGCTTAACTGTAGTCCTTTTGCATGTCTCCTTGGATGTGTGTACAATTTTGAAGTCAGTGGGCCCACCAGCTTCAAAGTAAGTTGTGTAAAGGAGTTTGTTGCGCTTGTGTTGCTCTTGTTGATAAAGAGAGTAACAAAACTGTTTGGTTTGCAGAACAACAAGAATGAGAAGGTGTCTCAAAAGCGATACCCACAAATGACACTTCGCTGAGTAGGAACCATTCCTCTCCCCTTGCTAAATATACGATGTAAAGGAACTTTTTAAACAGTGCCTCTTCATCCAGTCAAGGCAGCCTGAGGATGCCATCCTTGCACGCTCGCCGGCCTTGCACCCTCGCCGTCCTTGCACACTCGGGAGGGAAACTCAGCTAGGAGTGCAGTTTGATTTTGACTAAACAGGCATAGCACTTTTTAAGATTTATTTTAAACTGTGTATGGTTATAAGATTTCAAGAAACTTACATCTATGAGTTCCAAGTTCACAATTTGGCTCTGCAGACTGATGGGGCACTTGGAATAATACAGATTCCAAAGACTGAGATCAACAGTAGGTTGATGAACATGAATTTTGCAGATGGCACAGAGAAAAGAGAATGAGGACCTCTGCAAAATTGCTGATTCCTACAGTTCCATTACCATTTTCATCCTGATATCCTGACAGGAGGTCTGGCTCAGTTGGTAGAGCTGCCACCTTGTATGCCTGAAGATTATGGATGTTTAGAACAGCCTGCCTATGTAAACCGATTTGGATTAAAGGTACCCTGATATGAAAGACTAGAACTATTCAATTGTAAAAATCCCTACGGGGGTTTAGAACAGCCTGCCTATGTAAACTGCCTTGGATTAAAGTCTGAGGAGAAGTCTGATGACCAAAGAAAGGCGGTATTTAAATACCTGTATAAATAAATAAATAAAGTGTGATATCTTATGTCTATACACAGCTTAAAATAAATCTTAGAAAGTGTGTTCCTGTGCCCACTTACTCAAAATCAAGCCACGTTCAATCCCACTTGATTTTTCTTTCACAATTGTGCAAAGATGGCATCTCCAGGCCGACTCTCGCTGGACAAAGAGGCATTGTTTAAATAGTGCCTTCACATCTTATATTCAGCAAGTGGAGAAGAACAGTCTCCCCCTCTGAAAACCCCTGCTGGATCAGACTAAAGCCCTGCAAGATCAGCATCCTGTTTCCCACAGTGACCCATCATCTGCCTCTGGGAAGTCCACAAGAGAAACTTCTCTCTCTCTTTACTTCCCTGAGAGATTTTCAACTGGAAAGGCAGGATAAGAAATGCCTTCAATGAACACACTTCTGCCTTACTTCCCCCTCCCCTTAGATGTCTTTTGTCTAAGCTGGAGGCCCAGATGTGTGTGGTAGATCCTCCAGCCCCTTTTCTGCAGCTTTTTCTGCTCTCCCCCTAGAAACTCTGCATAGTTATTCCAAGTATGGCCACATTAGGAATTTGTACAGTTGGAAATTTTCTTTAAAAGTCACTTGTCCATCCATGTTCTAGTCTCTGGAATATTTTAAGATGTTTGACCACTATCTGTTGCCATGCAGTTGTAGCTTACTGGATGTTATTAATATGGGACAAATAGAAGTGGTCAGAGGATCTGGTGGAGATGATGATGATGATGATGAATAAAACTTGGGCTGCAATCCCATGCTGCCTTTTCTGAGAGTAAGCTTTATGTAAGATAATGGGATTTACTTATGCAATGACAGGCCTAGAACATGGATCAGGCCCAAGGCCTGCCTAGTTCACTGTCCTGTATCTCCTGGTGGTCCCACCTGATGTCTCAGGGAGCGCACAAGACCTGCATTCTGATACCCTTCTTTGCATTTGGCATTCAGAGGTAGACCATTTCTAAAACCAGGAGGTTGCACGTACACATCATGTAACCCATGATGGAATTTTTCTCCACAAATCTGTCCAATCTCCTTTAAAAAGGCATCTAGGCCAGGCACCATACCACATCCTATGGCAAGAGTTGTGCTCTTCATGCCCTCTTTGTGTACAGTGGGCCCTCCTTATCCATGGAGTTTGGTTCCACACACACACACACACACACCCATGCGGATAAGGAATTCTGCAGTTGCTGGGGTCCCCTTCCAAAGCTCACATAATTACTTACCTGGAGTCTCCAGGGGCCTCTCCTGGGTTATGCTGGGCTGACCACTCACTGTGTTGACCTCTGTGGGCCTCAGGATGGCCCACAGAAACCTCTGAAAGCTAGGTCCAGTTTTTTGCTTCTGTAAGCCATTCTGGGCCCCATGGAGGCCAATAGAATATGCCTCCAGCATGACCCAGGAGAGGCCTCTGGGGCCTCCAGATAAGATTGGTAAATAATTGTGGGGAGCCCCTGGAGGCACCTATGTGGACTCTCTATCTGTGGATGGTTTAATCTGTGGATGTGGGACCTGTGGATGTGAAGGTTCACTGCACTCTGCTTTACTAAGTGTGGGAAGCTGAAGTCTTGTCCTTAAGTGACTAAGGGTGCAATCCTAACCAACTTTCCAGCACTGGCATAGCTGTGCCAGTAGGGCAGGTGCTGCATCCTGCAGTTGGGGGTCAGTCATGGAGGCCTTCTCAAGGTAGGGCAATGTTTGTTCCCTTACCTTGGAGTTGCATTGCCCTTATGTCAGTGCTGGAAAGTTGGTTAGGATTGTTGCCTTACAGTCTAAAATATGCATTCGAAATTGATAGTTTGCCTTCCAAATGGGACTGTAAATGGAGGGGTGGGCATATGAAAGGCCTGAAGAAAAACAATCACACCTCCTTGATAGTACAATCCCTTCATTTGAAATGGAAGTGGCAAGGAAGAGCAGTCTCTTATATTGCTTCTGCATGTTTGAATCAAGGGGAGTGTGTATGTAGGGAGGGGAGGGAGGGAGGGAGGGAGGAGGTGGGGGGACGTAGTTCAGGCAGAACTAAGGCCAACCAGTGTTGTGATGTCCTTGTAGCACCTGACATTGGCAGGGCTATACTTAAATGCCAGGGTCCTGTTCGCTAAAACCTGGAAGTCACAACACATTCGGTAACCTTTTTCTCCTGCCAGTTTCTCTGTCTTTCTACATCAAGAATTTTCCTGTGTGTTGCTGATCAAAGGAAGCACCAGCTATTTGTCCAAACATTTATGTGCAAAAGGGTCTTGCTGTGAGACCCTTTGTGGGGGGTGGCCTATTTCCTGTGGAAAAAAACTAAGTTAATTATTAAAAGAAGAGGCTGAAGAGGGAGCTGTGCTTTTCTCTACCCAGGACTGAATAGGGAAGGCACTGCTCTCTGGGTCACTTTGAAATGCTTGACCCTGAAGGCGATTTCTGGGTGGGTGAAGTATTTACTCCAGAGCTGACAGGCCTTGACAAAGGGGACCGCCCCATTGGGGTGTCTTGGGGGGTGACATGAGGGTGAGGGCTAGGGCTGGCCCATCCATGAGGCAACTGAAGCAGTCACCTCAAGCATCAGAAGAGGGGCATCATTTCTGTCTGCCTTCTGCTCTTCCTCCTCCATCCACTCCCCAAACTGAAAAAGGGAGAGGAGGACAAAGAGGGAAATGAGGAGGGAGCTGAGCTAGAAAGTTGGAGAGTGGGCAGAGCAGAGGCTGGCACGTCGCTGGGTTAAGAGGGCAGCATTTGCCTCAGGCATCAGGAGGTCTTGGGCCTGCCCTGGTGAGTGCCACCCCCCTTTTTCCCCTCATTATCTGTGTAGCTGGGTAAGAATATGCCAGTTCACGCTTCTGACTACATGGGAAATGGCAACAGGGGTAAATGGGGAAGAGTATGCTAGTTCCGCACCCCCATTTATTCTTGTTTCCATTTTGCCTCCCCTCCACTGTTGCTTCCTTGTGCCTGTTCTAGATTGTGAACCCTCTCGAACAGGGAACCATCGCGGTCCTTTACTTTTGTAAAGCTCTGAGAACTTTGTCCAGTATGCAAGCAAAGTCTTGTTCACTGTGTTATGGAGTCCTGAATTTCCTGCAGTGTGGAAACTCTGACTGGGTTATGATGATGCTTTTGATCCTAGACCTTGATCTTCAAAGTCACCATCTCATCCCAACAGCCTTGCTTTTGTCAAAACCCAGAGACGTGATGGGTTCAGCGGTTGTCTGTGTTCATATGCAGTCTTCTCTGATCTCAGTACATTCAGTAGGTGGGAAGAATGGCTGCTGTGCAATGCAAACCAAGGAAACTTGTCTGGCAGTGGGAGAGAATGAACCAGTAAGCCCCATTTTTCTCTCAGTTAACTTTTTTGGGGTGTGTGTGTAAAAGTGCAGCTCAACTCACTCTTGGGGCTTGGCTTTGCACTCTCCCCCCCCCCCCAATCCTGTCCCCTTTGAGTGGCCATGTGGAAGCCTGGATCCATTCCTGCCCAGTGCTGCACCACTGCCCCAGTCCATCTCCACTTCCAGCAGGTTTGGGCTGGGTGCAGCAGTGCCTTGTCATCTACCTGGCCATAAGGCCAAGTGCCATCTGCCACATTATGAAGCTCCAATTGTGGAAAGCACTGGCTTTGAGTAGTGCTGCTGCCTATTGAGTCAGGACTATTTAGCTTTGCACTGTAAGCACTGAGAGGCAGCATCTCTCCAGACTTCTTCTCCAGACCCATCTGGAGATGCCAGGGATTGAACCTGGGTTTTTTTTGCATGCAAAGCAGGTTCTTTATCCCTGAACCACAACCCCATTCTCCATGTTGTCCTCTTGTATATGTTCCTACCCTTTCTTCATATAGTTGGCAGGCAGTTGTGGGGAAACCCACAAGGTGTGGACATTGGTAAGCAAGGGAAGCTGTGCAATGCATACGGGCCAGATACAACTCAGCATGGATGTGCCATTGCCCTTGGCAAATCCAGTTCTTCGCAGCTGGTGGTCTTGCCCCATGCTAATGAATACCTTCCAAAAGATGTACATTGACAGAGCAATCCTTGTTTTCATTGGGACTTGCTTTCAGGTACATGTGCAACCTGCTTTTTAGAGCATGAGGCGGATACAGGCTATAATTCAGCAGCACTGGGCCGACTGAATCCTTATAGCTGGACCCTGTGCTTGCTTAGAAGCAAGTCCTGCTGTTCTAGGTGGAGCTTACTCCCAGGGAAGTGTGCCTATAGAACTGTGGTCTTGGTTCCCTTCCCATCAGAACTTTTAAAATTCTAAGCTTGACAGTCTTTCAAATGAGTGTAGAAACTGCTCCTACTGAGAATAGCTGGGCCTTTATTTGCATAAAATGTGGTTCAGTCAGGCAATTTTTTAAAATGTGTTTGAAGGATGCACATAGAAGATCATCTCATGCTGAATACATAGTTACTTCGTTTTATACCCTTCACGACTGTTGTGCATGTGTGGGCATTGTAGGATGGGAATAACCGGCATTTATGTAGTGGCCCTTCAGTCTCCAGATCACTTCATAGAATCTTGTTGTAATGTCCCCACAGCTTGTAAGGTAGGTTGATCTTATCTGCATATTGCAGTTGTGGGAATCAGAATGGGGAATGAAGCCACCTAATGCCTTTATGATAGAAGTAAGATTCAACCGGACGACTTCCTCTTTTGTATCTCAGTCTCTAAGTCTAAGCCATTATGGGCCAAACCAGATGTCCCATTAAGCATACAGTTGGAGCTAGCATGCTTGAGTTTTGTTCAGTAAGCTGTCAGAGGGGGACCTAGTTTTAATTTGGTGTGGGAGGAGGGGGGCTAATACCCTTTTTGCAACAGTCCCACATCCCCTCAGCTGATTTAAATTGCTGAATTAAAAGAGCTAACCCTAATCAGGTACACCACAATAATTTGGGCTGCACCAGCTGTGTAATATGTGCTACTGCTGGTGGGTACAGAACAAGGGGTGAACTTTGTCCTCTAATCCTCAGTCCTCTCACATGAATGTGGCACACAATAGGACATTAAATTATAGGGGTGTAAAATCCAGTTATGGAGCCACATGTGTTTGTGGAAATTCTGGCCACTAGAACTTCCATAGAGTGGATAGAGAGATGCTCTTTTCGCTCTCATACAACACCAGAACCAGGGGACATGTTGGGAGAGTCAGGACAGACAAAAGAAAATATTTCTTTACTCAGCATGTAGTTGGTCTGTGGAACTCCTTGCCACAGGATGTGGTGATGGCATCTGGCCTGGATGCCTTTAAAAGGAAATTGGACAAATTTCTGGAGGAAAAATCCATCACGGGTTACAAGCCATGACACATACGTGCAACCTCCTGATTTTAGAAATGGGCTATGTCAGAATGCCAGATGCAAGGGAGGGCACCAGGATGCAGGTCTCTTGTTGTTTTGTGTGCTCCCTGGAGCATTTGGTGGGCCACTGTGAGATACAGGAAGCTGGACTAGATGGGCCTATGGCCTCATCCAGCTGAGCTGTTCTTATGTTCACTGTGATAAACCAATGGTGTGGCCCAGTGTGGCAAATGGTCCCACTGGTATGGTATGGCACTGGGAGTGGGGGTGACCAAGGTGGTGATGCACCAGTGGGACAAGGGGCGGCTTCCTGGCCCTTCAGAAGAGACCATGGTTTGGGGATGGATAGTACAAGGTGAAGTCCCACCTCTTGTGCACAGCTGCTATCTTGGTGGCAGCTGTGACACTTGCAGCAACAACCAAAGGATTGAATAGGCCTATTCTCAGAACGAAACCCATGTAGAGTAGTCTATTTTTAAAGGGTACCTTGCACCCTTTAAAAACACAATTGTGTGTGTGATGGAGAACCTCTCTGGTTTGCAGTCCTTAAGAGCACTTGTGGTTCTGTGCGGAATAGGTTAAATCTGTACTTTTGCATGTTGTGTTCAGTGTTTTTTTGAAAAGGAGAAAGATGAGTGTGTGCATCTGTTCATTAAATCATTCAGAAGCAAAGAAGTCGTGGGTCTTTGACTTTGCTTTAAGTGTAGTTTGGGTGTGAAAGGAATTTGGTCACAGATAAACCTAGACCTCCCAGCCTGAAGGGGTACAGGGAATGCTGATCCCCTCCTTACCTAGCAGCATGCTGGCTGCTTCTCTCTTTCTTTCTTCTTCCTGCATTTGAAAGGGATGAGGGGAGCAGAGCAGATGTGGAGGAGAGAAGAGTGGTAGCTTAGAGTGTCTCTGACTCTCCAGTCCACCACTTTCCTCTCTTCCACTCTTTCTTCTTCTCGGTTCCACAATTCAAATCTAGGAATAGGGAGAAGCAGTGGAGGTCGATGGACTGCCAAAATAGTTGGCACATACTGCTTATAAGGCAGAATCTTGAAGCAAAAACAGTATTTAGAAGAGAAAACAGTATTTAGAAATGCAAGATAAGCCCTTTCTTCCCTTCTCTGCTGAAGTACCCCAATTGCTTTTGGTTAGCTCGTAGATTCACGGACAAGCATGAATGGGTATCGGTTGAAAATGGTATTGGGACCGTAGGAATCAGCAATTTTGCACAGGTACTGTTTTCATTCTTTTCTCTTTTCTCTGTGCTGTCTTGCAAAATTTATGTTTACCAACCTACTGTTAGCCTTGATCTTTGGATTCTGTATTCTAATTGCCTGTCTGCCTGCAGAGCCAAATTGTGGACTTGGAACTCAACACCTATTCAGAGACCATCATTGGCTGCTACAACCATGTCCTCCCACCTCATCTGTTTGTCTTTTACACAGTAGCTGATGACTCATTGGGAATCTTGGCCCAATCCAGGACCTTATTTCTGTTTTAATTGTGGATAGCCCCTTTCTAACATCAACATTTATAGGGGAAAACAATTTCCTTTATTCTGATCTAGGAATCTCCTAGGTGACTGGTTTTTACTCCTTTAAAAAAAAAAAAAGCAGCCACACATATTGCACCTTTGTCTAAGGAGCTCAGGTTTGTTTGCTTGCATGGTGACCCTCCTTGATCTTCACCTCAGGATTCATAAGAACATAAGAACAGGCCCACTGGATCAGGCCATAGGCCCATCTAGTCCAGCTTCCTGTATCTCACAGCGGCCCACCTGGCCCGCCTGGTCTCAAACTGTATGGACAGCGACAGGGAAAGAAGTGGAGACATTTCTGACAGACCCCAAAAATGAGATACTTCACACCAACTTTGTGAGGTAGGTTAAACTGAAAGTGGCTGACTCATGGTCATCTAGTGATCTTCACAGCTCAAGTAGAATTCAGCTCAGAGGTCCCTATCTGACAATAACCTTTTGGGGTTGGCCCATGCATGGGGCTGACTAAGGTGGTTGCGGCAGGTTGCGACAGGCAGATAGTAGGAGGGTGTCCACTTGCTTTCACTGTTCTTTCTCTTCTGGCTCCATGGATTGGAAAAGAAAGGACAGAGTGGAAGAAGTGTGGAAGAGAATGATAGGCTAGAGCAGCCATTTTCAACCACTGTACCTTGGCACACTGGTGTGCCGCAGATAGTCTGCAGGTGTGCCGTGGGAGGATCATTTATTAGTAGAGCCATTGGGGGATGTGAGCCCACCACCAACAGCATGGTGTGCCTTCAGTTATAAAAAAAAAAAAAAAACCTGAATGTGTGCCTTGACAATCTTAGTACCTTGTCAGTGTGCCCTGAGATGAAAAAGGTTGAAAATCTTTGTACTAGAGTGTCTTAGATGTAGCAGAGGCGCTCTAGCCCACAACTCTCTTCTCCCCATGTCCTCTGCTGTGCCATCCCCTTCTTCCTTTTCCAACCCAAGGATTGGGAGGAGCAGAGGCTGTCATATCACCAGATAAGGTTGAGATATTTGGCATGTTGCCTCCAGCACCAGAAGCTTTTGCACCCTGTAATTGCTGCACCACACGAGCACTCTAGAAGCCCAATCCCAAAGTGGCCTAGCACTGGCGCTAAGCCCCAGTGCTGGCATTGGATGCCATAAATGTTCCATAAAGCATGTTTATGGCACCCTCAGAATAGAGAGTACCTGTGCTGGGCCTGTGCCAGTTAGGTGCCGGGCCCAATGCTGGTAGAAGGACGCACCACTGCTGGGGGCAAGTGTGACCGCCAGGCAGAGGTGCAGCTTCTGGGTGGCAGGGGAGGAACCAGGGCAGGAGGGGGGTGGGATCTGTGGATCTTTACTCTGCCATATCCTGCACTCTGTATCAGGTGAGAAGGCCCAACACAGAGTCTCTCAAGTCTGTGCTGACAAAATAGCCAGCGCAGACTTGAGAAGTCCCATTGTGAGGCGTGGGACTTTCCCTGGGGGAAAGGGATGAAAGTCCCCTTCCCCCGAGGAGGTATCTGGCTGCTTCCTGGCACCTACTGGATACAGCAGTAGTTGCTGTGGTGCCACTGCTCCAGCAGGTGCCGAGAAGCTCAGGATTGTACAGTAGGTCAGATTTATCTGTATACTTGTTTAATGAACTTGGCCCCATATCATGTTGTATAGTATCCCATTTTTGGGGTCTGTCAGAAATGTCTCCACTTCTTTCCCTGTCGCTATCCATACAGTTTGAGACCAGGCAGGCCAGGTGGGCCGCTGTGAGATACAGGAAGCTGGACTAGATGGGCCTATGGCCTGATCCAGTGGGGCTGTTCTTATGTTCTTATGAATCCTGAGGTTGCCTGGAAGAAGAACTGGGGGGGTGTTTTTCTTTCTGCTCCTTCAGAGCAGTTGTGAGCATGGTTTCCATTGAATCTCTTTTCAGTTTTGGGGAGGCCCCAAGCTTGTCCCCAAGTTGCAGTTTCAGGAGGAGGAAAGAGATCCAGTCAACTGCATGGAAAAACAACCCACAATATCCCCATTGGGTAACCATAAAGACCACACAAACACAGTAAAACCACAGGGAAAAGCCTTGTTACTTCTGATGACTGTCCTGGCTGTTTGCCTTAATCGCTCTCCAGTTAGACCTTGCTGCCTCATGTAAAGTTAGATGTTCCTAACAGCGCAATCCTGTGCATGTCAGCTCGGAAGTAAGTCCCTTTGTGTTCATTGGGTCTTACTCCCAGGAAAGTGTGTATAGGATTGCAGCCTAAACCTTGTTCAGGATGTACTTAGTCCATTCAGCAAATGCCTTTGAGAAGAGAAAATGAGAACCTCTACTATTAAAGAGGTCCCCAGTTTCTTGGAAAATGAAAGATAGTGATATCTGCCTGTTTTTACTAACTGGTGGGGGGGGGGGCAGACTGTCTGTTACTCCTTGTTTAAATTCTTGTGGCTGAAGGCTAACTTTTCCATTTATAGATTATCTCTCTTTCATTTCAGGAGGCATTAGGGGATGTGGTTTATTGTAGTCTTCCAGAAATTGGAACAAAATTGAACAAACAGGGTAAGTTCTTTTTTGTGTGTTCATTACCAGATGTTTCAACAATTTTCTAAAAAAAAAAAAAAGAAGAAGAACTATGCATTTCAAATCCGATAATGCGATTTCTGGACAGCCACCCCAAAAGCCAGGAACTTGAGTGTGCCCAGAGGATTTGACTTTTCCCCCATTGTAACTGTCAGTTCCCTTTCTCCTGCCCCATCGCATCACAAACAGCTTTTGAAAGCTCTGAAAGTGACTTTTTATTATGTGGCCAAGGAAGCTCCTCTTTTGGAGAGACTTAGGGCCCAATCCTGTTATCATCAGCGCTGGAGGTATGTGACTCCTCTGCGAGATCCTATGCCCTGTGTTGGGCTGCCAAGTCTGACACAGGGCTTCTCATGACTGTGCCAGCTGTTTTGCCGGCGTAGAGTTGAGTCACTTCATTGTGGGGTCTGGGGCTTTCCACAGGGGAAGGAAACGGAAGTCCCCATCCCCCAAGGAGACCTCCAGTGGCCTCCCTGGCTCTGCTGTAGCGGTAGCCATTTTGGTGCTGCTGCACCCAGCAGCGCTGGGGAGCTCAGGATTGGGCTGCCCCTTGGTTGTGCAAAACCGATCACACAGTTCCTAGGATCTAGGCCTTGTTTTTGTCTTACATCTGTGCCTCTTGTAAAGCAAGATAAAGTAGTTTCCCCATTCTGGGACTGAAGTATGCATTTAAATGCATCTGTCGGCTTCGACTCGAATGCTGAAATTCCCTAATTGTTATGACTCATTATGGGAGTGTCTTGACCTTCCTGAAAACCAATTGCTATTTTTATGTCTTTATTTACTTGATTTTTTCCCCAGAAGATCAAATTGTTTGCAAAAAATGAATGAGGATAAAAATATAATTTTTTTTCTACCTAAAAATAAGGAAGGTGCTTGAGACCGCTTACAGCAAATTAATCCATTAAAAACAGCTAAAGTAAGAAAAACAGAATCAGCTGTGAATGCATAGTTAATACAATATTTATACATCGGAAAATAACATTTAACACCAGTAACCAGCAAAAGAATTGGGAAGGCCCTGCCAAATAAAAATGTTTTTAACTTCTTAAAAACAACAAAGCATGGGGGCTATATGAGGCTAAAGTCCTTTGCACACTTTCCTGGGAATAAGCCCGTTGACTATAATGGGACTTCTGAATAGACTGGCATAGGCTTGGGCTCTGAGTCTCTCTGGGAAGGAAATTTCACAACAGTGTGGTCTCCACCAAAAAGGCCCTGTTGCTTCTGCCTGTCAACTGGATTTCTTTTCTCTTTAGTTATCTAACGAGATGCAGCCATTCCACGTGCACCTCTGCAGCTTTGCATTCAATGCTTCTCCTCTGTCTGATTCTGCATTTCAGATGAGTTTGGCGCATTGGAAAGTGTGAAGGCTGCTAGTGAACTTTATTCTCCTCTCACTGGAGAAGTAACAGAAATTAACACATCCCTTGCTGAACAGCCAGGACTTGTCAACAAAAGTTGCTATCAGGATGGTAAGATATGTCACTTTTGCTTCTCAGGGGGTTTCCAATGTGGTTGAACAGAACAGATGGTAACACTGAATATAGTATCACTCACTTTTTGTTTTTATCTTAAATCCACCTTTTCCTGCTCAGAGGTCAGCCCAAGACTTTGTATGAAGAACTTTAAACTGTATGAAGAGTCAGTAAAATAAAATAGCCCCAGATTACAGCAGCAAGGAATAATATCAACCTAAAAGGAATGAGGCAATCTAGTAGAACAAAAATGAAGGCAGCAAGAACACTGACTGAAAGGCAAACAAAACCGTCAGGCTTTCACAGTGCACATCAGATTGGGGAGTTTACACATCTCTGAGTGGAGAGAATTTCCTGGGGTTGAAAAAAACTCCTTCTCTTAGTGGATGGCTTGTCTCTCTGGCACCCAGAACAGTGGAATCTGTAATGCTGGTTGTATGTGCATAGAATGGTCTGTTGCTGAGGGAGCTAAAGAGTTTGCTGTCTCGTGTCTTTTTAATGAAGAGGGTTTGGCTGGCATTCAAACCTCTTGAGGAATGTTGGAGACCTGGAGCGTCCCTTATATGTTACAGTGGTACTGTGGAGATTGGCTTTTTTGGTGGCTTCATCCCATGGTGCCTGGCACCACAAGGACATAACCAATTAATTGCAGTTTCCCTCCCATACTTACACTGGGCCAGTATTGGGAGATGATGAGGTGGTGAAGACCCAGGACGTTGCCTCTGTCTGTACGGCACCAGGCCTTTACATGATGCAATATTAATGAAACAAAGTCATGGAAAACAGGTCCCATGCCACTGCCATAATCCATAAAGAATACCAAAGATGTTGTCTCTGGAAGTGGGGAAGCTAATAGATGGGAGCGCTGAGCATTTTAGCACCTACTAAGTCCCTAAGATACGTCCTGGTTCTATTCTGGAGGTTTACCTGGAAGTTGAAACGTTTGTAGACTGGAACAGCTGGTACTTGCTGGTCCAGTCCTTCACACCTGTGCAAAAGCACCACAATGAACCATCACAACAACCACTGCACAATGTGTGATACCATTGACATGGATGTCTGTAACTCTTGGAGACCCAGTATATTGTTTTGTCTTTACTTCCCTTGGCAACGGGCCAATACAGAACATGGATGGAGAAAATCAGGAGGACTGGGTGGAGAGTGGGGCTAGCAGAAAGGGGCATTGAAGGTGGGAAATGTAAACAGGAAGGGGGCCTGAAGAAATTTCATAGTGCTTAAGGATGGGGGCACATTCTGTGGCAGAAGAAAGAGGAGGGGCAGCCTGAGGGGCGGAGCAAAGTAGGTAGTGGTGGAGCAATGGTTGCTGTGGAGATGGAACTGAAGAAAGGAGAAGCCAAAGAGGAAGTAGGTAAAATAGGAAGAGGTGAGACTGCCCAATTCCTTCCCATCAATGGCACACAACCAGGAAAGGCTTGTCAGGTTGAGGACCAGAGACTATAAGGTTGCTTGTGTGATCTGGTTGCAGGGTGGCCTTCTTCAGGGGGTCCCTCTCTTCCTGCTCCCCTCCAAGGCATCAAAATGGGAGTTGGTTACTGAATACCCACTTCCTCCTCCTCCAAGAAGCCAGGCTGCCAGCGGCCTTCTCTCCTCCAAGACTATCCGCCAGGCAGTCTTGTGAGAACCACTCTTCTTGCAATGCCTGTCTCTGGGGCCACCGATGCATTGCCTGTCTTGCTGTTTCCCACTATGTAGCCAATCAAAATTATTTTCTTTCCCTCTTTCAGCCAAACAAACATTTCCTAACTTTCTCAGAGTTCTGCCTGCTTCCCTGAGTGGAATGAACTTGGGCTCCAAGGAGCAATGTCAGGCACCATTTAAAAATGGAATTATTTCCCTGTTTGGCAGGTTGGCTGATCAAGATGACTGTCGACAATCCTTCAGAATTTGACGAACTCATGAGTGAAGATGCCTATGAGAAATACATCAAATCCATTGAGGAATGATGCAACAGAAGCCACTACCGACTGCTTAACTTCATTGTAGAGTGTCCTAAGTTAGTGATGGACAGAAGAGCTGACTAAGCAGCCTGATAAGGAGATGCGCTGCCTTTGAATGAAGTTATCCTGATTTCTGAACTGCCTGCAAGTGACTGCACATTGGAACATGGCATCTCTTGCACACCTACTAGTCTGGTAGCATTGGGGGGGGGGTGTCTTTTTTTTAACCTAGTAAGTGTAGTTAAACCAGATCACAGTTTGAAGTTCATAACTGCACCTTCAGTAAAAATGACCTTTGTTCCTTAAATAAACCCAAACGTTGATAAAGTAGGATTGTGACATGCAACAGCCTTAATTTCATAGCTTCTTTTTTTCCCTTCAGTCCTGCAGGGTTTTTTCCTCCAGTCCTCTCCTACCCACGGTGCATCAATCTGCTTATCAATCAGATAGTCACCTTAAATCTGAATTGAGGAGTGTGTGTATATGATTTTTTTTTTTTACTGTAAACTGCTGAGAGGTGGACATTTTTCTACGGATAAAGGTTACTGCTTTGCAGTGGAAAAGATAACAGAAGTTAATAAAAGATCCTGACTTTACCAAGCGTGTTGACTGTTCGGTTTTGTGTGTGTTCCTTTCCATGGGATTAATATTTAATGGTGAAAGTTCTGTGCTGTTTTGGCATGTGCAGAAATCATCCCCTGCATGAACTAACCATGGTGTTGGAATGCACTGAACAGCTAGGAGAGCCTGCACTGTGGCATAAGCAGCTCAGTGGACTGACGGCCCAATCCTGAGCTGCCAGCACCCAGAGGAGCAGCATGGTCAAAATAGCTACCACTGCATCCTATGGATGCCCCAGCAGCCGCCAGAGTCTTTTTGGGGGAAGGGGACATTCATCCTCTTCTCCTGGGTAAGGGTGCTGTTCCCTCAATGGGTCTCTTCCAGTCTGGAGGAGCTCTGTGTCAGACTTGGATCCAGTGGAGCATTTCATCCAGTGAAGCAGGACTCCACTGGTTTCTCCCCCAACCCAACAAATCTCACCACCATCCGGAGCTCTTCCCATGCTCTGGCTAGCATCCGTCCAGTGCTGGGCTCAGCGCCAACTCCCGCTGGGCCAGTGCTGACGGTACCTACATAGAGGGTGCTGTAAACATGCTTTAGGACATGTTTACAACACCCTGTGCCAGTGGTGCACTCGTACCGCTGGCGAGAAGAGTTCAGGATTGGACTCTGAGCCAAATGCAGTGGGGTAAAGAGGAGGCTGAACACGCAGCTTGTTATGGTGTGAGTTTCTAGGTTGATTTTATTTAGGTTCTGATGGGATCAACAGAGAAACTGGACAGAAATGTCATCTCTGTAGAAACAACAGGAAGTCTTGCACTACTTAAGGACAAATGACTTTCCTGAGCTTTCGTGGGCTGCAGTCCAAATTGTCATAGGCATGTAGCTGGCAAAAGGAGCCTTTTTTGTTTTGCTGCAACAAACTTATGAGGCTTCCCTCTCTGGTAGTTGCCCTCTGTGAGCATGTGCTGGATTTATATACTGCTTTCCCAGTGCTCTGCACTCCTCTCACTAGGTTTTGTATGTGAATTGCTGGGTCAAAATCTCCCTCCCCTCCCAAGATAGGTCAGAGACCTCATAAAGGGTGGACCAGAGACCAGGACTGCCCTGATAAGGTGAGTCCAGCGCCAATCCCCCTGGCCAGTAGGATGATATTAGAAGGGCTCATCTTTGGGGGTCAGGCATTTGTCCTTTCCACAACCCAGTCACAGGTTCCAGTTCCTCCTATCTCTTCCCTTGTCCTTCTTTGCAGTCCCTTCACTAGGGCTGTTTCTGTTGCTCCACCCACCATAGCTGCTGCATCTCCCTGCTCAGTTGCAGGGAGTTGAGAGGTGCTGCAGTGGGAGGACAGCTGAAGCGAAGGTATCATGTTGACCTATGACTACCTAATGATTTCCTTGCTGATACACAGTTTGAAGTTGGGGCAGCCACCAGTGGAGAGAAGGAAGGAAGGGGCCTCCTGTGTTCTTGAATCTTCATCTTCTTTCAAAGTGCACAAATACTGCCTCCCCCTGCCACAGTGACACTCCACGTGTGGTTCAATGTATAGTTTGCATTCTGTTACTTCTAAATTACTCAAGCTGTGGCAACACACCTGATTTATATTCTTTCCCTCTGAATAAATGGAATGCTCAAGGTGATCTACAATACTGAGAATAAACAGTAAAGTGCAAAAATAGGAATGCAGTAATAAAATAAAGTGCAGTTAAACTGCTCCACCAGTCCCATCCCCCTCCTGTCCCTTCCTCGTCCTGCCCCGGAACGACTCCCCCTCCCCAACAAACTACTGCCACCTGGAGCTCTTCCCTTGCCCCGTCTAACACAATTATGACACCCAGTGCCAGCAGTACACTGAAGAGTTCAGGATTGGGCTCTAAGCCCTTCAAGCCTTGAGGCTAGTCATTAAGTCTTTTATTATGAGAAATAAGTTTGTGGGTTGGTTTTGTTTTTTTTTTGCAAATAATTAAAATCTTACTTGTAAATAAATAAAAATATTTCATTCTAGATCCAGTCTTTTTAAAAGTCTTGTTAAGCTAGGTGGGTCCCAATAGAGTGTCATTTTAAAAAGTGGGTCCTGGTGCTAAAAGGTTTGAGAACCACTAATTGTTTTGGGGGTTGGGCTGAAATGATAGAATGTGTTAATAGCATCTAGCATTTATGACTATTTATATACTACTTTCAGCAACAAAAATTCCCAGAACAGACTATGGAGCAGAAAGGAACATAAGACCATAAGAACAGCCCCACTGGATCAGGCCATAGGCCCATCTAGTCCAGCCTCCTGTATCTCACAGCGGCCCACCAAATGCCCCAGGGAGCACACCAGATAACAAGAGACCTCATCCTGGTGCCCTCCCCTACATCTGGCATTCTGACATAACCCATTTCTAAAATCAGGAGGTTGCGCATACACATCATGGCTTGTACCCCATAATGGATTTTTCCTCCAGAAACTCGTCCAATCCCCTTTTAAAGGCGTCTAGGCTAGACGCCAGCACCACATCCTGTGGCAAGGAGTTCCACAGACCGACCACACGCTGAGTAAAGAAATATTTTCTTTTGTCTGTCCTAACCCGCCCAACACTCAATTTTAGTGGATGTCCCCTGGTTCTGGTATTATGTGAGAGTGTAAAGAGCATCTCCCTATCCACTCTGTCCATTCCCTGCATAATTTTGTATGTCTCAATCATGTCCCCCCTCAAGCGTCTCTTCTCTAGGCTGAAGAGGCCCAAATGCCGTAGCCTTTCCTCATAAGGAAGGTGCCCCAGCCCCGTAATCATCTTAGTCGCTCTCTTTTGCACCTTTTCCATTTCCACTATGTCTTTTTTGAGATGCGGCGACCAGAACTGGACACAATACTCCAGGTGTGGCCTTACCATAGATTTGTACAACGGCATTATAATACTAGCCGTTTTGTTCTCAATACCCTTCCTAATGATCCCAAGCATAGAATTGGCCTTCTTCACTGCCACCGCACATTGGGTCGACACTTGCATCGACCTGTCCACCACCACCCCAAGATCTCTCTCCTGATCTGTCACAGACAGCTCAGAACCCATCAGCCTATATCTAAAGTTTTGATTTTTTGCCCCAATGTGCATGACTTTACACTTACTGACATTGAAGCGCATCTGCCATTTTGCTGCCCATTCTGCCAGTCTGGAGAGATCCATCTGGAGCTCCTCACAATCACTTCTGGTCTTTACCACTTGGAAAAGTTTGGTGTCGTCTGCAAACTTAGCCACTTCACTGCTCAACCCTGTCTCCAGGTCATTTATGAAGAGGTTGAAAAGCACCGGTCCCAGGACAGATCCTTGGGGCACACCGCTTTTCACCTCTCTCCATTGTGAAAATTGCCCATTGACACCCACTCTCTGCTTCCTGGCCTCCAACCAGTTCTCAATCCACGAGAGGACCTGTCCTCTAATTCCCTGATTGTGGAGTTTTTTCAGTAGCCTTTGGTGAGGGACTGTGTCAAACGCCTTCTGAAAGTCCAGATATATAATGTCCACGGGTTCTCCCGCATCCACATGCCTGTTGACGTTTTCAAAGAATTCTATAAGGTTCGTGAGGCAAGACTTACCCTTACAGAAGCCATGCTGACTCTCCCTCAGCAAGGCCTGTTCGTCTATGTGTTTTGAGATCCTATCTTTGATGAGGCATTCCACCATCTTACCTGGTATGGATGTTAGGCTGACCGGCCTATAGTTTCCCGGGTCCCCCCTCTTTCCCTTTTTAAAAATAGGCGTGACATTTGCTATCCTCCAATCTTCTGGCACCGTGGCCGTTTTGAGGGACAAGTTGCATACCTTAGTCAAGAGTTCTGCAACTTCATTCTTCAATTCCTTAATAACCCTTGGGTGTATGCCATCAGGGCCCGGTGACTTATTGATCTTTATTTATCAATGAGGTCTGAAACATCTTCTCTTTTAACCTCTATCTGACTTAACTCCTCGATCAGGAGGGGCCGTTCGGGCAGCGGTATCTGCCCAAGGTCTTCTGCCGTGAAGACAGATGCAAAGAACTCATTTAATTTCTCTGCCATCCCTAAGTCTCCTTTTATCTCCCCTTTCCCTCCCTCACCATCCAGAGGGCCAACCGCTTCTCTGGCAGGTTTCCTGCTTCTAACATATTTGAAGAAGCTTTTATTATTCCCCTTAATGTTGCTGGCCATGCGTTCCTCATAGTCTTTCTTGGCCTCCCATATCACCTTCTTACATTTCTTTTGCCACAGTTTATGTTCCTTTTTATTCTCCTCATTAGGGCAAGACTTCCATTTACGGAAGGAGGCTTCCTTGCCCTTCACAGCCTCTCTAACTTGGCTGGTTAGCCATGCAGGCACCCTCCTGGATTTAGTGGAACCCTTCTTTCTTTGCGGTATACACCTCTGCTGGGCCTCTATTACTGTTTTAAGCAGCCTCCATGCGCTCTGGAGAGATTGGACTCTTTTTACCCTCCCTTTCAACCTCCTTCTAACCAGCCTCCTCATTTGAGGGAAGTCCGCCCGTCGGAAGTCAAGGGTTTTTGTTAGAGATTTGCCTGGTATTCTTCCCCCAACGTGCACGTCAAAACGGATTGCAGCATGATCACTGTTCCCCAATGGCTCAGTAACGTTTACATCTCTGACCAGGTCCTGCGTACCACACAATATTAAATCCAGAGTCACCTGTCCTCTGGTGGGCTCCGTGACTAGCTGATCTAAGCCACAGTCATTTAGCACGTCAAGAAATCCGGTTTCCTTATCGTGACCAGAACACAAATTGACCCAGTCAATATGAGGATAATTGAAGTCCCCCATGATTACAACCCTGTCCCTCCTTGTCACCTCCCTGATCTGTTTCCTCATTTCATGGTCCCCATCAGATTTCTGGTTTGGAGGACGATAGCACGCCCCCAGTATTACATCGCTGCACAAGCCTGGTAATTTAACCCACAGAGATTCTACGGTGGAGTCGGACCCACCTTCAATCTCTACTTTGCTGGATTCTATCCCTTCCTTAACATAAAGGGCCACCCCACCTCCAACACGCCCCTGCCTGTCCCTCCTGTAGAGTTTATAGCCCGGGATTGCGGTATCCCACTGATTCTCCGCATTCCACCAGGTTTCCGTTATGCCCACTATGTCAATATTTTCCCTTGTCACCAGACATTCCAGTTCTCCCACCTTTGCTCGTAGACTTCGGGCATTCGCATAAAAGCGTTTATACACGGAATGCCCCAGGATGGGCTGCTTATTTGCTCCTTTGTCCCCGCATCCTCTCATTGTGCCAAACCGTCTATCACATCCCATCACCCTACCTTTCCCAATTTCTTCTCCTACCCTGCCTTTGTCTTGTTGTTCTCTAACCTCCCCATCCTCATCCCATAGGGATGAGGAGTCCCGAACCGGATGCCCCTCGGCTCCTGTCGGCCTTCCCCCAGGGATCAGTTTAAAAGCTGCTCTGCCACCTTTTTAATGTTATGCGCCAGCAGTCTGGTTCCATTCTGGTTCAAATGGAGCCCGTCCCTCTTGTACAGGCCCCGCTTGTCCCAAAAAGTTCCCCAGTGCCTAACGAATCTAAACCCCTCCTCCCTACACCACCGTCTCATCCACGCATTGAGACCCCTGATCTCCGCCTGCCTAGCTGGCCCTGCGCATGGAACAGGTAGCACTTCAGAGAACGCTACCTTTGAGGTCCTGGCTTTCAGCTTCCTGCCTAAAAGCCTAAATTTGGCCTCCAGGACCTCCCAGTTACACTTGCCCACGTCGTTGGTGCCGACATGCACCACAGCCGCTACCTCTCCCCTAGCACTGTCTACTAGCCTGTCTAGACGAGAAGTGATGTCCGCAACCTTCGCACCAGGCAGGCAAGTCACCATGCGGTCCTCACATCTGTCGCAAACCCCCCTCTCTATGTTTCTAATAATCGAATCCCCCACTACAAGAAGCCCCGACCCCCCTCCCACCGAAGAGTATCCCGAGTGTGCTCGGATACGGGCCCATCCCCTGGAGAAGGGATTCCCCCCTAGGGGATTGTTTCCCTCCTCTCCAGGATGACGTCCTCCAGTCCTGAGACTTCCCACCCGGGCAGCCGAGGAGCTGCACGCCTGAGGTTGGGACGAAGCCTGATCGTCCCCGGAAGTCTCCCCACGGTCCTCCTCTGGCTGCCTCCGCTTCTCCAGGTCGGGCACCAAGGCTTCAAGGGAGCAGACGCATTCCCTGAGACCCTGGAGCTCTTTGCACCGAGGACACACCCATGACTTATGCCCCAGAGTACATGTGGCACTCGATGCAGAACACTGGATAGCCCCCACCCTGCTGCTGGCTGTCTGACTGCATAGCTTTGTTGTTGTTGTTGTTGTTTTATTTAGGGGTCCTTTTAAAAACCGTACACTGGATAGCAGCCCTTTTCTCAAGGGAAGAGGAAGGGCAGTGTATGGGGCCCTGGCCTCCTCGCCCTGCTGGCGATCAGAGAACATGATTCTCTGTTACCATCCCTTCCCAAAACCAAGGAGGCACCTGCATTTCCTATGAGTAAGAGAGCTGCCGCAGTCAAAAGTTTTCCCTTTGCCCAGTGAGCAGGAGCGAATGGAGGCTGCCATCTTAGCCACACTGCCCTGCAAGTAAACCCCATGGAGTGGAGTGGGGCTCTCATCTGAGTAAACATGCCTAGGATTGTGCTATGTTGTTTCTCATCAGGGTTGTTACTTTATTATTTTTAAAGCCTTATTTAGACCTAAATAGAATATGTAATCTAGGGTGCAATCTTAACCAACTTTCCAGCACTGAAATAAGGGCAATTCAGCTGTGAGGTAAGGGAACAAACCTTACCTTGAGGAGGCCTGTCCACCAACTGCAGGATGCAGCACATGCCCAGTTGGCACAGCTATGCCAGTGCTGGGAAGTTGGCTAGGATTGCTTCCCAAGTATTTTGTGCAACCTCAAATCTGAAAAAGCGCACTCAGATTGACTTAATGGATTGCAGTTCTGCAACCTTTGCCGCCTTTCGCCCCGTGATTCATTTATGCATTTCCACACAGCAGAAACTTGTCCCTGAGAGAGTGACTGCCTGCTTAAGACTAAGAGTTGCACTCTCCCCAGTAGGGGGCAGTAGTGCCTTTTCAAGCAACAGGTTTGGAAAGGTGTATCAGCAGACAGAGCCAGTCCTCCAAACTGCTTTTTCCAGAGGGTGGAGCCTGGCCCCTAAAGCATGAGCTTGTGCCTGTCAAGCGCATCTATTGGATGGTGCCCATGGTAAGTGACAGAGCTGTCTTAAAACTGTTTAAAGGTGTGTGTGTGTGTGTGTGTGTTTGTGTGTGTGTGTGTGGGGAACAAAACCAGTTATTCAGTCCAGTTGGTTTCTCCACTGACTTGATAAAGGGCTCTAGGGGTGGAAGTTGCAATTTGGAAAGCAAAACAATTCGCTTCCCCTCTCCTTACTGGCATCCCCCTACTTTGCCACAGGAAGTGGTGATGGCATCTTGCCTAGATGCCTTTAAGAGGGAATTGGACACATTTCTGGAGGAAAAGTCCATCAAGGGTTACAAGTCATGATAGGTTTGTGCAACCTCCTGATTTTAGAGGTAGACTACCTCAGAATGCCAGATGTAAGGGAGGGCACCAGGACACAGGTCTTTTGTTGTCTTGTGTTCTCCCTGAAGCACTTGGTGGGCCACTGTGAGGTACAGGAAGCTGGACTAGATGAATCTTTGGCCTGATCCAGCGTGGCTCTTCTTATGTTCTTATGTCTCAGGCTTGAAGGGTAGGGTAGAGGCTCTGCCCACATTACATGAGGCTCTGGTTTCTCCCATTTCATTTTCACAGTTATAAAACTATCAGTGCTGGGCCAGCACAGGTTTTAAGACTGAAGATTCCTCAAAAGAAAAATATACAGTTCCAATAGTATCTGATAATTGGAAAAATTTTGTGACATGAATGCCAAAAAAGCAGATGTAAAGAAAAACCATGGAGTTATCTGTGCTTCCCCAACAAACCATATAAAGCAGCCTTTGCTCTATGCTTCCGAGGCAAGGACGCAGCATGTGTCTTCCCAGAGATAAATGGCAGACCCAGTGCAAAATCAGTCTGGAAGAAAGGAGGCACTCTGCTTTGGGGTTTCACGTCTTCCCTTTGATAGCCTTAATTTTCAGTCAGTCAGCTGCAAAACACTCAGTGTAGCCTGCTGGGAAAAGAGCAGGCACAGCTGACAGAGCCATTATTTCCAAGCTACTTCCCAGGGTGCATTCCAGCACAAATTGCGTGTGTGCCTGTGTTCTTTGCAGGAGCTCAGAAGTGGTCGTTACAAGCAACGGCATGAAGTCAGATCCACTCCAGAGAGCCAGCCCTTCACAGCAAGCAGCAGAGGCAGGTGAAGGGGGGGGGGGGGAGGAAGCTTCCAGCACACACTGATGTATTAACTGGCACAGTGTGGCCCATGTTTTTGGAGATGGGTGGTCCCAAATGGAAAGCACTGTAATGTCACAGCCAGCTGAACCATGAACCACACAGAATACACATAGCAGGGGGGCCTTTGAGTTTCCATTTCCTGTGTTAACTCCTCTACACAACAAAAACAACCACAATAATAATACCTCATTAATACATCCACAATCATTTATACAGTGCTTTGTTCGTATAACAACCCTGTAATGGAAAATCGCAAAGCCACAGTCTGGTAATATCTATGTTAAGACCAATGAAGAAAACCACAAAATCTTAAGTGAGCTCTTCAGGTTGCCTGTACTCTACAACTGTGCTTCCCAAACTTTTTAGCATGGGGACCCACTTTTTAAAAGAACAACCTATTGCAACCACTAGACAAAAAAAGAGAGATCTAGAAAGAATTATTTTCTTAATTAATAATAAATAAATTATTAAAAAGAATTGGGGTCCTGTGCTTCTGAGGCTGCTAGAGACCTTAAGTATAGTGTGTGTGTGAAGTCATCTCCCTAGAAATGGAGTCCCTGGAAACTCCCTAAGGACTGTTCCCCAAACCTTTATAGTCATTCCAGGAGTACTTGGGCTGAACTGGAGAGCAAGATGTGCAGTTAGGGATTTCCACGCCAGAAACTGAAACTGGGTTCACGTTACTTACTGGAGAAAATCAGAAAACATGACATTTCAATTTGTGGATATGAAGATTACCTCATACCACAGGTTAGCATTCTGACTAACAATTTTCTTTTGCAAACTGGGCAAGGGTACTTGCAAAGATAAAAAAATTTTTAAAAACTTTTCATGACCCACCAAAAATCGGCTCAAGATCCCACTGGTGGGTCCCAACACACAGTTTGGAAAACACTGCTCTACACTTAGCTACATGTTATGAAAAACAAAAGAGGTGCCTGGATGACATGATCTCCAAAATTCTGCATTTTACAGAGTTGCAGGATAGAATCCTGGGGTCAATCCTAAATAACTTTCTACATAGCTGGTGCAGCCACACCAACAGGCCACACTGCATCTTGTGGTGGTGTGGACAGTCATAGAGGTCTCCTCAAGGTATGATAACATTTGTTCCCTTACTCTAGGGTAAGCTTCCACTGCTGCAATGGGTCTCCTTGGTTCTGTGCCAGCCATTTTGCTGGCGTAAGCCTGAGGACAGGAAGGAAGAGAGAATTGGGAAAAAAATGGGCTAATGGCACAAATTGGTGCCAGGATCCACTCCCTCTCTCCCGTGTGGTTCGCCACAGCAGTCACTTTGAGAAGTGCTGTCTTAGGTAGACCAACACAGCTGACATAAGGGGAGTATTATTATCCCCATATTGCAGATGGAGAAGACTGAGGTGGAAAGGGAGCAGCTTGTCTATAATTGCCTCATTAGTTCATGGCTGAAGCAAGAAATGAACAGGGAAACTACTGATGCACAGCTCAGTCTCTTTGCTGCAACACTGAAGCAGATACAAAACTGCCTTCTGTCAATTAACTCCAAAGTTAATCAAGGATGAAAACTGAAAAGAAATCATTAAGGCTGCAACATTTAACAAGCAAAGCACTGTTGCTTTTCCTAGTTAGCTTTTCAACATAAAAAAGTTCATAAAACATTTTACACAGCAAAAGAAAGACGGGGGATGTTTCCTGTCCCAGAAGGGCTTATAAACAATTAAGGACACTTGGAAGACACCAGCACAGTAAAAGAGGCTATGCTGAGTTGAATAGGGGTAGTTGCTCTCTCCTTACTGAATATAAGAGAACTGTCACTTTAGAAATTCTACTTTGCACAGCAAACATTGATTAGGTGAATTGATCAAATACTGGTAAATATCTGAGCAAAAAGACATCCCCCTATTCATCAGGCATCACATTCTTAATGTTAAAAAAAATCATGTGAATATACAAACTGCAGCTGTCAGAAAGCATCTTAGACAAGGTATTCCCCCCTTCAGCCTCATACTGGAAGGCATGCCTCTTCTCAGGTGGAGCTTGTCTCAAACATATCCAGGGCACCAGCAAAACACTGAGAAAGGCTACAATCCTGTGCACATTTTTGTAGGAGCTCCATTGAACATATTGAGACTTGTAGCTTGTACTCCCCCTTTGAAACTATCATTTTAGCCTTATGACATTTTAGGGAGCAGTGACCAATCAATTAAGACTCCTTTGAATAATCAGCTATGACCACTGGAATCAGGTAGCAGCCTGAGAACTAAGCCATTTTTCTATGTGGCATTTCCTTTTGCTATCAATGGCAAAGATTTCTCAGCAAAAAACATTGCATAAAATACTGAAAGGTGATCCCCATTGGGATAAACAGAGGAGGAACAGCAACTGGTGCTTGGTGGATTGGGCCCTATCACTCTTAATTTGCTAGCAGGGTCAGAAAGAGTATGACAGCAGCCTCCAGGTGTCACACGAAATTAGTGGTAAGCCAATTACTGCAGCAGCTTTGTAGGTTAAGGTGGGGGAAGTCACACATCTCAGCAACAACATGATTTGCAGCAGTGACAAATCTCTGCATCTCTTTGCTCCTAACTCGATGGACAAGGTGAAGAGGTCATCTTTCACTTTCCTTCCCCTCAAGATAGGGGGACTTACAACAGTCTCAGATTAGTATCTCTATCACACAGTGACAATGCCTTAATGGAAGCTGACATTTAAAGGACACTGACACTGACGCCGCACACCTCTAGGATAGGTTGCAAAGGCAACTGCCTTGGCAGCCCTTCAAGCTGGAAACATAAGATCTCCCATTTTTGGAGTGGGCAGCAAGTGCCTGGGAACAAAAGGCAAGGATGGAGCTGGCTGGCTTGCAGAGAGAAAATGTGGGTGTGGTCTTCCTGTGCCTGGGAACATGACAGGGGCAATGTCAGAGGTCAGGCAAATGGGGACTGGCTGAGAACCTGCACCATCAGATGGTCTGCTTAGCCAGGTTGACCCCAGAATTCTCTAATACTGGTGACAGAGGTGGCACAAGTCAACATAGAAAGTAGTCAGTATGTGCTGAAGTCACAGAGTCCAAGTCACAAGCTGAGTTGGGAGTCAGTGGCCTTTCGATTTGAGTTGTGAGTCATAGACCATGGCCATCACAACACAAGTTGAGAAAAGCTTCTAGTCTTTTGAGTTCTGAGTCACAGTCATTTTGAGAAGGAGTCAAGTTGCAAGTCAAGGACTTCCCTGAGCAAAACTTTACAGCCTAAACGAAAACACTCTTAAGCCTTTCTCTTTCCCTCAACCCCCCAGTCCCTGCCTTCTGGAGCCAACCTGCCCTCCTCCCACCATGTCTGCTGCTGCTGTCCTTCTGAACGCCGGCTTCTGGATCTCCTACGAGGTCTTTCAGTGTGACGCGGAGGCAGCGAAGAGAAAGAAAGTAAGCAAGGAGACACACACACCAAGGTAAAATGAGGACAGATGATGATCCATAAAAATATTTATACACTGCTTTTCAATAAAAGTTTCCAAAACAGTGAAATGTGCAGATTAGGACCTATTAGCCAAAGGGAAGAGAAGGTAGTCTTAATTGAATGAATACATTCAATTAGATGTTGTATTTTCAAATGTTGTCTGGATTTGCACAACTGCATTGTCTGCCCCAGCACCCAAGTCAAGCCTTCCCCTAAGAGGAAGCTTACCGGGGAGAAACTGCTGCAATAAAAGTCCAGGGGCAATGTAAGTTTAGTTTATAACTTTGGAAATGGCTAAGAATCTCCAGCTTGAAGGATGTGTCTCTCCATGTCCAAAGCTTCTTGCCCTGGCTTAAGGGGTCCCAGGGTTTTACTGTAGTCAGGAGTCCAGGGAGCACAGGGAAGGCTACAGTAAAACCCTGGGACCCCTTAAGCTAGGTGAGATGTCTGTTCTGCAGGGCTGCCGTGCTCCCAGCTTGACCATCTGACTCTTGACAGCAGGCCACGTGCTCAGCAAACGTGGATGCAGGCAGAACAGCTGCTGGAGGAACGTGAGCGAACAGGAGACACAGCGAACAGGAGACAGAGAGATCTGTGCCTCTGGGCATTCGTTGAAAATGCTACTGCTGTGCTCAGCCTGGAAAATAAGGGACAGGCAGCACATGCTCTGCACATAATATAACACAAGAGTGGCTCTGCTAGATGACACCAAAAGCCCATTAGTTCCTGATCCTGATGCCATGATAACAAAAGCCAGAAGCAGGGCATTTTTAGCAAAACAGCCCCCCCCTCCCCAACACCAAGCTGATGATGGTGATGATGTATTAAATGTATAGAATTATCAAGGTTAGGTTAGCAGAGAAGAAGCCAAATAAGCCAAACACAATCAACTGGAAAAAAGAGGTAACGTAAAAGAGAACAAAATGACAAAGATGTACACACACATCATACACACTGAGAGGGGGGGGAGCACATAATTAAAGGTGAAATCCATTGATGACAGCCACTAACTTGGACAAAGGGGCAAGTCCATCAATGGCTTCTAGTCATGATAGCGATATGCTATATACCTCCAGATCCAGCAGCAGGATGGCTTTGAATTGCAGCAGAAGGGCAACAAGGGTGGGAGATAAAATTCCAGCTCTAGGGCCTCTCGAACTTACCTGTTTGGCTACTGTGGGAAACAGGCTTCTGGACTTGTTTTTTCCTCAATGGAGGAGGCATCTAAGCAGGCAAATTCCTCACCCATTCCCACCTGCAGCCTGAAGGTGTTCAGGAAAAGCTGTACCACTTAGCTCTGCTGATTACAGGACGAGGCCCCCGACTTGTCTGTTGAGATCAGGAATGGCTGTGTTCCTGGGCTGACATGCACAGATCTGTTCTGACAGAAATGATGACATTGGTGGCACACAGCTAACTGCAAACTCATCTGAGCCAGCCCAAGACCACCTGATGCTTGAGGCTGTCCCCCTTACCCAATGAGATGCCAGCTTCTGTTCCCATCACTCTCCAATGTTCTAGCTACCTTCATTTTCCTCCCCTCCACATTTCCTCCTCCATTCTGTTCCTCTCTTCCTTTTCCAGTTCGGGGGAGAAGGAGGGGCAGTGGAAGTAAGCAGGTAAGTAGAGATGGATACTCCCCTTCAGTCTGCTGCCCGAGGCAACCACTTTCATTGGCCTCATGGGTAGGTCAGCCCTGGTACTTCATTTCCTTAGAGCCAAAATAAGCATGATGGGGGAAAGCTACAAGCAGGCCTGCTTTTGGAGGGGTTGGGGGAGATACACACAAACACAACACACAAACACATGTCTTGCTTTGAAAGCAGCTGTAAGAGACTCCAAATTTAACTGATGCAGTGATGCTGGAGCACTGAACCTGTCCCACTCACGTCCCAATTTCCTGATCTACATCACACAGGCATAGACATGCACACCAATGCTGCTGCCAGGGGCGACTGTCATGTAGTAAGCAGCTGAGCTGCAAATCATTTGAATCACAAATCTGTCATCAGGTGACCTTCAGGAAGCCATTCACTCTCAGCCTCAGTATTTACACATTACAATATGAGTATTGCAATATGAGGCTGATATAACATATATATAATAAAACAAATATGAGACTAACATTGCAATATGCAACCATATGCATATCTACTCAGAAGTAAGTCTCATTGAATACAATGGAAATTACTCCCTGGAAAAATCCCCTTACCCCAAGGAGACCTCCAGCTGCCTCCTGACCTGTGCTGGATATAGTGTAGGCCAGGGGTGCCCAAACCCCGGCCCTGGGGCCACTTGTGGCCCTCGAGGCCTCTCAATGCAGCCCTCAGGGAGCCCACAGTCTCTAATGAGACTCTGGCCCTCCAGAGATTTGTTGGAGCCCACACTGGCCCAACACAACTGCTCTCAGTATGAGTGTGACTGTTTGACCTTTCACGTGAGCTGTGGGATGAGGGCTCCCTCCGCTGCTTGCTGTTTCATGTCTGTGATGCAGCAGCGGCAGCAAAGGAAAGGCCGGCCTTGCTTTGTGCAAGGCCCTTTATAGGCCTTGAGCTATTGCAAGACCTTCATTCATTCATATAAGTTCATCTTTAATATATTCATTTATGTAAACTTATGTAAATTTATTCAAATTTTGAATGTAAATTAATTCTTTTTTCCCCTGCCCCCAACACAGTGTCAGAGAGATGATGTGGCCCTCCTGCCAAAAACTTTGGACACCCCTGGTGTAGGCCATGTGGCCTGGCTGCACCAGTGCAGGTTGGGACAGGGCTGCCTGATGGGTAAGCTAACCGCTTATTTACAGTCAGATAGAGATTTGGAGCACAGGTACATTTGCTGGAGACCAATAATGATACAAATTATATGTTAAACTGTCCTGATCGAACGGATAAAATGCCAGGCGTGACTTACTCAACCTAATCTAATTGAATTGATGGGATAACTACAGCACACTCTGACCCTGATTTAATATACAATTTTATGCTGATCTTCAGGATCTTTTTTTTTTAACATCCTAGTGTTTAATACATGATGTTCATTTTGTTTGGGATGTGTATTGAGTTTATGTTACAGCCCAGTCCTATCCAACGCTGGTGCATGGCCGCTGCTGCATCCAGTGCTGGAACTGAGCAGGCTGTAGGTCTCCTGGGGTAAGGGAACATTTCCCATATCTCACACTTGTTCCCTTGCCCCATGTTGAGCCCCAGCCTGATCAATGGAGCTACTCAGATCTGCTCCAGTGGTCCACCCCCATTCTGCCTCCCGCCACCCAGTTACATCCCCCCCATCTCTGTTTCACTCTCCCCTTGCTCCTGTGCTGCTCGGTGCTTACTCACCCATGCACACAGCTGCACATCTGGAATCAGTGCCGATGGGATGACACAGGTCTTCCTTCCAGCACTGCCTACTCCTGAGTGGTGCCTTACAGCATGTTTGTGACAGCAGCTGCTTTACTGGTGCTAGCAACCTTTAGGATTGGGTTGTTGATTTTCATGGGATTTTATTATGTTTTAATCTTTTAGAATTGCAATACTCTAATATTTTGTATGTATCGTATGGTGCTTGATAGTTGCTAGCCCCCTTGGGTGTCTGCTGTGGGAAAAGGCCAAGATAAAAAATCTATCAAATGAATGACATTCTGTCATCTGTACATTTATATACTATGTTATATGTATCTTTTTTTTTTTTTTTTTTGCAATGTGCGTGATTATAAAAAGAATGATTATTTAGACATCAAGGAAATGCTCCAACTGCCACCAGTACTGAAGGTTCAGGAGTCAGCTTGATCCCCTGACAACAAGCGTATTTGGTCTCTAGAGATGTTTCTTTTTGCCTTCTTTTTATGATGGAAAAACCGAACCTGAAGCAGTGAAGTCTTGAGCCTAAGAGATGTAAAGCCACCAAGTCAGCACTCAGGTGCAAGGCAGACATTAGTGACTGTCACTGCCCTTATGACAAAGGTCATTATTTCCGTTCAAGAGGATTTCTGAAAACCTTGAGCCCATCTCTTTCACCTGATCAATATCAGAACTATTCTTGTGCACTTGGCACTACTCTGAGGTTGCATTAATAGAGCTTCAGAGTGGAAAACTACTTGTAATTTTTTGCATCATATGCAAAATGCAAGCAGCCTACGTGACATGCTGTATTAGTTTATCTTTTATTTAAGAGTTACGATGAGCTGTGAGAGGCAAAGCCTTTTTATATTTCCTACTTCAGTGATCCTTGTGACTGTTAAGAAGATAGAAGGCATGTTTGCAAAAGACCAAATTTGACATTTCCAAGATGAGACTAAGGGTCCAATCCTATCCAATTTTCTAGCACCAATGAAGCTGCAATGCAGTCCCGCAGTAAGGGAATATACAGTCTCTTATCTTGAGGAGGTCTCGCTGACTGTCCCTGCACCACAGGATGCAGTGCATGCCCCATTGGTACAACTGCTTCAGCATTTGAAAGTTGGATAGGATTGGACCTTAAGTAAACAGAACTTCAGAAGTGTTCTAGATCTGAACCTTCCACACAGGGGTGTGGTGCTTTTCTTCCTGCCCTCAGGTAAGACACAGATCCATGCCCATCAGAGGGTCCACCTGGCTGGCCCAACACCCATAGTCCTGAACTTTGAGGAGACTGCCCTCCCAACCACAGAATGCAATGCATGTCCTGTTGGCACAGCTGCATCAGTGCAGGAAAGGATAGGATTGAGCCCTGAGTTTGTGCCCACCCCAGAGAGGCCCTTTAGTAGTGTTCATATGTCAAAAAGTACAAAATCCCTTCCTATTGGGGGGGGGGGAGAGGCAGAGGGGAATGATTGTTTTGTTTTTTTACTTTGATGATATTAGTACCATATTATGAGATATGAAGAAAAAAAACTGGAAAGAAAACCATCACAACAGATGCTTCTAAACTGCTGTTCTGAAATGGGCCATCTGATTGTACTGATTGTGGCCATAGAGAGAAAATGTCACCTGAGGGAGAGTCAGGATCTGACAAAGCCTCCTAATAGACCTTTAATGGCTGCTGCTGCTCTCCTGAAAAGGCAATCTGTTGTCTGATAGCAGACACACAGCCAGGTTTTGCAGCTTGAAGTCTGTTGGGGGGTGGAGTGAACTGGACAAAAGCAAAGCTCTTGGGATACAGGGGCTTTTCCTCCCTAGAGATTGGTTGTCTTCTTTTAGGAAGATACACGTTTGTGCTCTGCTCTGCTTGTATCTTTCTAAGTCAGAGTGGTCCAACTTTTTCCACTGAGGGGGCTGCATTAGGCTGACCCCACCCCACCCAAGTGGACAAATGTGGAAATAATTGGCAGTGATGTGAGCTGGGTTCTGAGCCAGGTGCCAGAAGAAGCAGATGGAGGAGAAGGCAGTGGGTGTGGCAGGCTTTTCTATCTCCCTATCCATCCCCAAAGGAGAAGCCCAAACTGCATGGCAGGGAGATTGAAAAGCCACTGAAGCGGCTCTGTGTGTGTGTGTGTGTGTGCAGCAGGGTTCTTGAGAGCTGCCGAAAGAGGCCTCACAGTCCACATGTGACCTGTGTGTTGGACCATCCTGTTCTAAATAAAGTTGAAGCCTGCTAACAACTGGAAGCTCTTTGCAGTTGTTGTTCAGGCTGACCAATGGGGGGAACCCCAGTCAGGGATATAATATTGCAAGGGCAGTGTGTGATGGTCCAGGACACCCTCACAGCCCACTGGCAAGATGTGTGGGGAAAGAGGAAAGCACATAACCTTTGAACCTAACCTCTTCAACATTCTGAGATCTAGTCATACTCAAGTCGTGACGCTTACTTGTTGCCATTGAGCCAGCTACTTTCAGCTTCACCAACCTTACTGGAGACTCATATGAAGGGCTAGAAGTGTGTATACTCTCCTGAGTTCCTTGAGGAAGGAAATGCAGGACAGAGATGCAGCTGATCGAGGGTGTCTGTGTGTATTTGCATTTCTCAACAGCCCTGGGTTCTGCATGTCCGCTCCAACTCACATTAAGCCAACTAAGAAACAAACTGTTCTGTTAAAAAAACATGATGTGGCAGGTGGGACTGGTAGGATGAAGGCTCATAAAGCAGGCCTTGCATGTCAGTGCAAATGGCAGCTTCTGACACCAGAATGATCTGAAGTGGGTCAGCAGCAAATAAGCAAGCAGCAATCTGGTTGTGCAGCACTGAGCAAACAAAGGAAAAACCAAACTAGAAGGCTTGCTGCACCTTGAAAGGTCTCCCTTTTATTACTGCAGAGGATGATTGGGAGATTTTATAGGTCATGCAATCACTTGGCAGGAGCCTGCAGCTGCCATTTCTACTTCCATCACTGCTCAGCATGGTAGCATTCACTCAAGGGGAGGGGGAGAGCACTCTGGTCTGGCTGTTTTCCTTGAGCTCCCTTAGTGCAAAGCAAAGAATGACAGTTAAAAGAACTCGGGAAAGGGGAGCTTTGCCCACCATTTCATGCATCTGTTGAAACTAGGTGTGTAGGCGCTTGTGACTAAGTTGAGCCACTGCACCTTACCGTGAATAAGGGAACTTAGAGCCCAATCCTATCCAATTTTTCCGCACCGGTGCAGCCTCAATGCAGCCCCAAGGAAAGGGAACAAATATTCCCATACCTTAGGAAGGCCTCTGTAACTGCTGCCCCACCACAAGATGCAGTCTTAACCCCTTTATTGTTTGTTTACATTTTTAAAAAATGGGAAGGGGAAGAAGAAGACAGGCAAGAAGCAGGAGAAACAGAAAAACAGAAAAAGAGAAGCAAAGAGGAGACCTGGGATATACATATGTGTCAGAAAATCAAGAGTGAGCCCCACGGTGCAGGATAGGATTACAGGTGGGCCCTTGGACTGAAAGGTCAAATACTGAGTATATCAAGACAACTCCATTTACAAGATTTTTGTACAGAACCCACGTACATTTGGCAGGTATCCCTCCAAAGAAAGCTGTCTTTCTCATGGGGAATATTGCATGGCCAGCTATTAGGAGCTGTTCTGTGGTTAAGGGAAAGGAGTCGACCTGCCCATGAGGCTGACTGGAACAGTTGCCTCAGGCAAATGGTTGGGATGTGCTTGCCTCTGCCCACACTCACTGCTCCTCCTATTCCTGATCCTTGCATTTCCAAAAAAAAAGGGGGGGGGGAAATGGAGTGGAAGTGTGGAAGACAAAAGAGTAGCGGGCTAGACACTAGAGCTTCAGAGAAGCCCACCAGACATCTCTCCTTCACATTTCTGCTCAGTTCCCCTTTTCTTTTCTGACTCCAGGAAGCAAGGAAATCAGTGGCTGGTAGACACCAGGGAAGAGGGCTGACATTTTGGTAAGGTGCCTGTACCTGAGGTGAAATGCAAAATCACCATCCCTTACTTAGTAGTACGCTGGCCCCTCTGCTGCTCCTTCTCCTTCATTTGATCCCTGGGTTCCAAAAGGAAGAGGAACACAGCAGGAGAGGAGAATGGGGGGCTAGAGTGTCTGCAGCGCTCAAGCCACCCACCTCCGCATGTCTCTCCTGCACATTTCCTCTTCTGCTCCATTCCCCTTCTTCCTTTTTGGAACAGGTCATGGCAGGCAGGCAGACAGAATGAGGTGGGCACTCCCTTTTAGCCCACTGCCTGAGATGACCATGTCATGGAAGTCTTGGCCACTTCCATGCTGGAAGTCTTGAACTGCTTCTGAAAGGGCCCATGTTTTCAATTATAAGCTTATATGCAAGCCTGTCCATATAAAACTTGACAGTGCACAAGTAGGAAAATGGATGATATGGCCTTGAAGGCCCCTTTCAACTCTAAGATGGTCCATAAAACTCAGTAAAGTCAACCAGAATACCAATTTTCTCTTTAAACCTATTTTTTGATTTAAAAACAAACAAAACAACAACATAGGACTGTCTCCGTAAACTAAGACTGTACAGAACAGACATTGCTTCTTACAATCACCCACCATTTTGCACCATTCAGCTTTAATGACTGACGATCAGTAATTACAGGTTTATAAATATATTTTCCACCACAGTAGTAGAACCAGTGACTGGATAACGTGTTAGGTAGACAAGTTACGTAACATTTTCATAAGGCAAGATATATTACATCTGTATTCACTGGCTTCAGAAAGAGTAAAAGGCATTTATATCAAATGACATGAAATAATCTTTACAAAACTGAGAACTAAAAACCAAGGATTTGGATACCATTTTGATAAGAATCAACTAAAAATTAAGTCAAGGTGAAATCAATAACAGAAAGTTCTCTTCGCAAATGGTAAAGAGTGGGTCAAGGAGAATGCTTCTCCGACAGATAATAAGCGTGGACACAACTCACCAGGACATTTTCCTGCACGTGTCCCATGGAAATGAATGGGATGTATGGAGTGTACTCATAGAGATAAGTCTGAGAGAAGCCATTTAAACTAGGCTCACATTTGGTTTAAACCACTGCGAAAGGTAGAATACAGGCCCCAGTCCTAGAGCTGGATTACTACACAGGCTTCAGTGAAACAAAAGCTTGCATTTCAATCCTATGCATATTTACTTGAAAGCCAGTAGCACTATGATCATTGGGAGTTACCCAAGTGTGCATAGGATTGTAGTCTTGGATAATTTCATTCAATTTTCCATCAAACACATCCTATTTTTCACAAATGACAGTGCAACCATATCTACATTTGCTCAGAAGTAAGTCCCAGTGTGTTCAATGGGAGTTACTCTCAAGTAAGTGTGTACGACTGCAGCCTGAGCCTACTTGGCTAAAGGAAAATTAAAAACAAAAATTAAACCTCTTTTTTCTAAGATGAAAGAGTTGGATGGTAATAACTAGTCATTTTAGTTGTTGCTTCTACAGTGGAGTGACTGCCAGCTCATTTTTGGTCCAGCAATAGCTTTATCCATAGCACACACATACACACAGTACAATTGCACTATAAATCAATATTATCACAAAGGCAAGAATTCGGAAGCAATGCACAGGGTTGGTCCAAGACCTCCCAGCGCTGGGGGTGGCACATCACAGGCTGCCCCCTCTCCCCAGTAGTGCATTGGCCTCTGCAGCTCCTCCCGCCTGGATTCAAAAGGGAAGAGGGGAATAGAGCAGGAAGGATAGTGTGGAGGAGAGGAAAAGAATGGGCTGGCAACACTGACAAAGTGTTCTCCACTGACAAAGAGTGGAGAAGGTGACGGTATACACTCTACCTGCCACTCTGCTGCCTGAAGCGACCTCAGTCAGCCTCATAGATGGGCCAGCATGCTTTTGTGTGGTAGGAAGGCTCCTATCAAACATTCCTGAAAATGGATTAATTTCACTCATCCCTACTGACACCTGAATTTTGAGACTGATGTATTAAAACTTGCTGAACCATTTCTCATAGGCTAGCTCAATATGAAACATTTAAAACAGGCAGCATCACCCAGTACAAAGTCTCACTAAGTTCAGTGGGAGAAACTGAAGCACTTGCTTGATCCTCTCACTGGTTTTCAACGGGCTTTACAATACAATCCTGTGCATGTCTACTGAGAAGTCCCATGGAATTCAATGGAACTTACTCCAAGTTAGCACATGCAGTTGCATCCTCAAACTTGCTCAATTCTGGCTGCATCATGCACTAGTTTTAAGCTTGCGCTCTTTCCTTTTTTTCCATTTCCTTTTTTGTTTTTTATGTTTTTTTAAGGTGAACAGTTAATTGCATAGAAAAATTCCCTGGTTAAAAATAAGCTTTCATTCTGGAAATGGCAGGTATTTTTATTTTTTAAATTTTTGGGGGGATTATATTTAACTAGAACAAAGCTCTCAGGCATTTGAATGGTGCAGAAATCACATTTAGTGAACAGAAGATTACCTATGCTCTTTGGAATGGTCAGCGTATGTATATCTATGTTGACCCATTTTGCATGCTAAACATTTAGCCAGTTACAAGACACTCACTTGTTTTTATGTGAACTCTTTCACAGAAAATTAAGTCTTTAAAAGGGTTATTCTGAAAGGGCTCATACAGACAATTTCACAGCAGAGCATGTTTACAGGGGACAATCTAATGAGTGAAGTCAAATTTCAGCCATTCACACAAGGTACAATTTGCACATGGAATACATAGATGACACAAGTTCATTCAAGTGTTGCTAAGGTTTTGCCGTGCATATTAATAAAAAAAGTCAAAGCAGCATCTTCCAGAGAACAAGTTCCATTTTTTGTGAATGCTTAACAATGTGCAAGAGAGAAAATCCTTCCACAGTGCCAACATAGAGTCACTGCGACTCACATTCATAAGCTATCCCACGCAAAATCAACCCATATAAAAAACTAGAACTTTTATGCCATCCAGAGCATATATACATATATATATATATATTTAAAATGACATCTGCATAAGAGTTGCACAAATATATATTTTATACTATGATCTACAGTCATGTCATAATTTTCTAGGCTCAATATGTGTTTTAAAGAGATGCACAAAGGGCACATTGCTCCTTGCAACATCTTTCACTATAACAAAGACTAAAAAAAGACCCAGACATTTCAACATCTATCAGACTGTTGCTGATGGACAAACAGCACAATCCTATACATTACAGTACTCCGAAGTAAGTCTCATTGAATTCAAAGGGACCTAGTCCCAGGGGAGCATTTGTAGGGTTGCAGCCTATCTTTGGCTGCAATCCTATACACACTTACCTGGGAGTAAGTGCCACTGAACTCAGTGGGATTTACTTCTTAGTAGACATAGGATTGCATTAACAACAATGTTCAGACAGTAGAGAAAAAACCACAACAGCTAGTGAATGGCTTCATAGTTTCTATGTTAATGGTACAAACTCATTGCAAAGTAAAAGCAATAAACACATTTTTTAAAATTAAGAAAACTTTTAAGGAACATGCCCAATATTGTAGTGATTCTCCTTAGAAGGCACCTAAACTAATTTACTGAAGATTAAATGTTTTTTTTCAGAAGGATGTGGATTTTAGTGGATGTTTGCCTATAAGTGTCATCAGTGATTTAGCTGTTTGATAAAAGACCAATCTTATGCACAAACACTCACATATTCACTTGGTGTTTTATGTACAAGAGCAACTTAGCAGTTAGTCTTTCAATAAAAAACATGACTATGGAAACATACCTATTCTCAATCTGTCAGCTACACTGCTAATTAAAAAATAGCTTATGTTAAAGAGAGTAATTGCACTGAGGTGGAAAAGGTCAGCTACCTTTCAAATGGTAGACTCTAATCACTCCTTTTAAAACAGTACTCACAGGACGTGATGACATTTACACCACAACCCTATGAATGTCTATTCAGAAGTAAATCTAATTCTAGTCAAAGTCGGTTACTCCCAGGTAAGTGTGTGTAGGATTGCAGCCTTCTTATGCACACTACCTGAGAGTAAGCCCTGATGAACAGAATGGGGTTTACTTCTAAGTAGACAAGCATAAGATTGTGCCTTTAGTTTCACAAGTGGCAGTTTGCTGTTACCCGAGTGTGACATTTAATGGAATTGTACTAAGGTTTTTCTACATGGAAACAATGGCATAGCTAGAGGGGGTGCAAAGCACTAAGTTTTGCAGTGGGAGCAAAATGGAGGTGAATGCCTCCATTTTCCTCCCACCACCCAAAATGGCTCCGAAGGGGAGGAGGAGGGGCTGCTTGCATGCTGTGGTGATGCTCCCTGCAAAACTTAGGGTCCAATCCTATCCCATTTTCCAGTGGCGGTGCAGCCATGGCAATGGGGTGTGCTCTGCATCCTGTGGTGGTGAGGCTGTCACAGAGGCATCCTCAAGGTATGGGAACATTTGTTTCTTTACCTCCGGGCTGCATTGTGGTTGCACCGGTGCTGGAAAGTTGGATAGGACTGGGCCCTTAGTGATTTGCACCCGCTCTAGCTATGCCACTGCACAAAACAGAGGAATTGGGACAATATATGCTACACAGGTCATAAACATGGCATATTTCAGAATACTATGTTTTTACAGTGGCAGTAAGCAGTTCTTGCTGGGAAAATCAAGGAATACACAACAAATATTATCTAACTGGTGGTTTTCTGGAATCCCAGCTTCAGGGACCATTTTCTTCAACAGTGCACCTGAAGTGTCTGTCACAGAAGCCCTATACATTGCAGGAGATTTTGGGGCATGCTCTAGAACGTAAGTTCAATTCTCACAGTCCTAGCCAGCTATTTGGGTCTTCAGTGTGACCCTGGGCGAACTAATATCCCTACAACATACTTGGCACTCCCCTGCTACTGTACAACACCAGGGGAAGTGTTCAGTAAGGGTGAACAAGCTGTCTCTCTGGGAACCTTGCCCACCATGGATGATCTCACTAAGGAGCTTCTGATAAGCTTTCAAGGGATGAGAACTGACCTAAGGCTGCCAGGTGTCTGGGATGGTACACCATATGCCTCCCCCCTGCCCTGGGCACATGCTGACCACCTCTGGTGCTGTTCCTTCTGCTTCCTAAATTCAAAAAGAGAGGAACAGTGTGGAGGACAGAAATGGTAGAGGGTAGTTAGAGGGTAACAGAGTGTTCATTGCTCACCACTTTTGCCTCCTCCACACTTCCTGTCCATTCTCCTCTTTGTTTTTGAATCCAGGGAGAGAGTCGGGTAGCCCCTGCCAATCCATCCCAAGACAACTGTCTCTATGCACCTCATGGGGGGGGGGGCAGCCCTGAAAGGAACCTACAATACTATTTTAAAACCTCAGCTCTAAATATTGCTTTGGGGAAGTTGTTCTAAGGCGATAAGAAGAGGATGGTGGGAAGTGCTGGTCTGTGTACAGACATTTTCTCTTAAAAATATATTGCATTTTAAAAACACGCATGCCTCCCAGGGGAAAAATATACACATACTATATATAATATATACCTCTTTAAAAGATTCTACCTTGGCAATACATAGCATCTTCTTGGCTTCACGAGAGTGCTGTACACATTTGGTTAACAAGAGAAAGGGCATTGCCTGATTCTCCGCTGAAGTTACAAGAGTTCAGCAAATAAATAGCTTCTTGGGATGCTCTCTGCTTGTTGCTACATAGGGAAGACCAATCAGTTCTAGCTCATTGATCCATCATGGGGAAGGGAGGCAACCTCAGAAAAGTGTCTGATTGCAGACAGGTCTCAGCAACATGGGCATTTAAAAAAAAGTTGTCTCCCCCCCCCCCCCATGTCACAAAAGTTGTTAGCCATTTGAAAAGAAACTACTTGGAAAAAAAACAACAACTTTGGCTACAAATAATATATCATGGCACAAACAGGATTCTGGCATTCCATAATCTGCCAGTCTAGCCTTTTGCCTTCTTGTCTATAGAGAAAAGGTGAATTCAAAGGAAACCTGGGCCCTCTGGACACTTTGCAAAATCGACAATGGTACACAGAATTACTGGATACCAGCAATGTTGTTTTTTTTTCAGGCCCAATCCAATCTCCTGCCACTCTGTAGCACACAGCGCCACTGCTGGAGCACATGCGACATGCTATGGAAATCAGATGGCCTGGGAGCAGTAAGTAAAGATTTACTTCCCCATAGGTCGCTTGCCTCCAATGAGTCTCCTTGGACCTCTGCTAGCTATTTAGCTGGCAAAAGCCTGAGGAGTCTCAGGGTCAAGTCTGGACTGGGGGGCTAGAATCTCAACAGGCGTGCTGCCAAGATCCTCCTCCTCCTCTCCACCCCTGATCCAGGTTGCTTCCTTCCCAGTTCTGCTTCTGATTCTCCCTGAATAGCCCCTGCTGCCAACCTCCCTGCTTCAGAGTAAGACAAGGGAGGTTCTGTGGGCCAGTGGCATCTGTGCTTGACCTCTGGCTGTTTGCCCTGGCATGCCTGGTCCATAGAATGATGGAGCAACTTTCGCACTATCATTTTGGGACCACTGTAAGGTCCCCCCATAGGATTATCCTACAGCCCCCATAAGATAGTTTTCTTTATACAGCTAGATACTTCTCATAATTGCAAACAACTTTACCACTTATAACAATAAAAATAATAAATTAATTAAAGCAAGCACTATCCGTTTGTAAATAAAGTATAAGCATATATTGGCCCTGATAGGAACAGAGAGCAGACAAAAGTAAGTTTTAAAATAGCAGCATTATTTATGTGCAAACCTTACAAACTACTTTATAAGTGCAGTTCAGGGTCAGCCTACACAGCTTGTGATCCACTGAGTCAAGTGACGCTTACATCTGGTAGCCTTTCAGCTCCTTGACAACACCCCAGTTTTTGCAGTCCCACGTAAGCAGCAAAGAGCCCAATTCCAACTAAATCCCTGTGCAGTAATTCACCAGCTGCATCCTGTGGGGATCTTTGGCAACTGGAGGCCTCCTCATTGTAGGGGAACATCAATTATCTTGCCCTGGGGTAACTCCCAGCAGCCACTATGGCGCTATTCAGACCAGTGCCAGCTTACAGCCCAATCCTATCCAGCCCAGCATCCAGGGCTCCAGTGGCACCAAAAGGGCTGCCTTTGGATCCTATAGGTACTAGGCTAGCGCCAGGTAACACATTTGCTCCCTTTCCCCTGGTAACACTTTCACAGCGCCAATGGATCTCCTCAGCTCTGTGCCCACCTTTGAGCAGGTGCAGAGTCAAGGAGGGCCATGTTGAGCTGCCCGGCCTGGGACAGAGGTCAAGATATGGAGGCAGAGGATGCTGCCTTCTCCACCCCCTTCCAGACTCATTAATAAGATAAGGTCCCCTTTCTTTGAATAAGTACATGATTCATCAACAATCTGGAGTCAACAGGATTTCATCAAATTACAGTCTTGATAAGATAAGGGCATTGATAATGACTGCATTACCTTTGTATTGAATTTCCATATTAACAGATACTAGGGCCATAAAGGATTCGAATATTCAACTCAAACAGTCTGCCTAGGTGCCCTGCCTTCTGTCCAACTAAAAAATGCAGCTGCTACTTCCTTTTGTTGATGGGGAACCTTTTTTTTTCAAGAAAACTCCAGTTACTTTCTTCTTCCACTGTCAATATATTTTTACCCTATCTGTAACACCCACCCAAATTCTTGGACTGTTGTGGATAGAATGTCTGGCACCTGACAGCTTTAGCTGATATGTGGCATGCATAGTTGGTTCCACTAGAACTGAACACAGCTCTGCTGCATGCATTTCACATGAAACAGACACTGGCAAACAGCATACAGAAGCAACACTGGGGCAGAAGTGTGCAGAGTTGATAACCCAGAGTCAAATTTACAAGAGCGTCAGTTGTCCACTGACAAGAATGCAAATGCTGATGTGGCTGAGTATCGACCCGTGCACACGCAACTAACATTGCTGTCAACCTTTTGGTAGGCAGACCCAGAAAGCAAGGTTGGTGAAATTATTTCAGAATCTTAGGCAAAACCATCAAAATAGATACAAGCCAATCCCGAGTGAGCTGTGAAAGGTGTTCAGTTCTCTAAGTGCAGGGCTGGGCGAGGTGCACCAAATGCTGCTCCTCATTTCAGTGAGGCAGCAGTTTCCGCCACTCCTCCTCTTCCTGCACCTTGGATTTGAAAAGAGACGGACAGAGCAGAAGAGGGAGAGTGGAGGAGAGGCTAGAGCGTCAGAGTCAAGAAGCCACCGCTCTGTAACAGTGCAAGATTTGGCACAAGCCAAAATTCTGTCTGTGGCACTCAGTGCGGCAGAACTGCTAAGCATATGAATAGGCCTGCTTTCAGATTGGGCCTACGGTTGCAATTTTATATATGCACACATACTTGGGAATGAGCCCTTTCACTTGTTTCTGTACATGCAGATTAGCTGTACTGTGATCAGGACTGGATCAAGAGCTAATGGTGCCGTGCCAAATGCTGCTCTCCCTTACCTACTGATGTACCAGCCTCTGCTCTTCTCACTCCATGGAATGGAAAAGAAGAGGGCAAAGCGGAGGAGGAAGTGTGGAAGAGAGTCATGGGCTACACATCCTCTTCCACTCTGTTCCTTTTTTGATCCAGAGAGTGGGAGGAAGCAAAAAGGAGGTGAGTGGGTGGACAGAGGTGGCCCTCTAGTCAAACTTCTGCCTGAAACAATCACCTCACTTGGCTCCATGGACGGACTGTTGCTATTGACATTGTTGCTTGTTCTACTATCTCTTGGGTGTTGTATCATTTAAAGCAGGGGTGCCCAAACCCCGGACCGGGGGCCACTTGTGGCCCTCGAGGCCTCTCAATGTGGCCCTCAGGGAGCCCCCAGTCTCCAATGAGCCTCTGGCCCTCCAAAGATTTGTTGAAGCCCGCGCTGGCCCGACGCAACTTCTCTCAGCGTGAGGGCGACTGTTTGACCTCTCGTGTGAGCTGTGGGATGAGAGCTCCCTTCACTCTTTCTCATCTGTGATGCAGCAGCAAAGGAAAGGCCGGCCGTGCTTTGTGCAAGGCCTTTCATAGGCCTTGAGCTATTGCAAGACCTTCATTCATTCATATCAGTTCATCTTTAATATATTCATTTATGTAAACTTATGTAAATTTATTCAAATTTTAAATGTAAATTATTTTCCCCCCCCGGCCCCCGACACAGTGTCAGAGAGCTGATGTGGCCCTCCTGCCAAAAACTTTGGACACCCCTGATTTAAAGCATAGAAGAGCTGTTTGCTTTCAAAACCAGGATAAAAAAAAAACCCAATGCTATTATGAAGCCACACTGATGTACCCATTTTTTCCCTGTTACTGTTGGGCCGGATATCAAACAAGTTTTCTACTACGAGCAGGTGTTTCCTAAAAGCCGAAAGGGGGGAACAAAAGGAGGAAGCTCAGCGTGCAAGAAACTGCAAGTCTTGCAAGTTAATACAACAGGCTCCTTTCCGGCTAATCTGCCTGTGTGTCATTTCTCTGAAGGAAGCGTGAAGTGCTTCTCCCCCCTCCCCTCCCGTAAATATAGTCCTCAAAATATAAAATATAGACCATCTGTATTTACTCAGAAACACGCAAATCTGAAAAATATCATCTGGTGGTGCATAAATAATGAGCATCTCACAACTCAGAGACGGCGAGTGAAGCACTGCAGAGGAAAAAATACCCGTGAGAATAGTAGAAGAGGCCTTGTGGTCCAAGTCGGGGGCCTGGCAGGCTCAAGGAAGAGGAAGCTGAAGGAAATCAGATCTTTTTCAGTCCTGAAGGAAAGCTCATTTGCAGCCCCTCCAGCATGTAGAGAACCTTCAGCGGGACAGCAAAGCACTGAGATCTGTCAAGCTCCATTGACTGAACAGTCTAGCTCCCTGGATACTTCCAGTGCAGCTTCTTCTCATTCCGTGGTGAACTGCTGTCGTCCTTATAGCCAACGCTAAACATATTGAACAAAGAAGTATGCGTGCACATGTATGTTCATGAAAATCAGAACTTCTGAGGTTATTTTCTCCTACAACTTAAGCCTGGCTTCCTCCCCACACTTTGCAATGCATTTGATGGATGTACTATCAAGGTTCAGCAGCCTGATTTGCCCTTCCCTGTCCATCCCTCTTTTCTTAAAGTGCTGCATGTATAATTCAGTTTCACAAACATTCATCCATCCTGGGTCCGCCCTGGGTCCCTTTTTGGGAGAAGGGCGGGATAAAAATAAAGTTTTATTATTATTATTATTATTATTATTATTATTATTATTATTATTATCCTCTTAAAAAAGATAAATTTTTAAATTTACACAACCAATTTTTAAAATGTTGTAAAATTGTTCCAGGAGAAAGACAGGGGAATGAGTTATTGATGTACCAGGCTCTAGCCAATCTGAACTACAAAGATGGCAGAACCAGCTTTCTCTGAACTTGTTTTAGGAAAGACTGTACATCTCAACAAAACAGAGAGGAAGTGATTCTAAAAGATCACCTCTTGAGTTATATATGTACCCTCCGCATCACTGAGGCTGCATAGCTGTATCTGGGCTGTACCACTTCAAACTGGAGAATCTTTTATATCAGTGGCGTAGCTAGAGGGGGTGCAAAGCACTAAATTTTGCAGGGAGCCTCATTGTGGTGTGCAAATGACCCTTCCCCCTTGGAGACATTTGGGCAGGGGAGCAAAATGGAGGCATTTGTCTGGCTCTGAACAGGAGAGGGAGGGTTCACTAGCAAGCTGCGGTGAGGCTCCCTGCAAAACTTAGTGCTCTACACTCTTCTAGCTATGCCACTGTTTAACATACAATTAAAACCGTAATGCTTCCATATGGAAAATGAGTACACCAGAAAGGAGAGCTGTCCTTTTCCCCCTGGCACTGGCGTCACTAGGGAGGTGTGTGGGGGGGTGCGGGTCACACCAGGTGACGTGCTGAGGGGGTGATGCGCCCTGGGGGAGGACACGCTAACATCACAGGGTTAGGAGCTACCGCATCATGCCATACACCGTTGGATGCCGAATGGCTGGTGGAGTGCAGTGCAAAAAACAGAATTGAAATCACTCCTTTCCTTCAAATGTTATGGCCAAAAACCTGGAAGGAAAAAATGCATGGAGCCCTATGGAAAGTGAAAGTGAGTCGTATCGCGCATTTACTCGCAAGTAGGCATACTTGCCATAGTCTGTCAGAAAGGGCAGGCTGAGAGGAATCCAACTAAACCAGAATGGTCCCAATACAATGAATGCAGCCCCCCCAAAACACCCGAGAAGCTGCCCCCTCCTAGCTGCCCAAAAGTCTGAGCCCAAAAAGAAGCCATGTGGCCACGTTTACTCACGAGTAGGCAGACTTGCCATAGTCGAGGCAGGCTGAGAGGCTCCAAGGACTTCAGAATGGTCCTCATCCAATGAGGGCAGCCCCCAAAAACATTGGAGAAGGAGGTTCCTCCCTCCCAGCTGCCTCCTTCCCAGTCTATGAAGCCCTATGGAAAGCAAAGCAGCCTCACACTCATGTTTACTCGCGAGTAGGCAGACGTGCCTTGGCTGGTGGTCACCGTAAGGCAAAGGGGAATATGAGGACACCAGAATGGTCCCAATCCGATGGAGCTGGAGCGCAGCAGAAGGCAGCCCTCCCCCCCCTAAAAAGAACAAAAAAGAGGCTTGAATGGTAAGGGGAAAGTTTTCTATTTTGCACTTGCAAAGCCAGGTGGGTCTTTATTCTGACATGCCTGAAGTAGAAGAACTTTAAACTGGGCACTGGAAGAGCTGGAAATCTCACTGATTCTTTTGGGGGGGTTGTTATTGCAGGCAGACTACAGAGTAAGCCCCATTGACCACTATGGGACTTACTTCAGAGTAGACATGCATAGGATTGGGCTCACAGGCTGCAATCCTACCTACACTTTCCTGAGAGTAAGCCCCATTGACCACTGTGGGACTTACTTCAGAGTAGACATGCATAGGATTGGGCTCACAGGCTGCAATCCTACCCACACTTTCCTGAGAGTAAGCCCCATTGACCACAATAGGACTTACTTCAGAGTAGATTCACTTGGTGGAACAGGTCTGGCTCCCGCTTATTTAATTATTTTATTTTAATTTAATTATTTATAATTATTTATTTTAATTGCTTGATGATGTCACTTCTGGCCATGACATCACTTCCAATGGGTCCTGGAAAGATTGTCATTCTAAAAAGTGGGTCCCAGTGGGTTATTAGTAAGTTGACACGGGGGTGTGTGTGTGTGTGACTCTACAAGTTTTCAAAATCACTAAAATCAGAATTTGGAGGAATAACACCATCATGTTATGTATTAATCAATGCGTAATTTCATGCAAAATGCAATGAAACAATCCACATTGAAATATCTAACAAAAGGTACAGCCTAAAAACCAGTGGGAATGGAGCGATGGTACATCACCATGCCCACCTGGGGCGTTGCCCCGCCCACTGCATGGGGTGACGCGCAGGTGATGCGAATCCTAGTGACGCCACTGCCCCCTGGGGTGCCCGTTTTCAAACTGGAGGAAAGTTTGGTGAACTGAGACTTGCTCAACCAGACAGCCTGGCAGCCTGGAGTGGCCGGGCACGGGCCGGCCCCCTCTTGGGAACTGGGCTCCAAGTATGCCGAGACCTGATGGCAATGCTTCCAGAGTTTGAGTGAGCAGAGTCGGAAAGAAGGGGAGCAGACCTGGGCACTGAGTCCAGGAATGTGGGGTGGGTGGGGAGGCAGGTGAGGCGGAGCCTCCCCAGCTGAGTCCTTCGAAAAGCGCCCCGCCGTGGGAGGCACGCGTTGCGCCTGGTGGGGGTGCCTGGGAGCCTCCCACGGCAGCGGCGCTTTTCGGGGGACGTGGCCTGGGAGGCTCTGCCTCACCGGCCCCCCGCCCCGGCCTAAAAGCCGGGCCCCAGGCATGCCTGCTCGGGAGCAGCCGGTGGGCTCAGATGAAGTGGACCCAGGCGGCGGCGTCGGGCGGGCGGTCGCGGCGGCGCAGGCGGTAGTTGTGGCCGCCGTTGTTGTCCCAGTACTCGGCGCCGGCCACGCGGTAGCGCACGGCGAACTCGAGCAGGGCGGGCGCGGCGCCGGCGCCGGCGAGCGGCAGCAGGAAGGCGAAGCGGTCGGTGGCGCCGTGCGGCGGCGGCAGGTGGGCGGCGGGCGCCTCCAGGCAGCTGGCCCAGCGGTCGAGCGAGTAGCGCACCGAGACGGCCTTCTCGAAGGCCAGGTTGAGCACGCGCACCGCCCCGCGCAGCCCCGCCGCCTCCGGGCGCACCCACTCCAGGCGCACCTTGTCCCGCCGCACGCGCTCCAGGAAGCCCGCGCCCGCGCCCGGCTGCGGCGGGAAGAGCGGCTCCAGCGCCGGCCCGGGCGGCCCCCGCGGCAGCGGCTCCAGCTCGCCCAGCGCCGGCGGCTTGCGCGTCTTCAGCAGCTCGGCGGCGCGCGGGGAGGCGGCGGGCGGGGCGCGCGGCTCGTCGGCCTGGCTGAAGTGGCGCACGGCGGTGAGCTCCAGGCCCAGCGAGTCGGCGAAGCGCACCGTCTTGCGGCGCGACGGGCTCTGCTGCAGCGCCGGCCGCAGGCGCCGCTCGCCCGGCGTGGGCAGCGACTTGGCGCGCCGGCGCAGCGTGGGGCTGGGCGGCACCGACGGCACGCTGGCCTCGCGGCCGCGGGGCGAAGACGGCGGCGGGGACACGGGCGAGGGCGGCGACGGCGAGCGGGGCGGCGGCGGGGCCTCCTCTCGGCTCGCGGGCGGCGGCTTCTCCCCGCCCGGCGGGGCCTCCTCTCGGCTCGCGGGCGGCGGCGCTTCCACCGGCTCGGGCTCCGGGCTGCAGCCGCCCTTGCAGGGCTCGGGCAGGCTGCCGTAGAGGCAGGCGCTGCAGCTGAAGTGGCGCGGCAGGTAGAGCCGCGGTGGCGGCGCGGGCACCGAAGCGTGCAGCGAGCCGGCCTTCTCCATGCCGCCGGCAGGGCTCAGCGCGGGGGATGCTGGCGGCGCGGCCGGTCCTCTCCAGGCCCCTTAGGGCATCGCGCTGCCGCAGTCGGGCCTCCTGCGCTCGGCTCCGCTCGTCCCTGTGCAGACGTGCCTGGTCAGCCCTGGCGGGGGGTCGCCTCCCGTTCCCTGGGTCGCTGCCGGCGGGCGCCGGGCCGCTTGGCAAGACTCTTCTTGGGAGAGCCCACACCGGCGTCCTGTGCTCGCGACGGCGCTGGGTGGAGTCCCACCGGGCAGCTTCGGGGAGACCGTCGTGGGTTTCCGGCGCGGCTGCTGCTGCTGCCGCGGAGTCTGCAGCAAAATCTACGCACCGCGGCCTCGTGTCAGCCCCGATTCATCATCGCCCGCGCCCCGCCCCCGCTCATCTTACGAGCGTCCCGCTACTTCCCCACTGCCGTCTCCGGCTGCCTCCCGACGATGACGAGTCTTCCAGTCCCCTCCCCCTCCTCCCCTGTGCCCTTCACGGACGTGCGGTGGGGGAGAGGCGGGGGAGGCAGAGCCTCCTCGCCGGAGTCCTTCGAAGAGCTCCGCCTCGGTGGGAAGCGCTCAAGCAGTCAACCCACGCGCGGAGCGCTTTTCGAAGGACTTCGGTGGGAAGGCTCTGCTTCCCCTCCCCACCGCACGAAGCAGTCCAGTGGGGGGAGTATGCCTGCCCTCTCCACTGCACGAAGGATTCCGGTGGGGAGGCTCTGCCTCATCAGCCACCGCAGGTCCCTGTGTCCTTAAGAAGCGAGGCGGGAGGGATTCCCCGGCAGAAGCTCCAGAGCGCGCCGCTTCCTGCTCTTCTGATCTGGTACAGAAATAGCCCCATCAAAGCCCCGACTCGGAAAGATCAGCCTAGCCATGCAGCTGCCTGGCCAACGGGACCTGGCAGCGGACTCTGGGCGGGAGGAAATGCAGCGTAACCCTCCTTGCGCTCGCAGACGCCTGGAACAAAAACCATCGCGGAGAAAAAAGGAGCGTTGCTCTTCAGAGGGTCATTCCAATGCTCGAAGGCTTGAAGAAGAAGGATTTCAATGAGAGATCTGGGGAGGGGCTGCCAGCTCAGCGGGCGCAGAGGGAATTCCGCAGCTGATCCCAACCAGCAACATTTCATTGCCCGCTTGTTCAACAAATGCAGTCCTTTTTGGTTTTAAATTAGGGTCTGTATTTCAACAACCAATAATGGGGAAATGAGTAGCGCTACACGGGAGTAATCAGGACAGACTTCTGGGTAAGCAGGTGGAGGGGAGGCTGAAGGGGCCCTTCTCTAGTTCCCCAGCAGCCTGGTTCCATTGCCACCTGGACATCCAAGCTTTCTTGGTCCTTCTCCTAAATGTGTCCAGAGAGTTCTGGGGGTGCCACGATCAGCAACCAGGTGGCAGTGGAGCCTGCAGAAGATTTCCTCATTGCTGTAGATGCCAATGGGAATCTCAGCAAACTGAGTTACTGTGGAGTTGGTTCCTTTCTGCCCATCCAGAATTTTTCAGCGCCTGCCTTTATTGGCAGGTTTGATGCCTTGACCTCGCTCAAGGACACTCAATGAGTGCTTGGCCAGGGGAGATAGAGCTGCAGCACCTTGGACAGCTCCAAAAGAACCACCTTTATCTGACCCAGACTGTGCCTCTCCACTGCTTCAGCATCCTGAAAGGGCACTCCTGGGTGTGGAGCCAGTCAGTCCACTCCCTCTCTACCACCTGTCATTTGATTCATTCCCTGTGCCAAAAAGTGGGCACTGAGTCCTAGGAAGCTGCCACACTTTGTGAACCTGCTACAGGAACCACCTCTGTGGCGAGGAAAGTCAAAAACATGCAAAAGGATAAATAGGGGAAAATCAGAGATTAGGCATAAGCAGAGAGAAGTGACTCTCTAGTGGCCACAGATGGTTATTGTAGGATACACTGTGGACAGTTCTGCAGCATTTTCCTGCTAATATGTTTAGGCAACTTTCACTTTTAAAAGCATCATGGGAGTTCAGAGTGCTGTGGATGTGAGGAACAGTCCTCACAAGACTGAAGGATAAATCTACTGTTCTGTTACTGCTGGCCTTGATGCAGTCCTGAATTCATTATCCCCCAGATAGGATCACAGGTGAAGGCCCACCAAAAGGAATGTCTGTTTATTAGCCTGCCTGAGTTGTGCAATAAATACTGATGATAGTTTATTTAGCCTTTGTGGAGACTTGGAGGAGGATCAGAAAAGAGAGGATGGGGAAGTGATCAAGGCACAAAGAGGATGACAGCAAAGGTGTGAGCAAGGCTCACTCAAGCTCTTCCTTGGTTGAAATTGAACTCTCCCCTTTCCATACATCTTGTTCTTAGATGGATAAAGAATTTATTTCTTCCACTTGCGGACACTTGTTCCTGTGAACAAGAGTGAAAAGAGCAAAGGCCATAGTGGAAAACACCCCATGTGTGTCTCTTTTCAGCTCTCTGTTGCAGAGATTGCCTGCTGACATTCTTCTGATACCCCAATCAGCAAATACATTTCAATGGTCACTGCTGACCACTAGATCCCAACCTGTGGTCTGTGGAACCTGTGGTCTCAAGGTTGTCCATGAGACTCTGAGAAGTGGTCCACAAGGTCTCAGGAAAAAAAAAATGCCTTTGATCACTTCCAGTGTCTTGTCAAGCAAATGCTTCCCTACAGATCACCAGAGAGAACAGAGAACAGATTGTCTGCAGTCAGCACTGAAGTGCTGGCTGCAGGGAGTCCAATTTCCACCCTCTTTGGTAGTCTGTGGGGAAGTGCTCACTTGGGAAATGCTTCCCCATGGACCATTGGAAAGGACAGAGACACTGAACTGTCAGCAGTCCGTTCTCACTCTCTCTGGTGGTCCATGGGAGAGTACTTCCCCATGGACCACCAGAGAAGGTGGAGAACAGAGCACTTGCAGCCAGCACTGCATGTGGTCCACAACAATTCCAATTTTTGCCTCAGTGGTGTTTTCCTAATTTCACCTGTGAAATGTTGGAGGGTATGTCAATGGAGGCCAAGAGGTGTGCACACAAACATGGGACCCTCTGCATGTCAAACAGGTGACTGTGGTATGGCCTCTCCCCATTGTACTGTACTACCATACAAGGATAATAAGAAGGGACCATACCTCAGGGGTTGAGTTACCTTTCCTGCAGAAAGTTCCAGGTCCTACCCCTGGACGTTAAAGCTCACACTTGGTTTTTCTCCAAAATGTATCCAGAGAGTTCTGGGGGTGCCAAGACCAGCAACAAAGTGTCAGTGGAGTCTGCAGAAGATTTTCCTTATTGCTCCAGATGCCAATGGGAATCTCCAGGTAGGATAGGGACAGTATAGACAGCACTGAGATAGGTGGACCAAGACAATACAAGGCAGATTCCTCTGTTCTGCATTGCCTAGATAATTTTATCACCCTGAAAGAACATGCCACCTCATTTTCATGTGGGGCTGATTCAGAGCATGATAGTATGCACAAAGAACTTTAAAACAAAAAAAAATCAGAAGAGTGTTTTGAATGCATTGCTGGAACATTTGCCTCCCTCTCTTTGATGAGCAAGACTTAGCACTAATTGCTTCGTGATTTATATATTCAGTGTTAATCAGCATTCTGGCAATTTAAATGCTCAAGAGTGGGGAAATTCACCTTATTCCCTAGTTGTAAGAGAAACTTTTTTGTGTGTCACTCATTGAGGGCATTGTAGAGAGCCTTTGCGAAGGGGGTTCTTGACTTAGGATTGGCTGGAGAAGCCCAGGGAGAGGGAGGCGGTTTATAGGATAATGCTTTCCAACCTCACGGTTCCTCATGCCTCTGTTGTTACTTAGGAAGCTTCGTTGAATGACCTGTGCAAATGGGACTATTTCTGAGTAGAGCTGAAAAGGATTGGGTCATACAACTCACACACACCACTGGCAGCAGTACTGTTTTTTTCCACAGAGCCAGGGCTGGCTATTTAAAGAGAAACTCGAGTCTTTTCGAGTTGCAAAAATGCTCTGGGCAACTTGGAGTATCCCCCTGTTAGGAATCATTTTTGAGTCGAGTTGCGGGGAGCAGAGATTTGTGACTCCACTCAAGTCAAGCTGTGCTGAACTTATCATAAGAACATAAGAACAGCCCCACTGGATCAGGCCATAGGCCCATCTAGTCCAGCTTCCTGTATCTCACAGCGGCCCACCAAATGCCCCAGGGAGCACACCAGATAACAAGAGACCTCATCCTGGTGCCCTCCCTTGCATCTGGCATTCTGACATAACCCATTTCTAAAATCAGGAGGTTGCGCATACACATCATGGCTTGTACCCCATAATGGATTTTTCCTCCAGAAAAATCCATCCTTGGGTGTTAGCCCGTATCTGTGTTTTCAGGTATCTGCGGGATGTGTGTGTGTTCCACAATGGAACCCCCACAGATAATGGGGTATGCCTCTATCTCCATAGAGGCAGTTGGGGGGCTGAGGCAGAGAGGGAGAGGCTTCCTAAGGTCACCTAGTGAGCACATGGCAGAGATGAGATTGAATCAGGGAAGGCCTGCTTGCAACACACTCTCTTAGCTATTATACTACACCATAAGAGCCATTAAGCTCTCATGATAGCCATTATGCTCTTAGCCAATAAGCCATTAAGCTTGCTGAGTTAAATTATGTACACTTCTGAATTAAGTTCTGCATTTTGCTTAAGCTAAATCAAGCTCAGAGAAAAATGAGTTGCTCTCTTCAAGTAATTAACCCTCTGAAATTCAATGACTCGGGAAATTCTGATTCATACAGGTTCATCTATACATGGGATGGGGGAGGAAAGGCCAGTGCCAGGTCAGTCAGTGAATCAAATGCTCCCCCCCTTACCTGGTAATAATGGACCAGTTATCTCTCTTGCTCCTCCTCTTACACTGACACTCTGGATTTGAAAAAGGGGAGGGAATAGAGTGCAAGAGGAAGAGTGGAGGAGAGGAGAGGTGCAGAATGAAGGCAAAATAGAGGGTCCTGAAAAGAGCAACTGCTGGAGTGTATGTCCACATACAGGGAGGAACTCTCCCCAAATTAGTCTGGACGTCTAAATGGTCTGAGACTTTCAACATTCACAGCTATGTTTATTTTCACATTTTTACATTGCCCTTCCTCCTAAGGGTGCTGTACATGGTTCCTTTCCTTCTTTTGTCCTCACATCAACCCTATGAGGTAGGTGCGGTTGAGAAACAGTGACTGGCCCGTAGTCACCCAGAAAGCTTCGTGGCTGAGTGGGGATTTGAACCTGGATCTTCTAGATCTAAGTCCAACTCCCAAACCACTACAGCAGAGGTTTCCAAACTGGGGTGCTGTGACACCCCACTACCCCCTTAAGAAGCAGGGTGACTACAGTGATGGAACCTCCATGACCACACCTTTGCTGGGGAAAAAGGTTTTTTTAATACTTACCAGAGGCAGTGCTGGCCCTCTGGAGGGTGCAGGGAGTCTGCAGCTCTCTCTTCAGGCCTCCCTGTGCTTCAGAACTGCTCAAAAAACGTGATTGCAACCCACTTTCAGTTTTTGTTATGGAATCAGAAGTGGGTTGGAGCAGTTCTGAAGCACAGGGAGGCCTGCATAGTGGACTATAGACTCCCTGCATCCTCCGGAGGGTCAGTGCTATCTCTGGTCAGTATTAAAAAATCCCTTTTTTCCTCATTGGTGGCATGACCACAGGAGTGCCATTGCCGTGAAGTTTACTGCAGGTGATCTTTGACTAGGACACTATTTCTCAGTCTGTCCTGCCTCACAGGGTTTCATGATAAAATGGAGGGGGTTATGATGTGCCACCTTGAGCTCCTTGGAGGAAGGGGTAATCAAAGGATCAAAAATGAACAAACACCACCTGGAGCTTTCTATGACAAAATCAGCTAGTGAAGGCATTTCCAGCGCAGTCCTGTGCATGTGTAAGAAATGCACAGAAAGATAGGCTTACCAGACATCCTGGTTTGGTGATGGCATCCAGTTGGAAATTCTGTCCGGCTGAAATTATTCTCCTAGCTCAGAAGTTCCCAACCTGTACTTCTTTTCCTGAGAGTAAGTCTTATTTGAGATAATGGGATTTACTTCTGAGTAGACTAGCCTAGAACACAAGAGGAGCATAAGAATTAAGTATTGAGTTAAGAAAATTTATACACTACTTTTCAACAAAGTCTGCATAGCCACATACGTGTGAGTCTACACAAAGTCTATGTAGCCACATCTTATTCATCCTCCAGCATCAATAAGATGGTGCTGAGTGCAAATATTTCATCTCTAGAGAGGATGCTGGGCATCCAAAGAGGACCAAAGAGATAAAAAGATTGAAGAGTGCTGCTGGATCAGGCCAAAGGGGACCCCCCAATCCAGCCTCCTGCATCTCACAGTGGCCCACCAGATGCCTCAGGGAGCACACAAGAGACCTGCATCCCGTGCCCTCCTTCACACTTGGCAGCTGAGGGAGAACAAGAAGCCCTGCTGGACACTGTTCACTTGTGTATTTTTTAGTGTGTGTGGTATTGTTATTTCTTTGTGTGTTTCAGAGGAGGGTGTGAATGCGCCTAAAAGTGTGTATTCCTATCCCTGCCCTGTGTGTGTGTTCATATGTGTGTCTGCACACACCCCTCTGTGTTTCTGTACACAGTGTGCTCCCCACACTTTCCTGGGAGTAAGCCCCTGACTCTGAAGGGACTTGCTTCTGAGTAGGCTGCCGGGCTGCAGGTGTGTCTTGTAAGGTGCGTGTCTGTGCGTGCTGTGTGTGTGTGTGCTGCCCCCCCCCACTGGGACCTGCCTCAGGGCCCCCCCCGCCGCGCGCACCGGCCGTTTGTGGCGCGCGCCGGCCAGGCGCCCCCTCCCCCACAACGGCTCCCATCGCCCTGGCAACGGCCCGAAGGGGCGTGACGACGGCGAGGGGGCAGAGCGGCGGGACTGTGAGCGCCTCGGCGGCGGCCGCTCCGGCTCCCCGCGGCATCACCACAGCGCCCGCGCGAGCGGCTGGCAGGCGGAGGAGAAGGGCGGGCGCTGGCTTGGACAGAGCCGGAGGAGGAGGGGGGTGAGTCTGCGAGGGGGGCTGGGGGGAGGACGCTCCCTCTCTGCGGAGCATGTGTAGAGTGCCTTCCCGAGCTGCGGTTTGGAGTGAACGGAAAGGCAGGTGCCCTTGAGCATGTGCAGAGTGCCTTCCCGAGCTGCGGTTTGGAGTGAACGGAAAGGCAGGTGCCCTTGAGCATGTGCAGAGTGCCTTCCCGAGCTGCGGTTTGGAGTGAACGGAAAGGCAGGTGCCCTTGAGCATGTGCAGAGTGCCTTCCCGAACTGCGGTTTGAAGTGAATGGAAAGGCAGGTGCCCTTGAGCATGTGCAGAGTGCCTTCCCGAGCTGCGGTTTGGAGTGAACGGAAAGGCAGGTGCCCTTGAGCATGTGCAGAATGTCTTCCTGAGCTGCGGTTTGACATGAACGGAAAGGCAGGTGCCTTTGAGCATGTGCAGAGTGCTTTCCCGAGCTGCGGTTTGACGTGAATGGAAAGGCAAAGATGCCATTGAGTACATGCCAAGTGCCTTCCCTTAAGTCAGCTTAAAAATAAACACAAGTGCACCCTTGAGCAGACCCAATGGGGTCCTGAAGACTCAATTGTGGGAGTCACAGCCACTTCCAGGCATGAAAACGGTTGACGACCACTGGACTAGAGCACCTTCAGGTAAAGGCGGAGCATCTGGTGCACCCCTTCAGGGAGCAGGATATTCTGTTCCAGTTTTGCTTAAGGTTCTCAGCAATTATGCTGTATAGCTTTCACCAGTGCCAGGCTTCAGGGTCACTTTTTGTGCTCTTATTACAGAGAATATTTGATTACAGAGAACAGTACTGGGAGGGTGTTATGGGGACAGGGAGTCTGGCAATGGGGCAGGGTGGGTTCATAGGGCCCCAGGAGGGAGCAGGATTGACAATGGGGTCCCCAGTCTATACTTTATATATTGGAATCATGGCACAAAAAAGGTTGAAGACCACTGCCCTTGACCATGTGCTGCATGACTTCCTCTCAGGAACTGCAGCCTGAAAAGAAAAAGAGATACCACTGACCATGTGCTGAGTATCTTCTAAGAAAAGTTGCTGTGCCATGTTTCTGAGATCCAAGGGAAATGATTTGCAGGCAACATATGATCATTGCTCTGATTACTTGCTTTCTACCCAAAAACGAGTAGGAAGTGGTGGAATAAGTAAATTCTACCCTTTTATCACCTTGATTATTGTGAACACCAATTATTGTTAATTGGTGTTAAATAATGTTGAGGATATGCCCCTTGATTAATCAGCAGGGTGACTGGTTGCTGTTAATGAGACAAAAGCTTTGGACCCCTTTGTTGATAAAACATGCAGATTTCTCAGAGGTGACAGAGGCCATGTCTCTTAGTATACTCACACTGTTCTTACACTCCCCTACTCCTACATAAGCCAGTCAGTCACAGATGTTACCATATGTATTTTGAGACACTTACACTGAGGTAAAAGCAATTACCCAAGTTACTGTTACAAAACTTGTCTTCCTTAAAACACAGGCAGAAAGTTTGCAGTCTGCAGAATCAGCTACAGTAATGAATTCTTCTGGACAGAGCCAAAGCGAAATTGATTTTGAAAGAGCCGCTACGAATACGAGATCTGTGGAAATAGAGTCGCGCTGCACCTACCCGAATGAGAGGCGGGAGCGGAATCAGATTTACACTCTTCTGAATATCAGCAATGGCATGCATGACCAGGAGGAGAGGTCCTTGGAGTGGGTGAATGGAACAGGATGGGAGGACGCAGTGAGTGAGAATTTGATGCTATGCCTTTAGTTTTTTGGGGTTTTTTTTTTGCCTCAAAATAGGCCTAGAGTTAAAATTAAGAAATAGCTGGTAAACTCTACTGCTTTGTCACTTACAAGAAACTTAACACAACATCATTAGCTAATTATACTTGATCTCTTCACCTCAGAAGCCCCTCTTGTTAATGTATTCATATCTTTTTGCTCCCAGGTACACGGCTGGAGCAAAACGGCTCCATTTGCTTATCTTCAATTACAAAAGAGAGCCAGAAGAACGAGGACAAGTGAGTCGGTTGGTGGCTGCCTATATTGCTTAGATATGATTCAAGTTCCAGACAAATGTTTGGAGCAAGACCCCAGGACTATAGATCAGTTGAAATTTGATTTCAAATTAAGTTCCTGTGCTGCCACAGATAGTGTTCCAGAAAAACAAGAGACTCTCCTTTATTCCTGTGCACCTCTAAACCCTTCTTCTGCAACAGAGGACACCAAAAAAGAAAGCTGTTATGGTAAAGTATACTCTACTCAGATATACCAAGGGGAAAGGAAAAAAACCTCCTTAAAGGAAGCTCAAGCTTCTCTAAGTGAAAGGAAGTCTTTTCTATTGAAAGAGAGCCAGCTCTTCCAGGCAGAAAAAAAAACAGTGCCAATCAGAGAATATAGTATACTGCCTCCAAGCAAGCCTAAAAGTTTAGAAACCTTGAAATGCAAAGATATCAAAAGCCAGGAATCTTCCGTCTGTAACCTGGCCAGCTCTGAAATGACTCCAATTAAGCCCTCACTGCCACCTCTGAAAGAGTCAACTCTCAAAAGCAGCCTGGATTCTTCACCAAAGAAAAGTAAGACAGTTTTTTCCCAGGCAAGAGAAAAAACATGCTGTGCTGTTTCAGAGACTGTTTCCCGCACTCAGGTTTTTAAGTCCAATCAGCACAGATATGACAAAGAAATAGACATAATGGGCAATGTAGTGAAAGAGCCAATCAAAATGCATGAGATAGCCTCTTCTGTCTCAAAGCTTTCCAAGACTTCATTCCTCTCAAGAAACACAGATCGGTGCTACTGGCGCTATGCTCTTTTGCCAAATAAAAAACTTGCAACTTTGCCTAGTTGGATTGCACTGAGAAGAAACAGTCACCTCAACAGCTTGCATTGCCTGCATACGAAAGGAGATCAAGGCAGCAAAGCCCATGAGACTCAAGAGCCTTGTGCCAGGAGTAGGAGTCACAGTGGAACCACACTAGGAAATGAGCCAAAAACGCGGGGGACCCCACTGCTTTCTGGACTATTCCCTTCCTTAATGGTCAGCCGTGTTGCAATGACTGAATTGCCTTCTAGGCTGACCTGACATTTTAAATTGTATTTTCATGTTGAGCTGTTTATGGATTAGTTTGGAGTATTTGAAATGATGAGAGAAGATATTGAACGTGCACCGTAAAGCAGTGTGGACATTTGCTGGTTTGCAGAAGTGGAATTTTGTTAGCATTATTGCTCATTTCTGTTCAAGATGTAAAATGTCCATGTACTGCCTTTTACAATATAATAATGGTTGTGGTTGATCTTTAGATACATTTTGTTGAACCTGTAGCCTCCAGCTTTCAGAAGTGAGCCTGAATGCCATTGTGAGGCCCCTGGATCAGTCAAACCTTCATGTCTCTAAAAGTTTACCCACAAAGCTGTTGTTGAAAAGAGAAGTGCTGTTTCAGTTCTTCCAACCGCCCTCCCCCCCCCCCCCCGTTCAGGTACAAGCTGCTTCACATTATGCTGTTCAGTTTGGTCCATAAGGCTATCAGGGACCATTACATGCCCAGCATGGCCCACATACTGTGTCTTCTCCAGGGATACTTGTGGTACCACACCAGATTGAGTGCCTGGAAACAATGCCAGCAACTATCCTTGACTATCAAGCCTGCAGAATTTGAGAATAATTAAGCTGGATCCAATCCCTTAAAGTCTAGCCCTGGACCATAAGTCCCATAGGAATTTTGAGATGGACATGTTTTCAGATCCTGTTAGGGCATGCCTAAAGGAATTGCATAGGTTTGGGATCCTTAACAGTATCTGAAGAGAAAACTCATCCACCTCAAATTTCCTTCAGGACTTACGGTCAGGGTCTATATTAGGAGCTCCTCTTTGTTGCTGTTGCCTGCTTAGTTCTGGCAGGCTTTGTTGTGTGGCTGGTGGTCTGTGTTCAGCTTGGTGAGTCACAGATTATGCAGGTCTTGCTTAAGTACTTGACTGAACAGAACTGAGGAAAATACTGTATCTAATGCTCTACATAGCCTAGCCACAGAGACTGACCAGATGTAGTTGTATCATTCTCCAGTGCTCTTTGATTCCTGTGTGGAGTCACTTTTCAATGCTGTATAAACTCTTTAAAAATAAGTTTCCTTTTATTTTTAATTTTTCAACAGCTTGTAGATAACAAAACTAACCTTTGTATTTTTCTCTATGTAGATTAAATATACTTGAATTTGGTTAAGTTAGGTAAGCTTCCCCCTATCCTTCATGCCAATTTAGGTAGCACACATTCCTTTATAGTCTAGATAGCTTTAGTAAAATACTTTTCTGTATGCACAGCAAGAGCCAGTTCCTCAGTATTTCAATCCAAGAGATTTTTCTGTCATCACCTGCCATAATTATCCTACACCTTATCTGATGCATTTGGAGTAGCGGGAAGGTAATAACATTTCTGGCTATCTGATTGCAGGAGCCCCAATGTCACTCTAAAGCCATTTTTCTGATATCCATTTATATTTGCCCAATACCCAGACACTTGGAAGCAGTGTCCTCCTCAAAATGACCATGCAGAACACTTTATGTTATACATGTTGTTTGAGACTACATTGACCATGGGCCTATAAGCATGCACTTTGGAGCCTAGTGCCTAAAAGAACTGAGAGCTGAATGACTCCTTTGTTGCTAAAGAAAGGGATCTCCAGCAACCACTGATGTGCACAATCCTAAAGAAGTATGTGCAAAATCTTTGCAGGCTAGGTAACAAAATGCATTCTTTCCTACGCAGGCAGTTGTGACGTTGCCCAGTGTGAATGATCAGGTCACTTGCAGAGACAGTTGGCAGAAATGTCCATGTTGTAAGAAAGATGGGAAAAGTTGCTGCCAGCCATTTCTGCAGTGATCCTAATCCCATGTTAGATATGAGCACAGGCTTGACCTGTGGGTAAGAAAATCTTGTCTAAATTGGCCTCAGCAGACTTCAGAGTGAAAGAATCAAAATCAGCCAAAGCTGCAGGAATTTTACAATATATATTCCTACATTGGTAGAGGATGGTTGTGGCTTGGCCTTCAGTTCTTTAAACTGGCATGAAGACATTTCAAGCAAAATTGTTAAATGTTCTCAACATGGAATAAAGAATGCCCCCTAATAGCTAGCCATTTTCCTAGGAAAAGTCAGTTACCAACAAAAAGGGATTAAGGCAGTTACCCCAAAATTCTATCATATGCAAGTAACTATTGGTGCAAGTATGGGACTTAAAACATCGTGTGGTCAACCATCCTTAAATGAGATGAACTCACCACCAATTTATATTACTTAGGAAAAGAAAATTCTTGGAATCATTATTGCTTACACTGTGAACGCTTTTATTCTATTTTGTCTGTGTAGTGCTTTTTGTCTTCTCTACCCTACGTGTGACATAAAACACATGCATTGCTAAGAATTGTAGAGCTATTTGATCCATTCAAGACAGACTTTAAACAAACTTTTCAAAGAGAAAATAAGTGGGTACAGACAACCATTTACCAAATCATAGATGCTAACAATAGACCAAACATAGATGTGTAAAACACTGGTAATCTGTATTCCCTCTGTCCTGATTTCTGAGTTGTAGGTTTACAAAATATGACGTGTTTATATTTAGCGCCTGAATGAATTGTGATTTGTTTCAATATAAAATAAGTAAAATGAATGTAGTTTATTTTTTATTCATTATATAAATAAATACATCAATTTTCTTAGTGTGGTCACTTATTCACATTAATTAAAATGGTGCTGAAAATGTAGTGTCTTCAAGTGTGAAAAAGAGAAACACAAACATGATTTGTAGTGTGGTTTAGCAGCATGAGATTGCTGAAGAACTCATGCTTAACATAATGTAAGGCATGCTTCCTAATGCAATAGAGTCCAAAAAGGGATCTGGCATTGCAGTATATAATGCACACCATGGACTAGCCAAAGACTGTAATCCTAGGCACATTTAGCGAGGGGTAAGACTAGTCCTTGCAGTGCACAAGACTTCTTAGTTATATGTAGAAGTGTATGTAGCATTGATTTCAAGGGGAAAGATGTAAGCATATACTCCTCTCATTGAAATCAGTGGAACTCAGAAGTGTTTCCTTGTACTTAACATGTCCTTTGTTATTACTCCTTCCCTGTTCCCTAAAAGCAAGAGATGCAGCCATTTGAGCAGCTGTATGACCAAGTGGCTTTTAAAACAGAGGAGGCAGTAAACAGCTTTTTTTTTTTTTTTTTTTTTTTGCTTAGTTCTTCATTGTGTTTATTGCTAGAGCATTTGTAATGACATTTCTCCTCCAGCACACATGCATACCTGAAAGCCCTCCTCCTGGAGTTCAGGGAGAACTGATTTTAAAAACCAGATTCAATTGACTTTTCCCATCACAAGTATGTTAGAGATGTTTTTTAAAGTGTGCAGAATATATACTACAAAGAATGGAATTCAGCTGTATTATTCCTTCATCATTAGCATTAGATAACTAAGGATTTAACATAATTGGTCAGAATCCAAAAAGAATGGTGGAACTACGTCTATGGGTCCAAGATTTGGTGTTCTTAAATGGCAATGCCCCCATGCCAAATCATTTATTTTAAACCAGAAAAGGAGTTTCAAAAGTAGTCTGAGAGATACTATGGAGCTTAGCTGTTCAGTATAAATTTCAAATTGAAAATTTATACTGAAGTAGTAAAAACCCCTTGTACTGTGACTAACCTAAGCAGCTTTTGGCACCCTGGACCTTATTTTAAATGAAAGTCATATGGCATGGAAAACTTGTCTATGATTACACCAAGATAGGTAAGAAGAACTTGGTAAAAAGTCAGCACTTTTTTCAAACAGAAGCTTGGCCAAATGTACCCTATTATGTGCTCACTGTTACAAAATGGATTCATATTTTTGCTACAGAGTAAGATGCTCTATATTAATTTGAATGCAACATGTGTGTCTTTTTGTTTCTCCCAGGAACATAGCTGGGGGAGAGCTACTCCTTTTGCATTATTTAAGATCCCCAAAAAGCCCAAGAGACGACAAATAAGCAAAATGGTCTCCAACGTAATTCACCAGAATGTGATGTCCACTCCAAAGGAAAACATGGCTTCAATAACACACATGGTTCAAGATCCAACAAGACCTGACTGGACATTTAAAGAGGAAACAGTCTCAAGCAACAAAAAGATTCAAGTTTGCTGCATCAAGCCGTACAACTACATCCCAATGATGACAGCCAGTGCTGAGAGGAAAAGAGTGAGCGGCAAACTGGACTCCATTCAGACATATCTAGGTGAAAAGAAGACCTTGCCAATAAAGCAATATGAGAATAAGTCCTTGCAAAAAAGTCCAGCATCCCAAGCCCTACAATGTAAGAAGATTAACCTGCCAAAAGTAATCCACAGTGACCCTCCCAGCGACTTTAGCTGCGTCAGCTTGAATGCATTGTTGGTCTTCAGACCTGATAAAGGAGTCATCAATGTGCACCTGGAGTCCCCTCCAAAGAAGACCGAGGTGACCATAGCCAAGAGAGCAGAGATAGGGAGCAACACTTCAACCAAAAACGCCTCTTATATCCGTGGGACTAAAAAAGTAAAGCCAAAAGGGGGGAAAAAAGTTGGTAGGATGAATATAACGAAAAAGCAAATAAAAAAATCATGTAACCCCCGTTGATTGGTCCATGGCGTCCAGAGCCATTTTGCCTTGCCCTCAGAAATCCTTGACTTTTCTTTGACTAGAACCATATTACATGACATTTAGCTTCTGGTCAATGAGCAGTAGGCTGACAGCCCCTTCTAGACCAATTTCACAGGGATACACACACCTGCAGGAGTGATACAGTTGCAAGCTTTGACTTGGCAATAGATAACCTATAGCAGCGGTTCCCAAACTGGGGGTCTGGGACCCAATTTTTGGTGAATCACAAAACTGACAGGGTAGATTAAGCTATGTGCATCAAGGGTTAAACAAGCTGCTACTTGGAGGGGGGAGGAGTAGTGCTGCCCAATAGCCACACCTTTAGGCATTTATAAATTGGGCAGCAGCCAAGCCTCTAAAAAGTTTGGGAACCACTGATCGAAAGCTTTAGTGATAGTCAATGAAAACATATGTTGAAATAACAGATTAGATTGGTGTGCCAAATTCATTTCATACAATGGTCCTTGTGGGAATTAAGGAGTTTATTGGGGGTATTAAGGAGGTGTTATATGGTCCATAGGGGGGTATTAAGGGGTCCTTGGGGGTTATTAAAAGGTCCAAACAGTTTATTAAAAAGTCATTAGGGGGTTTGAAGGTGTTTCCAATTGTTATTTTTACTGAATCAGAGGCTCGGGGAACCCTGTGGAAGGCTCCATGGGGCTCTCTGCACCCCTTCCCCCAGAAGCCAGCTAGACCTGCTGGAAGGTAAAACCTCCCCCCTTCTGTACCTCCTGGGGATCACATCACTGCCTTCTTCCTCCCTGCCCCTTAAAGGGGCATAGGCCGGTGCTTCCCAGGCTGGTGGATTGCGACCCGCCAGTCTGGTAACCGCTGCCCTATGGACTTCTTAATACCCACATGGATCCATAAATACTCCTTAATATCCTCCAAGAGATCCCTCAGGACTCTATAATACCTCCTAAATACCCTTCAGAACCTCTTCATGCACCTTATGAAACCCCTAATAACCACTAAGGACCCATTAATAACACCTTATACCCCCTAAGGATTCTTAATATCCCACTAAAGACTGCTTTATACCCCTATGGACCCCCTAATTTCACTGCTTTATACCCCCTTATGGACGCTTCAATATCCCCTAAGCAGTACTTACTACCCCTATGGATGCCTTAATAGCCCTTTAATACCCCCAGGATGCTTAAATTCCACTTATTATCCCTTGAGGTCCCCTTAATACCCTATTAAAACCCTTTATGGACCCATTAATACCCTTCAGCTGAAGAGAAAATATGCATATGTTGATCATATTTTTGAGGTGTGAGGGAACCTAGTTATCACATGGGCTGCCCTTTCAGCAGTGTTGCTTCTGCTGTGGCATCAATTTGCAGCTCAGGTACTCTGAAGTGACACCCCAGCAGTAGTGAGGCTGAAGGGGTGGCCCACATGATGACTGGTTCCCTCAGCACCTTGGTAGCATCTTCCAAGGTCTCCTTTGTTCTTCCTCCCTAAGCCTCAGCAGAAGCAGTGCTGCTGAAAGGGCAGTGCTAGAAGAGCCAATTACCACATGGGCCAGATAAAGAGCTTCCGTGGGCCCTATCTGGTCCATGGGCCTATGTCTGACACCTCTGGATTAAAGGTGCACAAAACCCTTTGTTGTTTTTGTTGCAACAAGCATGGTGACTCTAGGTATTTCATAGAATTATGGGAGAAAACAAAGAGGGGATGGACAGAGTGGATAGGGAGATGCTCTTTACACTCTCACATAATACCAGAACCAGGGGACATCCACTAAAATTGAGTGTTGGGCGGGTTAGGACAGACAAAAGAAAATATTTCTTTACTCAGCGTGTGGTCGGTCTGTGGAACTCCTTGCCACAGGATGTGGTGCTGGCGTCTAGCCTAGACACCTTTAAAAGGGGATTGGACAAGTTTCTGGAGGAAAAATTCATTATGGGGTACAAGCCATGATGTGTATGCGCAACCTCCTGATTTTAGAAATGGGCTATGTCAGAATGCCAGATGCAAGGGAGGCCACCAGGATGAGGTCTCTTGTTATCTGGGGTGCTCCCTGGAGCATTTGGTGGGCTGCTGTGTGATACAGGAAGCTGGACTAGATGGGCCTATGGCCTGATCCAGTGGGGCTGTTCTTATGTAAAATTGAAGTACATGACCAGCATCAGATTCCAGCTGAGTCCAAAATACGCTCACACAACCACTGAAACCCCAAGGCACATGACAGTGGTCCAGCATCCAAAGCCTAAATATCTGCTTCTCACGCAACATCAAGATAATGTTTGCAATGTTCTACTGGTACAGTGGAGCACTGGAGGATACAACACCCTCAACACTCATTTGCTGACAACAGAGATGGTTAGCAGTAGAGCACTAGTTGTCTGTGACCCAGTGCTATTATTCCTCCATGCTTCTTCAGAATCCCAACAAATGGAAAATATTTTGACACACACAAGACTTTTAAATAAATTAATGGTGCTCTAAATCTTCCATGCCCAGCACAACACAGATCAACTGTCAAGAATGCAGACCTCAAGAGGTACCTACTGGATCAAGCTTTAAGATCTCTACTGATGAGGGATAAACCCTCCGCACCAAACCACAGTATCCTGTGGGTTAAGAAAACCTTTAGAAGCAAGGTACTTTGTCATGTTAAAGTTTGTGCAGATCTTTTAAAAAGTGAATACCAACATGGCCATACCTTCTCACTAGTCATGCTCCTCCATTTGTGAGCTTTCTGCTTTTCTTCCTGGTTTTAAAACCAAAGGAGTGAAAATTAGTGTGGTTATCCCTCAAAGCAACTGCACCACTGCTCCTTATGCAAGGATGAGATGTCACTTCATGTTGTGACAGTCTTACTAGGGCTACCAAAAATGTAGCATTTGGATTAATGCCAGTCATTTTCTTCTCATTATACCATATAAGCAGGGGTGCAGTGATAATGCTGTAGTGCAGGAATTGCTAGGACAAACCACTCACTTCAAAGGGCATGATCCAGGCATCACCTGTCCCCTACTTATCCATCCAGCCACACCTCTGCCCATCATTAACTTGCAGTTGAAGGCAAGGCACACTGACATATACTGTCATGCAGTCAAATTTAATAGTTTGGGTCTTGCTGAGCCTGATGCTTCCTATGAAAAAAGTTCCGAGGTGGCACCTGAGCGCTCCTGCTGACGACCGCACCACTCCACCTTAACCACTCTCAATTCTACACCTGCATGTGTATAGCTGTTGTAGAGATTTTTTGGTTCAGGGCATAGGCTCCTTTCCAGACCCCATCAAACCAATGAGCGTAGAATGAATGCTGGGAAGTATATACTGTAAATGCAATTGTAGTCAAGCATACAGCAAAGGCAGGAAAACTCTCAAGTACTAAGGCAGAAAGACCTTTATTGTTCATTTGTTGTTGTGGGTACATTTCATCAGATACAGGTGGGTCCTACTGCAGAACAGTTTCAGGCAGATCTGTTTTCTTCATTCAGGACATGGGTTCGGTTACTTAAAGCTCACAATATTTGTGACTGTGCATGCAGGTAAGCATGTGTGTGGGCATGTGCAAACACCTAGTGTACAGAGAAAATTCAGTTATCACTTCACTGCTCAGAAGCAGAGGAAATGGTGGATTTGGAAGTCCGGCTTTAAAGGTTTACTTACAAAGATAGCACTGAAGTGCCATTGCATGCGTTGACATTTTTTCCTGCTAGGCTGCATGCCTGAATCCAAGGAGCCTCCTGGCACCTTAAAGCATAACGGATTTGCTGCAAACAGACTGATCTTCAATAAAGCAAGCAACAAAGAGTCAGAAGTCAACCTTCTTTTTTAACAAAAGAAGGATTACCTTGTGTCAAGCTTGCCAGAAAGGCAGCTGCAACCTGAATTGCCACTGCAAAAAATGAAGTCTTGGATTTCATGTGTTTACACCAGATCTTAAACTGCAATGGTCATGTGACCGACCCTGTTAAAAGGCGCAACCTATAATTTTATTGTATTCAGGATTCCTACAGCCTTAGGGACTAATTTTGTATAGGTTGGGCAATTCTTATCCAAAACACTTCTCGTCCCAAGTGTTTCAGATATCAGATTTTTCTGTATTTTGGAATCCTTGAATATACAAAATGAGAGATCTTGGGGATGGGACCCAAGTCTAAACACAAAATTCATTTATGTTTCATATACACCTTATACACATTGCCTGAAGGTAATTTTGTTACAATATTTTAAAATAATTTTCTGCATAAAACAAGATTTGTGCATGAAACAGTTTGTGATATTTAGGGTCTTTAGGCGACAAAGTAAAAAAATTAATGTTGGCGCTCCAGAAAGTTCCATATTTCAGAAATCCAGATAAGGGGCGCTCAACCTGTATTACATTTCCTTGTAAAAACTGTTCATGAAGTGCATGGTTTTGATACAGGAGATGGTCATGAGCCACAAGGATGGTAGGGTGTCACTTTGATGAAAGATCGTGCATAACAGGTGCTTGGTTCTTCAGCATCACTATAATGGATACAAAAATTTCATCCACACTGTTTTGGGCAACTTGAAACAACATATGACACAAACATGGAGCTAACAGTGTCAGAGGCCACTTTATCAATAAAGTGATAAACATTTATTGGGCTGCACACAACTGAAGGCTCCTCCCTTGCACAATACCTACACAGTCCCTGTAGACCAAAGAAGGGAGATGTAGCCAAGCCTCACACACTAGCTTTCTGTTGGGGGGATTTCTTTTTTATATGGATGAGCATTCAGATGGATGAATGCACCTGTGCTGTCTGGAGAAGATCTCCAGCTAAATCCCTCACATCTCTGCATAGAGCTGAGAAAGCACTTTGGCCCAATTCTTTTAAGTGGACATTTCAGTTACAATGACATAGTCAAACATCAAACTCAAAAAGTGCAAAGATTTAAGTCAGATTACATTTTCAGACTTCAAGGCATTCACTGAACATATAGTGCTTTTTATAGTGGCAAAGAAATATTCAAGAGTGCTCTTGAAAAGAATTTGTAAGGAGTCACTTGGCTAGGTCCTGCCTGCTCATTGCACCCTTATCCCCCCACCTCCTTCCATCAAATACAGGTGTGTGTCACTTTGCAACCTTCTGACTTACTCCAGGATTGCATAACAGATGGCCACATCAGTGCACTGCTTCTGGAAGGCTCAGACAACCCTCTGGAGGGGAGCAGAGCGGAGCATCCCCTTCCCTACAGAGGGACCAGATTGCATCAAGCCCCGCTTTACGTCAGGGATCATGGTCCTGATCCCCGTCATTAAATGGTGCATGACTGTACTTGTAGTTAGCACAGGCAGTTGCCATGGGGATACACTATTTCCAACACAAAGTTAAAGCACCTGCTTTCACAGCTTTGGCAGCAATGGTGTGGATGCAGTTTCTTCTGCTCCTACTTAGATAGGGCAATCCCTTAAGTTGAGGTCAAAACCCCTGCACAGTTATGGGGGCTACCAGGCTCTGCTGAGACAAGCAGTTAGCCAAAGAAGTGTGCAGGCGTAAAAGAAGTGTGCAGGCAGGCCACAAGACCATGGGAAGGACAGTGTCATGCAGCTGAGTGCCAAGACTGTACTTTGACTCAAGTTGATGACAACTCAAATTGCATTAATGTTATAAAGGGTTTGCTTTTATTTGCAAATTTTGCCAAGTTAAAAATGACAATTGGTTGAAGAAAAACTGAGAAGTTTAAGGACAAGGAAGCCCCTTTAGAAAAACCAAACGGTTAGGTCACAGTGCAATGTTACACATGTAAGGAACAAGGATACAGCTCAGTGGAGGAGTATCTGGCTTACATGCTAAAGGTTCTATATACAATCCCCAGCATCTCTGGGTAGGGCAGAAAAAAACTCCCAGATAAATGTGCACCGAATCAAAGCCTTAATGACTTTAAAGTAGGGCTGGTTACATATTGTCTATGTAGGAATTTAGTTTTACATGCTACCTTATACTTTCTGTTGCAAAAGTGATTGTTCATGTGCGCTGAATGTATAACAGTCAAGGAAACTGGGAGAAACAGGTCTTTCCTGTGCCTCAGTACAACTAAAATCAGGATGAGAACCACAAGAATTAGTAGCTTTTTAGTTTTATAGAAAACAGTTCATAATCAGAAGCACAACAAAGCATTTCACACATTTACTTTCCACAAATATACATTTTGTGAAAGGCATGGTGGTTTGCATCCAGCAAGGGATGATCTCCAGCTCAGATTAAGGAGCTGGAGTATCAGCTTCTGCTCAGGTCAGATGGCTCGAATTTACAGATATGCAACTTCCTACAATCCTAAGTCTATTAAGAGAGCAGATAGCTGGATCACATCAGTCTTTACAGCAACTACTTCTTAGTGGCAAGGAGGATGCTCACTGCTCAAAAAGACTCTGAAAAAGGAAAATTCAAAGGCTAAAACAGTTTAAGTACCAACTCCTTTAATGAATTTGTACCAATCTCATACACTGATTGTGCAAGCTAATGATGATGTGATCAATGCTCTGGTTCTGTAAAGTGCCAAGTGGTGATGGGGAAGTACAGAATAAAAAAGCTATTAAGAGTGTTTCTAACAATAGGCTCAAGCTCTCCTCCTGGGATCCTTGTCTAGTGACTGAAACACTACCTAAGAGTCTGGCTTTTATCTACTGAAATGATTGGTCTGAATGCAGTCATGCTATTTGTGTTTTTCCAATACATGGTTGGATTTCAACAGCAAGCAATCAAGACAGCCAAAGGGAGGCAGATTTGCCAATTCTGTAGGAGAAAAAAGCTAGCAGCGTAGTAGCTTGGTATGCTCAACTATTGAGTTTAAATCTTCCATGAACCCAAGAGAAGCACTGAACGTTTTCCCCTACCCTCTGCAGCATAACCATATGGATTTAGTCACAGCACTAATTAAGCACGAAGTGTTGCAGCAACATACAAACAGCTGGCTGCACAGAGGCTCAAAAGTCAAAGCTGCATCATGATTCTGAAAGTAGCTCATGCATTGAGAAGGTTACTTGAGGAGGAGCCTCTACACCAACATGATTTCCATTGCACCAGCAATACCATTACATTGCTCATTTCAAACCAGAAAAGAGTGGCCTCTTTTGTCCAGGTAAGAGAGTGCCTCTCAGTCTGATATATCACCATGTCAAGTTACCTGGGGATATCCTCCAAGCACAAACATATATCCAATTCAAAACCACATGAAGGTGCCAGTGGGCACTTTGGTCAAAAATGCATCAAGGCCACTGTGTTCTTAACATCAGCAACCTGGCTGTGTACCACAGCAAGCTGTGCTGCACTAGTTCTGCGGAAGCACAAGGTGGAAGCACAAGGATATTGCCTTGCTCCAGAGGGACTGCAGACTGTACAGTAGACCCTAACAAACTGTGGAGTGCTCGGCATAGCTAAACCTTGTCAGCATCATCTGACCACAGAAGTATACCTATACCTTGTGGAGACCCTTCAGGTCAAATGAACCTGCATCATGCATGCATACACTCCATTTGTGATGACACTGCTCCCACTGTTGCTAGATGCTGTGACAAAACTACATCTTTGAATCCTTCAGCTTCATGAACTGCTAAACAACATCTACCCAAGGGGCTGTGCAACTCTGAGGAACAGTACATCACTTCCTTCAGACTGGAGATTCGGCCAAAGATGGAACAATCAGCAGTTGGCACATAACCAAGGAGCCCTGTTCATACAAGGTCCAATCAAGGATTCACCTTCCAAATACATTTCACAGCAGACTAAGAAGAGATATACAATCCTGCCATAGAAACTTTGGGAGAATGGGTTCTGTCCACATCTAACACAAGCAACAGACATTCATTATAGAGTGCAATTCCATGTGAAGACAAGCTAAGAACCAATGAAAAACAAGTACAGGTAGTTAGCATCTTGTGAAGATTTTGCACAGAGAATCAGTCAGGTACGAGTTAAAGGCAAAAAAAGCAGTATGGGAAAATAAAGGTTTACAATCTATATAGGTAGGCTGTTGCTGGCACCTACATCAGGGCAACAGCCTCTGAAATTTTTGGCCTTTGGAAGCTGCAGCAGATCTCAGAGAAGCCCAGGGCTCAACAGGAATTCAGGTAACATACTCATGGCAACCGATATACAGTAGGGTGTAAAAATTTTTGTCAGGTGCACACAAGTCATATGGTGCTCTGATGAACAACTTCCTAAATCCGGTGGTAGGATGGCTTTCTAATGACCTTGCTCTGAGCTAACAGGATGTCCTTATTTTATAGCTTGCCTTAAAACTACATTTCTGAAGCACTCGCAGCAGCCTTTAGGTAGATTTTTAGAGACAAAGAGCTCCAGCTTGACATCTGGCCAGGCTGTCCAGAACTCAATTTCTTATCAGTTTCCAAACACTGCTCCAAGAAAATTAAACCATTTAAACCCACAAGGATAGGTTTGCCAATTTTGAACTCAAAGTATGACAGGCTGTGCAACACGGTGACTAAGATTCAATTATCCAACACTCAGAGAAGTATGAAAAGCCTGACTTGCTCTATTAAAACTACTAAGACAGAAAAATGTCTCAAACTTTTAAGTCGCAGTCTTCAAAACACTGCACTTACTAATCCCAACAATCAATTCACAGTTCTAAAATGTAGGGAAGTTTCTTGCAAAACTGGTAGCCTACATCAAACTTGCATGTTGAAGAGTTAACTTAGACTTAGAAGAACTGCTGGACATAAACATGATGTAATTTTTACATACTTCAACCGAGGCTGAAAAGTTTAAGGAGCCAAAGAAGAGGGTGGGCAGGCAAGGAGGCTTTACATACTTACTAGGAGATGAGTAAGAACATAAAGAAAGCTGATTCTTGGTCCAAGGTTTTGTAATACTGACAGTGCACTTCTGTGCAATTTTAGGTTGCAAACCCTGCTGAGTTCAATGGGGCTTACTTTCAAATAAATGTTTGCAAGACTGCAGCATTAGAAGACAAACATGACTAAAGGATACGAGCACGAAACTCTTTTGAAAATGCACACCTCCTCAATGTAGAAAAGGCAGACACCAGATGACCATAAGTTGAGTGCTGAAACATACATTAACACACCACAGGAAACAGATGCACAGAGACTCGTATTAGTTACACATACTCTGCAACTCAACAGCTTAAAGTACCTAATAGTGTGACAGTGTGTAAACCAAGCTGTATATGACCAGTTACATTCAGTGCAGCCAACTCTGGCATTGGTTTCTCTTACCCACATATAACTTAATCCTCACAGAAAAGGGTGTTCATGATTCAATGTCCTGCTTTATCAGAGCTCTGAAACAACGAATGCAGTCCTGCACATGTCTGTGTTTCTACTGAACTGAACTGTGACTCCATTGTATTCCAGGCCAAGTCAGCCAGCAGAAAGTCATCCATGGCTGTCTGAGTCTCATTGCTAGTAAGGAATAAACTACCTAGAGATTCAAAGCAGCTATCCATAGTCTGCGTCTCAGCACTATTTAGCTGGACTTTGCTCTCTGCCATTTGATTTGAGGCATTTTTCTCAGGAAGTGGCACTTCTGTCTGTGTTTCTGTATCAGATGAGTCTGTGCTCATGGAGAAGGCAGACTGTTTCAGAATGTTTCCCAAAGGCAAATAGGGGCTGTCTAAAAAGAAATTTAAATCCGTTTGGGTTTGCGTGTCAAACATCTCCAAGCCCAAGAAACTTGGATTACCCCTGCAGGTATAGGACTGGGTGGCATTATCTGAAAATAAATCAGTTTGGGTTTCAATATCTAGTGATTCCAAGACAGGTTCTGTGTTCAAGTTCCCAAGTTCACTCTCCTCCGTCTGAGTTTGGATGTTGGAAGCTGTAAAGAAATCTTCAATGTCAAAATCTATTCCTGTATTCTGTGCAGAACTGGAAGGCAGGGGTGTGCCAGCATTAGAGGCTGGATCTGTCAGAAGGCTACGGTTATCCAAAGACTGACCTGCTGAATTATTTGAAAAAATTGTTTCAAGATCACTCAGTAATTCCATTGTCTGGGTCTGATTGTCTGTCATAACTTGTGGTGGGAGGATATTGTTCGGTGTGCTGAAGCTGATGATTGGCTCAGACTTTGCATCCTGAGGCTTGCAGCTTTCTCTTTGCAGCACGTTTTGACCCAGGCCTGCAGCCATCAAGCTGCTGTCTGGGAGTGCCAGTGGGGTCGAATCACTGAATGATGTACCAACACCATCAAAAATGTCACTGCACATCACAGCTTGGTCCATTTGTACTCTTCCATCAATATTTTTCTGGGACCTATTGGTCTGCGTTTCTCGAGAGATTCCACTGGACTGAAAGCAAGACTGAGCAAAAGTGTCTGTCTGAGCAGCTATGGATGAAGTCAGCTTTGAACTTGGCAACAATGTTTGTGTCTGAACACTAATTGGCAACAAAACTTGTGAACTGAATGTCAGGTCTGTTTGAGAACAGGACGACACTGCGGAATCAGGAGTCCAGGCTGCAGAGGGCATGAAGTTCTGTGAAATATATGACAAGTCAGTCTGCACATTTGTGGAACAAATTCTGTTCTTGCAGCATATAGTCTCCAGGTTTTGCCCTGGATTATTTGATGCAACTTTACTCAAATTGACCTGAATGCCTGTGCTGACCGGCTCAACACTGCCAGCATTTTTTGTTCTGGAAAGGGGCAAGGCCTCTTTAAATAGAAGTGTTTCCGGTTCCACTGCAGGTATCACAATTCCAAGAGGCAGAGGCATTAAGTGAACAGTACTCATAACAGAGCCTGAGTCATCAACAGCAACTACAACAGGCTTAATAGAAGAGTCTGGGGCAGATACAAAGATAGGCAAGTGAGAAAGCTGCATTACAGGAAGTTTCACCAAAGCAACTCTGGGCTTTGGTAGAAGCAACTTTGGTGTGCTTTTCGGCTGTGTCTGTATTTGCTTAGTGTTATAGGAATGGCTGGAATCCTCCAAGCAAGCTGCTAGTTTGATCTCAGAAGTCTCCAAGTCTTTAGTAGTAGTAGTGCATCTGATATGGACATTGTCAAAGGCTTCTTTAGCTTTTGCTCCCAGAAACTGATTGGATATCGAAGCTTCCATTTTCCGTTTCTTACTAGGAGGATCCCTGCAAACATGAACACATTCTTAACATCTGGTCTGAGAGCTGTAGCATGTCTCCCCCACTCCTTTCAAACCAAGACAATAGCACACATTCCATCCCTACATCAGATTAGAACTGGGAAGGGAAAAACAGAACTTGTGAAGGAAGATTCCCATTTTAAAATTATCTCCCACCCAAGATAAAACCCCAATTTTGCATTGCTTTCAGGACAAGTTAAAAAGGGTTACAACTTAAGGCAATATTATGCAGACTTGCTGAATTTCATTACTGGGCAAGAAAAGCATTTCTAAAATAGTAGTCTACTCAAGTGAGTCAAGCACACTAGTTTGCTCAGTTATAAGTACAAAATTACACTGCAGCAGTTTAACGCCACAATATTTACGCAGCCAATAATGACAATATTTTTTTATTCCAGTATCAGGGTCTATAACACTCACTACTGGCTTCTCAATAACTGCAACCATCAGCATTCAGGAGCCTGCTCTATCAGGCATATTTTCTGTCAAATGGATTGGAGGAGACAGCCCAGAACTCAATGTAAGAGCACCTGCTCAGGAGGCAGAAGATCACAGATTCAAACCCTGCTAGAATCTCTGAGGCGAGCTAGGAAATACCTGTAAAATTTGAGAGACTTGGCTACCCATGTATTGTCTAATGGTAGAGCGCCCAATGATTGGATTCAGTGCAAGGCAGGCTCTCAGGAAGTTCACAACAAGCAGCAGCCTGAGCTGTGAGGCACCCAAAAGCATAACACTGAAGGCAACAGCTTGAAAAAATTTATGTTAATTGTGCTTTCCTCCCAGTTCTCTCCCTTGGATAAGGAAAAGGAGTTTTGGTGATAACTGTCTTCATATAACTATGTTAAAACTTCCTGCCTGCACTCCCCGCTTCACAAAAAGGTGAAAGCGTGCACAATGGAAGCAGGTAAATTTAATATAATAAAAACACTGCCGTTACCTGTGTTCCACAGGGATCTCATGTTGTGTCCTATAAACATGAGACAACAGTGCTGTCCTGCTGGCATAAGGGCACCCACAAGTACACTGGAAAGTCTTGCCACAGTCTTCCATGTGTCGCTTCAGGTCCCATATGGTACCATAGGAATTGCCACATTTATCACACTTGTGCTTCTTCTCAGCATGCATTTTCATAAAGTGCTGAAACACACAACAGAAGACAGAGATATCAGCAGGACACAGTGAAACTGTGTCTGAAATACAGACAAGTGAATTCTAGTCTTATCCATCAAATACAGGCACTACAAACAGGCACTACCACCAATTAATGTTTCTGTAATTTGGTGTGCATTTTCAACTAGTTACTTGAAACATGTTAACTAAACACCGAATCTGAATCTTGTGTCTGAATATCACAAGATGGTCAGAATATGGATTAACAATCAACATGTGCCATCTGGATTTGATGGAACCCATGGGAGTTTTGCAATTGACTTGTGTAAGAAGACTGCAGTGTTGGACTTTTCAAAAGAAGATGAGCACGTACTTGTTGGAAGATTCAGACACCATTGACTCATCCCTCCATTAGAAAAACAGCAACTCTTAATCTCAGAAAACAGCACCAACTGTTAAACAGTTTACTGTTGCGCATTCCTAGTAAAAATGACACATTTTGGGAAGAGGGATGCAAGTTAAAACAATAACTGAATTAATTACTCAGAAATCTATAGGGAAAAATCCTCTCCTGTTTCTAGCTTTCTTTTTCTGATAGAAGCAAGTCTCTCCTGTTTTGGATCAGAGTAACTTAACACTAATGATCAGTTGCTCAACACATTTAAATGCCTTTATCAGAAAAGTTAAGGGTATCATATATGACTCTTGATGATGCAGTATGATCAAGTCACTAAAACACCTCTAGTCCAACATTTACTGCTAATGCCAGTCTCACTAGTACTGCCCTTCTGGCACTTTTCCTTTCGTCCTGCACTCTAGATTTGAAAAGGAAGAGGGGTGCGGCAAACACAGTGTGAGAGGAAGTGCGGAGGAGATGAAGTAATTGGTGGATTAGACCATCACTCCCCCCTCTTCCACACTTTCCCTTCTGCTCCATTCCAATGCTTCAGTTTCTAATTCAGGAAGGACTGGAAAATGGTGGGGACAGTTAACTGGTTTGTCCCCTGGCAATCTTCCTAAGGCAGTGGTTTTCAAACTGGGGCGTCATGCCGCCCCAGCCTGAAGGCCCTGGTCTCTGACCCCTTAAGGCAGGAGTGTCAAACATAAGGCCTGGGGGCTGGATGCGGCCCGCGGAAGTTTTTTATCCAGCCCTCGGGCTCTCAGCTGCTGAACCATGTTGAGGTGTTACTGCTGAAAGGGAAGCCCACTTGAAAATTGAGCTCTCCCATATCTTGAATATGTATATTTTCTCTTTTGTCATTTGCAGCTAATGAGTTCCCAGGTGAAGAAAAGTGCTTATTTTTGGACATGACCTGTTTAACGATATCACTTCCTGCCTAATAACATCACTTTCGGCCCTCAGCAGACATCATGAATGCTATTCGGCCCTCTATACGAAATGAGTTTGACACCCCTGCCTTCTGCTTTGTGGAAGCGGAGTGTGATAGCTCCGCTTTTACTTTTGATGAGCTGGGGAGCCCTGCAGACGCTTGCGCAGGGCTCCCTGCACCCCAAGGAGGCTGCGTGCATCCCAGTCCCTGCAGCCCCTTCCTCCCACCCCCACCAAGACTTATCACGGTTCAAACTCGCCCTGAGAGTTTGAAAACCACTGGCCTAAAGTGATGGCCTCAGTTGACCTCATGGATGGGCCAGCCTTGCTGATTCCATAACCAGTATCTGATAGATTTATTGAGAGATTCATGGCCAAAGCCTATCCAACTGTGCAGCACCGATGCAACTCTGCCAACGGGGCATGCACTGCATCCTGCAGTAGGGAGAAAGTCTCGAGGCAGGGGGATGTTTGTTCCCTCAGCTTAGGGCTGTGCTATGGCTGCATAGGTGCTGGAAAGCTGGATAGGACAGGACTGGGCTCTTGCACACTGCCATCCCCCCTCAGGCAGATCATCTTATTACGACCACTTGCTTAAAATTGTGAATGAGCTAAAACAACAAGAAACATTCAAATGCAGGTCTCATGGGTGCAAACGCAGAGACTCTCTGAAACAGAGGCCTTCGTGCAGGGACTGGGACCATCACAGGCGGCTCCAGCAAGCAGTGCTGCCGCTGCACACGTACCTGCCTGACCAGAGAGAACTGGGAGAAGGGCCTTCCTGGTCCTCGGGGGCAGCCCTCGATGGGGCAGCAGTAGGACTTCCGGAGAGCCTCCAGGCTCTTCCTCACTGCAGGACTTGCTCTTCCACCCTGAGGAGGCAGAACATGGTTATGCAACAGCGGCCTCGGAAGTTTCTGCAGTGCAGAGCCACTCCCCTTCTTCTCCTGCTCTGCCCTGATCCCCGAGGACTTGACAGTCTGCAGTAAATCCAGGAGTCTCGCCCAAGCCACACCACTTGACTGTGATGGTCTTCCCGCCCCCTCCGCGCGCTCATTGGCCCGCCCAAACTTGGAGTGGCAGGTCTACTGCCCCAGAACGGGAGGGGACACGCGCCAATCATTCCCCGCCCCTTATTTGGCCCACCCTCCTTTGACTGACAGGCCTACCTCCTGCCCTCAGAACGGGAGCGCCGAACCTTCCCCGCCCCCTCGCCTCGGACTCCTTCCCACGTCCCCTCCGCGCGCTCATTAGCCCGCCCTCCTCTGACTGACAGACCTCCCTCCGCCCACAGAAGGGGCTCTGAGGCCGCGCGCCGAGCCTTCCCCGCCCTCCTGGGAGTGACAGGCCTTCCTCGGAACGGGCGCGGAGGGAGGCGGCCGCCGGGGGGTTCACCTGCGGCTGCGGCAGGCGGTGGGCCTTGCTGAGGTGCATGACGAGGGCCGGCGGGTTGGGCAGCACCTTCGCGCAGCCGGGCACCGTGCAGAGGATGTTGCTGCGGACAGCGCGCGACAGTTCCGCCACCGACGGCCTCACCAGCTCCCGGGGGCTGGCCGGGCGCTCGGGGGGGTCTCGCGGGGCGGCGGCCGCAGCGCGAGGAGGGCGGCCAGCGCCGCGGCGCGCGGGCTCCGAAGCCATGTCACGCTAGCTCAGTTCAACCCGCCTTCCCACACCCACGGGCCGAGCGCTTCCGGTGGGCGACGGAAGTCTCCCCCTCGGCCAGTCATGAACCTGCGGAGGCGGGTCTTAACGGGGAGTGCGAGACGGAAGCCCCGCCCACTCGTAGAGCAGCAACTCCTTGGTTGCGGGGGGCGGGGCGTGAAGAGCACGTGACTGGCAGAGCAGCAATTCCTTGGTTGCGGGGGGGGAAGAGCACGTGACTGGCAGAACAGCAACTCCTTGGTTGCGGGGGGCGGGGCGTGAAGAGCAGAGCGGGCGCCCGGTTAACTCCTTAGCTGCTGGAGTCACTCGGTACAGCCGCGCAACGCGCCTGCGCGTGCGGTTTGCAGCCACGCGGGCGTCCCAGGCTGCCGCAGGAGGCAGCCAAGACCCTCTGTCCGAAATGAGTGACATCCCCGCTCCATCTCGCAGCTGGGAAGTGGCACTTACTGGACTCTGCCTTGGCCGCTCCAGTTGCACGCGGTGGCAGGTGAGCTTTTAATGCGGTTCCCTAAGTGGGTCTTAGTGCACCTGAGGACCACCTCAAGCAGAAACTGCTAGACCAGTGTTTCTCAACCTGTGGGTCGGAACCCACTAGGTGGGTCGCGAGGCAATTTCAGGTGGGTCCCCATTCATTTCAACATTTTATTTTTAATATATTAGACTTGATGCCGCCATGGTGTGTGACACCGAGGCTCCTCAGCATCATCAGATCCTTCCACAAGGACATGAAGGGCACTGTTGTCTTTGATGGCTCCATATCAGACCCCTTTGACATCCGAAGTGGCGTGAAGCAGGGCTGTGTTCTCGCGCCAACCTTGTTTGGGATTTTCTTCGCTGTCCTGCTGAAGCATGCCTTTGGAACTGCAACAGAAGGCATCTATGTCCAGACAAGATCAGATGGAAAGCTCTTCAACCTCTCCAGACTGACAGCAAAGTCCAAAGTCCAGCTGAAGTGTCTGCATGACTTCCTCTTTGCCGACGATGCAGCTGTCACTACCCACTCTGCCAGAGATCTCCAGCAGCTCATGGATCATTTTAGCAAGGCCTGCCAAGATTTTGGACTGACGATCAGCCTGAAGAAAACACAGGTCATGGTTCAGGATGTGGACTCACCTCCCTGCATTACAATCTCTGCACTGTACTGCAGCGAGTCATGGACTCTTCGCTCACAACAGGAGAGGAAACTGAACGCTTTCCACATGCGCTGTCTCCAACACATCCTTGGCATCACCTGGCACGATAAAGTTCCAAACAACACAGTTCTGGAATGTGCTGGAATCCCTAGCATGTATGCACTGCTGAAATAGACGCCTGCGTTGGCTCGGTCATGTTGTGAGAATGGATGATGGCCGGATCCCAAAGGATCTCCTCTATGGAGAACTCATGCAAGGAACACGCCCTACAGGTAGACCACAGCTGCAATACAAGGACATCTGCAAGAGGGATCAACAAGTGGGAAACCCTGGCCTCTGAGCGGCCCGCTTGGAGGCAGGCTGTGCAGCATGGCCTTTCCCAGTTTGAAGAGACACTTGGCCAACAGTCTGAGGCAAAGAAGGAAGGCCCATAGCCAGGGAGACAGACTAGGGACAGACTGCACTTGCTCCCGGTGTGGAAGGGATTGTCACTTCCGAATTGGCCTTTTCAGCCACACTAGATGCTGTTCCAGAACCATCATTCAGAGTGCGATACCAGAGTCTTCTGAGACTGAAGGTTGCCAACTGGTGTGTGACGGCATTTGGGGCAATATGACAGACCTGTACTTTGAACAAGCTATTATGTATATTCTTTAAACAATCGTAGTAAGTGGGTCTTACTCCTGGGTGAGTGTGGGTAGGATTGCAGCCTAGGATTCCTAAAAATTTTCCTACTTGATGTCACTTGCAGTCATGACATCACCTCCGGTGGGTCCCGTCAGAGTCTCATTCTAAAACAGTGGGTTCCTTTGCTAAATGTGTGAGAACCACTGTACTAGAGTACTGGGTTTAATCTCCATTGTGTTTTGCAATCTTTACTATGTTCATCCTCACACTAACCCTGTTGTTCCCATTTTACACACTGGAGAACTATGAAGCTGAACCAAAACCACACAGGTGTGGTTTGACCTGAACAGATTTCTGCTCTCTTAAACCAGCTCTTTGTTCACACCCACATTTACTCACAGGATTAACTTCCGTTCTATTTGTTGACTTTAGAAGCGTTACAAAAACAGTGAACTGAGCCAGGATCAAGTGAGACAAACTCTTACAAGAGCTTTTATTGCAGAGATGCGAAAAACACACACACCAAGACAACTGGCATAAACACCAACTCTGTCCTCTCTGCCAAAGAGAGCTAATTGTTATCAATTTCAAAAGGCCCAGGATGGCTATGTGATTAATCAGGTTGTTGGCAACTTTCAGTCTCGAAAGAGTATGGTATCGCGCTCTGAATGGTGGTTCTGGAACAGCGTCTAGTGTGGCTGAAAAGGCCAATTCGGAAGTGACAATCCCTTCCACACCGGGAGCAAGTGCAGTCTGTCCCTAGTCTGTCTCCCTGGCTATGGGCCTTCCTTCTTTGCCTCAGACTGTTGGCCAAGTGTCTCTTCAAACTGGGAAAGGCCATGCTGCACAGCCTGCCTCCAAGGGGGCCGCTCAGAGGCCAGGGTTTCCCACTTGTTGATCCCTCTTGCAGATGTCCTTGTATCGCAGCTGTGGTCTACCTGTAGGGTGCTTTCCCTGCATGAGTTCTCCATAGAGGAGATCCTTTGGGATCCGGCCATCATCCATTCTCACAACATGACCAAGCCAACGCAGGCGTCTGTTTCAGCAGTGTATACATGCTAGGGATTCCAGCTCATTCCAGGACTGTGTTGTTTGGAACTTTGTCCTGCCAGGTGATGCCGAGGATGCATCGGAGGCAGCGCATGTGGAAAGCGTTCAGTTTCCTTTCCTGTTGTGAGCAGAGTCCATGACTCGCTGCAGTACAGAAGTGTACTCAGGACACAAGCTCTGTAGACCTGGATCTTGGTATGTTCCGTCAGCTTCTTGTTGGATCAGACTCTCTTTGTGAGTCTGGAAAACGATTAATCAGGTATGGATTTCAAAATATACATAATGAAAAAATTTAGATACATGCTTTTCACTATAAGATTTGAAAAACATCCATGTCATTAAGATCCTCATACCACCATGTCAAAGAAGCATAGCAAAAAATGCTAATGCCATGAACATTGGAGAGGAATTCCTATGCTAATCATGGAGGCCTGTGACCCACCATGGAGAAGCGGGGCATAATGGGCGACTGGATGAAATATAGAGACCACCAGAGTTGCCATTATCCCTGACTACAAACCCTGTTGAAAAGGCAAGGCTGTATTGGATGCTGTGTAGCTCTTAATGTCAGAAGAGTTCAACAAGCTAGAAAGCTTAAGGGGGGCTGGCTATAGAATACGAGGATACAAAAATAATTTAGCACAAGGACACACTATGGTCACCAGGACATCTTGAGATGCAGTAAGAATCAGAGAGGTACTAAAAAGAAACAAATATTGTAACAATGAGTTATTTCAGTTATTATGTTTATTAGACCAAGGCAAAGAAGGAAGGCCCGTAGCCAGGAAAACAGACCAGGGACAGACTACACTTGCTCCCAGTGTGGAAGGGATTGTCACTCCCGAATCGGCCTTTTCAGCCACACTAGATGCTGTTCTAGAACCACCATTCAGAGCGTGATACCAGAGTCTTCTGAGACTGAAGGTTGCCAACAAGACATTTATTAGGTAAATATATGTCCTGATACAAAGTAAAACTTTTACACATGAAAGCTGCAGGCCTGTGCACATTGATGTGGGAGTAAATTTCACAGAACACAATGGTACATACAGTACTTCTAAGTAAACCTACCTAATATTGCTCCACGCAACCATGTCTTAGAACAGTTGGTCACAGAACCAACTGGATTTAATCTGAAATGGCATCAAAAACCTGGACAAGGTAGGTGATGCTGAACCATTAGGAAAAGTGACCACAATGTTATTAAATCTGAACATATTTCCATGGAATATTGCACTGACTCACCTTTCAAACATGCTATAGCTGTGGACAGTGTCCACACTGCATCATAGCAAGGAGCATGCTAGCAAACCCTGCCTAGTGCACTGTATCTCTATCCTCACTCTTCTTGGGGCAGTTATGGAGCATATCTGCACCAGGGCCTGTCAGTGTGCTATCATTCATGATATAACTTGCACCATGTCTGAACAGGACTTGTTCAAAAGAAGAATCTTCTAAAAAGAGAGAGAGAGAGAGAGAGAGAGAGAGAGAGAGACAGACAGACAAGAGGAAGGCAAGGGAGTCATAATTCTCCAAAATGCTTGGCTATTATTCAGAATCAGAACAAGAGAAGCTTAGCAAGATTATATTATAGAAATACTAAAAAAGATACAAAAACCCAAAAAAGTACCTAAACTCAAACAATATCAACAGGATGCCAGCATGGCTAATGAACAAAGTCAAGGGAGCTATAAAAGGCTAGAAGGATTCCTTCAGAAAATTGAAGTCTTGCCCAGATGAGGCCAAAAAACAAAAACTGGCAAAATAAATGCAATTAAGGCAACAGGAGGGAAAATATTTTGCATATTGCTAATAGTAACACCAATGATAAACACTTCCTTAAAATACACCAAAAACAAGAAATGATCCAGAGACATAACTGGGACTGTGAGACCATAAATAAAAGGTGTGAGATTGCAGTGAAGCTGAATGAATACTTTGTGTCTTTTTTCATTGCAAGACATTTGCCCAGACTTTTTCAGGAAGGAAATCCAAGACTAAAGAACTCAGTTTAACACCACCTGGCATGAGATGAAGTCTTAGTACTTATTGATAAATATTTAAGAGTTCTATTTACACCTTCCTTAAAAAAAGACATTGCAGAAGCGGAAAAGGTGCAGAAAAAAACCAAATAAACTATCAGCAGACTAAAGAGTTTCCCTACAAGGAAAGGCAAATGCATCTGGGGCTCTAACTTAGAAAATAGGCAATGGGGGAGGGAGGAGAGAAAACATACACATTCATAAAGATATAATTTTTTCTCTACCACTACTAGAGCTTGGAGACATTCAGTGAAACTGATTGGCAGTTTCAGAAAATTCAGGAGACAAAGTCTTCCTTGTGAGTTTTCCCAGAGGTATTGGGTTGGCCACAGTAAAAAACAGCATGCTGAACCTGATGGAACCTTTGGTCTGTTCCAGCATACTTTCATTATGCTCTCTGCAGCTTGTTCTCTCAAGATGAGTTTGGCAGCCTGCCAAGATGTGAAAGAGCCCCCAGCTTACTTCCACTTTATTCTCCCAGGGCAGTTTACAAGAATAGAAGGAGTAAGTCTAAAAACAGGCCTATATCCAGGAAAACAGTTAACACAAACTGAATCATACGCTCAGTGGTGCCAAGCATAACCTTTGAAAATGAATATATACTCTTCCTTCAACATTTATGAGTTGACAGGGACATGTATTTTTTAAAAATCTTTCCTTCCCCAGGCATGCTGCGTTTTCTCAACTTCCTTTGGGATCATTGTCCACACACACACACCACACAGCTAGAGCTGCTAAAATGGGGCAGACGTGCTTAGACTCTGCAATATGTTCACTCACAGTCAGTATTTTGTCACTGGGCAGCTGTTTTAAGAATATGTCTAAATGTCCACAGCCTGAGTTCTTCATGCTTCATATCTAGCTCTAATGATTACGAACTTTGAGAGATAAACGGCTTTAGACAGAAAGTAAACCAGGAAGCATCACTAACAGAATTCCCATGATGAAGAACTCCCATAGTGCATGACTAAAGAGAGAAGTGCCAATAAAATGCAACTCTGTCATTTTGTGAAAAAATTAAATAAAAAGTAGTTATCAGCTTTATTGAACAATGAGTAGTCCCAATTTTTATATACAATAATTCAAATATCTAGTTATAGTTATTACTAAAACATTCAACATCTACTAAACTTCATAAGCACTTTTATTAAAAACATCATTTCATTTTAAGAATGAGAATTTTCACTAGCTGTTTATTGCTCAAACAATCTAAAATAGGTGCCACAATTTCTACCCCTTCTGAAAATTTTATCATGTGGGTTGTCACAGAGGGATGTTACAATGCATAGCCACAAACAACTGGATCTAGTCACTGTACACCAACTATGAGACCTTCACTGGATTACCTCAGGCCAGTTAGCTTAAGAGTAGGACAAATGTTCTCTCATATTGTAATTTGAGTTATTTAACTCTAGAGAACTTGGGAGAGTAAATTCCATGTAAGCTGCTTCTTTAGGCACCTTCTGACCCAGATAAATAAAACCAATAAGCAATCAGGAGATGCATAGTCATCCATTCCTTTGTCTGCTGTAAATGAGTATCAGTGGGCTGGAAGGCTTTGTGAATGTGCACCTTTCTTCTCTCTAATTTTAAAGTAGTTCCTAGTCTTTTGTGTGATACAGGTCAACAATGGTGACAGGGGGGCATCTGCCATTCCTAGAAGAAGAGGGAAAACACATTAGAAGTGACTTGCTATAGGATTTACATGTGGTTCTTTAGGGTCTTGGAAAAACATTTGATAAACACAAAGAAAAAGTCCTGTGGCACTTGTGTTGTGTCATAGGACTGTCATTTTTGCTCTAGATAGAACTGCTCTTCTGGTATGTACATTTGACCTTCATTCTGGCTTACTACAATCCCTTTCTGATCTGTAGGCTGTACTGGTTGCATATTTAAAATGCTAAACGACAAGTATTGCGTCACTGGTCCTCTGAAGTAACCATCTGCATCAATTACCCAGTATTCTGTATAGCTGAAAATAAACATTTTCAAAGAAACGTTGAAGAGCTCTGCATGATTTCCAGTAAAGTGAGATCACTCCGTGAAAGCAGTATATGCTGGTGAGTCTAACTTAGCTACTAAAGACATCTGCACCTGACAGCATGGCCCCTGACCCCACATCTCCCTACACAATCTGTGATGCACCTCAGTTCATGTCTCTCAAGTCAAGATACAGGCAAATGTTTCTTTAACTTGTGGTTACCTAACTTACTATGGAATTCCCTCCCTCTCAGCTTACAAACTGCTCTCTTCTTAGAGGCCTTCTGGCAGAGCCTAAAGACATTATTATTTAGATCAGCCTTCTGAGTCCAGGTCTTAATATTGAATATCATGGGTTTGGGTTTTTATGCTGGTTAGATTTTATGGGTCTGCCCCCTATGTCACTGACTGCTGCTAATTTAGGACTTTTGGTTTTTTAAAGTGACATTTTCATAAAGGTGTGCTGTGTAGATTTTTAATGTTTATGGTTTTTATTGTGATTTTATGTTGTAAGCTACTTTGAATGCCCTCCAGGAAGATAAAGCAAGGTAGAAATTTAGTAAGTAAATGAACAAAGAAACCTCTTTTTCTCCTGCGTAAGCAGAAACAGAGGCTCTGCAAAAGTCCTCCCCTCCCAGGTACTTCAGATGCTCATTCCTGCATGTGAGTCTAGACACTGGAAAATGGTTGTGACCAATTGATGGCACAATCCTAGGCATGTGTACTCAGAAGTAAATCATTGGATTTACTCCCATTGGATTTACACAGGATTTACTCCCAGGTAAATGTGTATAGGATTAAAGCCTTATGCACATAAAGAAAGGGCTTGCCAAAAGATCTAACAGGAGGGTAACAAATCCTTTTCCTGTATCTTGGTTTGTGTGGAAATGAGTCAATACTGCTCAGTTCAAAATGTGGTAGCTCTTATTTTCAGTTGATGAACAGGGCACTACATTTCATTGTGTTAATGATCTAATCAGAAGCTGTCTAACAACCTGTCAGTCACATTTTAAACATAATAAGGAAGCATGGAGTCTGGCAGGGTAGCCATTTAAAATTGCCACATGAATCACTGCTGCAATATTTTATTTAGATTTATACCCCACCTTTCTTTAAATACAGTACAAAAAAGCTCATATAGAGTTTAAAATTTTATTTACTGATTTTTCACATTTCTGTACTGCCCTTCTGCCAAAGAGCTCAAGGCAGTGTACATGACTCCACCCCCCCTTTTATTATCCTAACAACCTGGTAAAGTAGGCAAGACTGAGTGACTGTGACTGGCACAAGGTCACCCAGTAAGTTTCATGGTTCAGTAGGGATTTGAATCCAGGTGTTTCTGAATCAAGCCAACTCCAACCACCATACAACATTGGCTCTGTATAATGATACAACACTGTGATCATTTTTAGGCTTCGACATAAGTGAAACACTTACCACAGGGTGCTAGGGATTTCAGTGCTTCTAGAAGATGAGGACTAGAAAATTTGATCACACATCTGAATGGCTCTTTATCATTCAAGATGCCTTTCTCTGGTTCACTCCTAAACACTGTATCAAGCTGTAAGCCAAAGCAATCAACAGATATAAAAAAGCTCATTCAAATTTCATTATAAAGCAAAGCCAAATTTAAAAAAAACCAAAATAGCCTCTGCTCTGGCTCAATTTGATCCTACTATTCAGGCATGTTTTAACAGTCAGTTAACAAAACCTTTATTAGACATAAAAGGCATGTTTTAAGACTTTAAGCAACCTGGAATATCTTGAGGGCCATCTATATGTACATGTGCCTGCCTGACCTTCCGGTGAATACTGGGGGGCTTCTCTGTTCCACCCCCATGTAGTGATCAATTAGCAAATCAAATTTCAAAGTAAGAACCAGTAGGTTAAAAAAAATACTGAGAAACCTGAACAAACCCAAATTTTTATTGATTCATCTTTCCAAGTTATATCTATAATATTCATTATAATAATGAATAATATTATCATTAATATTATTAAAATTTATAATATATATAATACTAATATTAGTTATTCGACTGTAAATCTCTGAGAACTTTTCTTTGAAAAGTGGTATATAAATACTGTTATATAAATTACAGAATAAAACCTTTTTTTAAACTTTGTTATACATATTACTTGCATAAAAATGCAATTACATTTTAAATTGACTAAAATCAGCATCTTTGCACTAGTACATAAAGATATTGCTACAACTTTTATCTCCTATTGATTCTGAAGATGTACATCTCTCTAACCCTTTTGGATTAATTAAACATTTTATTCAAGATGACCAATAGAAGATGGCAAGTGAAAAAACATCAAAGGGTGCCCCCATGTGGTAGATAGGCATCAAAGGCTACCATGGCATTTCCCAAGGGCTGCAATACGCATGAAAATTCACCCTTTTGTGCTGACAGAATGAATGCATATGAAATATTTTCCTCAGAAAAAGAGAATGATATGCTCAAGTTTTTAAACTGCATCTTGAGAATGATATATGCTGAAGAAAGAGAGATTACTTGTGCAAACATTTCATTAGCACTATGACAACCACGAATTGAGAAGTAGCTTAACTTTAAACAATTGCAGGGCTATCACCGGATTAAAACTCATACAATTCGTTATCCAAGTTTTTGCAAGTCAGTTAAATCTGCATAAACTAGCACATGAAAATACTTATAAGACAATGCATGCACATGGTTGCAGGTCTTAGAAGATTCTTAGAAAAGTGTTTCTCCACTCTGACATAGGAAGAAATTTGTCTTCCAAGACAATGGCAGCCACCTACAATTTTTGTAAGTTCTTGTATTACAATTAAGAGAAGATTTTTAGTTCATCATAAAGTGCTTTGATCAATTAAATGTAACTGATTAGTTCACTAAACATCAAAGCCTAAAAAATGATAAAGAATCCAACATCTTGTCCAAAAATAAATTCTGAAGAGTATGTATCCATTGTCAAAATATGCACAACATGTCCTTTTCACCTTGTATTCTGCAACTTCTAGTTTTGGCTGAGGACCACTACCAAAGGCTTCCTGATTAGTTCTCCAAATTCTCTCTTTTTCATTTTTATCTTCCCGAATTATCCTTGGGTCCACTGGAAACCACAGAACCAAATAAATTTTGGTAAAACATCAATTATATCCTTTTCAAAGTAACATCTAGAAATGAGCAGAATTTCAAAGAAAAGATGCAATAAATATTTTGACAGGCAGGCCCATTGGTATAGGTGGGCTTAAGCATGATTAACTCAGAGTTGCGTGACGGCCCAAGACTACACTTCACAATCCATTTACCACAGAGCAGTCTTAAAGTGAACAGGATAGGACCAAGCTGCTCGCTTGCAGCTAAGAGCTTGTAGTAGTTTATCATACAAATACGTTTGGAACAGCAGCCCAATAAACGGCTATGGGATGAATGTGGTTTACCTACCTCAGGTACTAGGCAGAACTACAAAACTTATTGTTTAAAGAAATTCTTGTTTTAAACTACATAGCAAAATAGGATATATACCCCTTTCCATAGTCATGTTTTTTTCTTGTAGAGGTTGTAGGTGATGAGTCTGAAAATTCTGGGAGAGGGGAAAAGAAAAAAAAAAAAGAGTACCAGTGTGTTGAATTAGTGTATTTTCATTTTTAATGAATGATTAATGGAAACAATATTCAGATGTTGCTAATTATTTTAGGATGTTATGAAATCCTCTTTTTCAAAGAGCAAAAGAAAGCTAGTAATGACTAGTCTTGATAGAGAAACATATCTGAGGCTTCAACCATATGCAGCCCCACTGAACACAGTGGAAATTACTTCTGAATAAATAAGCACAGCACTATTGCCAACATACTGAACTTATTACTCTGTGCTGTACGAGTATTTAGAAATAGAATGATCATAAGGAGTGATGCAGCAATTGTGAAGTTAAACAAGAACCATGCAGAATTGTAAAACGAGTCTAGCTGACTAATCAGCTATTGGCTGAGAATTAAGGAATGCCTCTAAAAAGCAGCAGGTGGGAAACTAACCCTGCCCAGTGTTAAAGTCACCTTATTGAATGACTGTCCAACTCTGTACTATTGTAATATGATCTCTTGGAAGACGCCAACTCCCCCACTTGCTGAGTTTAGAGGTCAGCCTAGAAACAAAAAAACCCAAGGGAATAGTGAATTAGCTCACCTGGCTACATCGCTTAAATAAGATTTCTTTAAGGGAGTCTAGACAACGGCTTCGGAGGTCCATTTCATTGATGTAATTGTAACTGGTAGCAACCAACAGAGCCTTCAAAATGACAGTGGAAGCAATTTTTACTATCCCTCAATAGAATACTGCAAGTTTTAACTAATTCTAGTAATTTAGTAAGTTGAAACATTGTTGCTTTTTAACAATACTACAATATTAATATTGGCCCGCGTCTTATGTGAGGTTTACATTCAGAGGTTGTTGTGCAAGCCAAAACTACCTTAAGTTTTTTTAAAAAAATGTATTGTCTGTTTAATAACTAAAAATCACAGTATGTCAGGCACACAGGAACTGAGACAACTGAAGGAATAGCAGATTCATACCCCCACCCCAAATTTCAGGCTTGTTCCAGGGCATAAAGAGAGTACGTAAGTGGGATAGCAGGAAGCATCGCCTTCACTGTTTAAGCCATTTTTGCCAAATGTTGCATATATGCAATAGGGACAAAATGTGTACACCTGTGGGCTGGGCAAAAATGGGTTAAACTGTTGTTTTTCTCTGTCTTTTTTGGGAGGAATGGGCAAGCACATATACTTGAATTTGTGCACATAAAGTGTGTGTAAGATGCAGCCTGATTGTTTTTGTATTCCCAGATCATGTAACTTTGCACGTCAGGCAAATCTACCAATTTCAAATTTATATTTGTATTTAATAATAATACAATACAATACAATAATACAATAATATAAATTTATATTTATATTTGGAATACCAAAGCTTTCACTGTAATTCTCTCTTTTCTTTGATAGTCCAAGTCTCAAAATTACCTTGAAGATGGCATAACACAGGCCTTTAGAAGACAAAATGTATTTACCTGACAAAGAAGGGGTACATTGCTCCTTATCCTGGATGTGGATAAGAAGACATAAGGAGTCTGAGAGTGATAAACAACAAAAGTTGGTTTGTACTGGTTTGGCCTTCCATACAGTGTTCCCCATGCAATTCGAATCCATATTGCATTGTCTTGATACTCTTTAAAGCTGATAGTTACCTATTTAGAGAAAAGGTAAAATTATTGCCAATCACTCTGGGCAAGTTTTACAACAGCAAAGATAGGTTATAAACCTTAAGCCTATATTGTGGTGAAAGTGGAAGAGGTGGAAACTCTTAATATTATTTGTATACAGTATTTCTATACTGCCTTTCTCACTGACTCACAATGAGTTAGTCTTACAGACCCAAGGTGGTTCACGTAGGCAGGCTGTCACCACACCCCATTTTTACAAATACAATTAATACTGTTCATAACAATTACATGAGACAGTGGATGCACCGCTATTAATGTCTGAATACAAGAATGCACATAGTTAGTTCTTGCCTATGCATTACAGAAGAAACACATACATAACGCAAACCACAGAAGTCCAATAGTTTCTGCATTTCAGCCCAACTTCTCTATGGGATTCAAATTTGGCTGCTAGCCTTCAATCTGGAGGTTGAGAGAATCCTTTCAACCTTATATAAAAAGATCTTTGGCTTAGCCCACTGCACTCCTTATGCAGCCTTGTGTTTGGAGGCCAGGCAATATAGACTTGAGTATTTAGCCTGGGCCAGATTTGTTAAGTTCTGGCTCAATATTTGCTTCAATGTGGGAAAAGCTCTTCTTCAAGTTTTACTCTCTGATTCCTGGCAATCTATGGGTTTCCATCATTTTATCTGTCTCCTGCTGGACACTTTGGGCAATGACACTCTGAACAGGACAGTATGAGTATTTTGCAAAAATTATGGGACATTGAAAGCCCGGAAATTAACGCAGCTGCCAATAAGACCTGCTCCCCCCCTTCAGCTGCAGTTACCATTGGTCCTTGGCTGTTATTCCAGATATCTGCATTTGTTAAATGATCCTCAGGCCCATCAAGCTTTTACACTTGGCCATTGTAATGCATTTCCATCTCATGAACTAGATGCCAGATTTTGCCTGACACCCTCAGACATCTACTAATTGTGCCTGTAATCTTGGAGTTACTGAATCCTTAGCTCATATTGTATTGCCCTTGTTATAAGGAAATCAGAAGTATGTTTTTAAATTCACTTCTGGATGGCCTGTCCTGGGTACGGAATGTTGAAATCTTACATTTGCTTCTTGCCTCTACTGATGCGTTAATTATAATCCAAATGGCAAATTTTTTGCTTGATATTTTAACAAGACGAAGAATTAATTCTGCCATTTACTCTAACAATCCCACCTTTTAGAGTCTGTTTATATTGTCTTTCCCTTGTATGTTTGCATGTTAGTCTTTTTGTTTGTTTATGCCTAATAAAGGTTTTTGAAATTGAATTGAAATAGTTTCCGCAGTCTATACAAAGGAGTAACAAGATAGTTGGCATATCTTATCACTTCCCCCCAATATTATGATCAGATGTCTACTTTTCCATCTTGGCCAATTCCCATTTCACCCAAAGTTAAAAAAACAACAACAGAAAGATTGAACACAGCTGAAACAGCTAAAAGTCTGGCAAATTTCCCTTGTAATTGGTTTAATTTATATTATTTGTAGAGTATGCGACTTCATCACTGGAGAGAACTGCAAGTGGTTTGTTTATTCTTACATTTTTCAGAGTTGACTGAAGACTTCGTTTAAATTTCTTTTTGAAATCTGCCAAGTCAAAGTAGTAATTCTCATCGCCTGCCAACAAAATAAAACCTCTGTTAAAATATGCTTCATTCCAGATATACTTGTAGTGTATATTTCAGTTAGACTACATTGGACATCATTGTTTTATTTTGAAAGCTGTGCTTTTGCTTTGTTTATTTTCAGGTTTAGAAAATAATTTCTAACTTCATGGCAAATATTCTATCCTCTGGAAGGAAGAGAATATGCTTTGGCACATTAAGAGTTGTTTTTTTTTTTAAACTTCCTAGCCTACAGAATATCAGAATCTAGATAATTTACTCATAATCTTATTTCAGTCGTTATCTCTGCAAATCAGCCTTGACCTGTTTCCTCCATCATTATTTTGTGTTTCCAAGAAATCTTTCCAAGTCCTTTGCAAAAGAAAAAAAAGCCCAAGGGTTTGGCTTTCAACAAGTTGCATATTTTGTAAGGTGGAAGTCATAATGGTCAATTTTACAGAATGTATGTGAAAAGCAAAGTATGTCTATAGTACACTCCATATTGAAAATATCATTCATCATTTGTATAAATGTTTCGCATTATATAAAGTTTGACTGGAGGTTATGAAATGAGATGGTCTTTGCATTAAATACTACTGGTTCCCAGTGGCTGACTAAGTAGGTTTTAAAAAGTCATGATTACTAAATCCAAAAGGAAAAAGTACTGTACACTGCACAGAAGGTTTCAAAAACTGAGTATGAGAGCACACATTTCAATATCTTCAACTTCATTGGAATTCACATTCTGATGCTATATATATTCCTATGCATATGAAGACATTGAAATGTGTGCTCTCATATTTGACTTTTGAAATCATAAGTATGTATATATGTATGTGTGTGTGTATATATATTAAAAGAACGGTGGATGCTTACCTTCTTCTCTAGTCATTTGGTAAACAGTCCAAAGCCTTTTGTCCCTATAAGTGTAGTTGTCTGCGGAAAAATATTTGATAAGTAGCATTAAAACAAAGTCATTGTTTGTTCAAACAATTGAGAATCTTACACTGTTATTCTGAGATATTCATTCCTGTGTATATAATCAAGGGATTCTGGTGTACTTCAGCAACGCCACATTGTTAGTAAAAACAGTTAACTTTCTTTACACAAGGAACAAATGATCAGCTTCTGTATTCTTGGAAGTTTTTCTCTCTAGACCAGTGTTTCTCAACCAGTGGTACTTAAGGTGGTGTCTGGTGGTACTCCCAGGACTCCTGCCACCTGGCAGCAAGACCAAGAACACAATGCAACAAACAGTGGTAGGAGGCTCGGCAAGTAGAGCCCCAAAGTACGCTTTTCAGCATTCAAAAAATCCCTCCCACTGGTGTTTGTCACATTGTATCTGGCTTCTCAATCCAGAAGTAACCGGTGATGATGTCTTTGCCAGTTACTTCTGGTGGTACTTTGAACAGGTGGACTATGTGAAGTGGTACAGCAGAGGAAAGACCTTGAGAAACACTGCTCTAGACTGTAGTCACTGTTTGTGGAGCCAGAATAACCAGATCCCTTTGTGCATTATCGGGTGCTATAATAACATTGGTGTCATCTAAGATCTTCACAGGGACGGAGTGTATATGTACAGATGGGAAGAGATAATGGGGGAAGGGAGAAAAGGACTGAAGAACTAATGTGTTTTTTGAAAGAGCCTCTCAGTATTGATAATATTCCATTGGCTTTCTAAAATGTGTAAAATACTCAAAGTTACAGTTCAGCTATATGCTAGAGAATAGCATACAGCTGAACTGTAACTTTGAGTATTTTACACATTTTAGAAAGCCAAAGGAATATTATCAATACTGAAGCAGTATTGAAGCAGATGTGGCCAGTTGGTGACCTGCAGTCTGAATGTGGCCCCTAAAGCAACTTTAACTGGGCAACAGTGTTACTGCTTACTTGTAATCAGGATGTTAAAAAATACTGACAATTTAATTTAGGAAATAATTGTCAGTATTTTTTAACATCCTGATTACAAGTAAGCAGTAACACTGTTGCCCAGTTAAAGTTGCTTTAGGGGCCACATTCAGACTGCAGGTCACCAACTGGCCACATCTGCTTCATAAACCAATTATTCTAAAATTAGGCAGAACTTGCCAAGACTGGTTGACCCTTTCAATATCTGATTCAATCTTTGAACATGTATGCAAATCAGGAGTGGTTATTCAAGAAAAATGAAAAGAGGTCTTTATTTAGGGTATAAGAGTTCTTTTAGTGTCTACTTTAAATATCAGCAACATGAAAATGTACCAAAATATGATTGGTTTAAGACTCTTCCAAAGTACTCAAATGTTCTGTGCTTAATAAACAAACAATCAGACATGCACCGAAACTAGGAAGTTGTGCAATATGCACATAATTAGAGTGGTAATCTGGTCTGGGCAGGAGGTCTGGTCTAGAGGGCAGGAGGTCTGCTCTAGAGGGTAGAGCCTCCATTCGCCTGAAGATTAACATCCACAAGGTCGCCAGTTCGAGGCCACCGACACCGTGCGACCTTGAAGCAGCTGGCAAGCTGCAGCTGAGCTGTTCCATCTGCTCGGAGCGTGGGAGGATGGAGGCCAGAATGTTAAACCAGATCGGAGTGTAACACCTTGAACGTGGTGGTTCTTGAAAGAGAGAACCTTCTTTCAATTTGTAAAAATCCCTGCGTGGATTTAATAAGCCTGCCTGTGTAAACCGCATTGAATAAAGTCTTGAATAAAGACCAAGAAAGGCGGTATATAAATACTGTATATTATTATTATTATTATTATATTATTAATCCTAGCGAGACTGCATTTTCATTATGTTTTGTGTAGTGATGAAACCTCTTTGTAGCAACTGTTTTGTTCTGGGATTGCAGTATGCAACTATCGACAACAGGCTGGAAAGATCTATTAATTTCCCTTGCCAAAAGGCAATTGGTCTCAGCATGATAGTGCCATGAAAAAAATTGCATCTGATTTAGAGCGTGGAAGTGATCCAACATGGTATTACTTAAAAGATGACACTGCATGACTTAATGGTTAGAAAGTAAGGTTAATAGATGAGACAAATGCTAGAAGCATTTAACTCAAAGGAAAGTGCTAAGAGCATATCCAAAAAGTATATTCTAAATGAAGAAGGTAATCTTCATTATAATTACAATACTACATAATAACATACTTACAAATTATGTCCAGTTCTGCCGCATGCTTGATCGTGGCGCAGTTTTCCTTTAAAACAATATGAACATAAACTGTAATACTGATTTTTATACAAGTACAACCTTTTAGGTCTCCCATACAGTAGTTCACTGAAACTGACATGCAAGCATGCAATCCTATACACTTAAGCTTAGATCCAAACTTATGTATGTGCTCACAGAGGCTTCTTACATGAGAAGAACCCTGCTGGGTCAGGACAAAGGCCCAACTAGTCCAGTTTCCTGTATCACACAGTGGCCCACTAGATGCCTCTAAGAACACACAAGACAACAAGAAACCTGCATCCTGTTGCCACTCCCCTGCACCTGGCCTTCTTCTATGATCAGAAGGAGCACTGTAATCATTAAAAGCAGAGTGAATAAAAATAGGTGAATTAAAATAGTTAATTTTGGGTTTAAAATGTCCAGTAACTACCTGATCTCTACAACTATCACGGCACAAGGCAAAAAGCACATAATACTGTCACCTTACTGAAGACAAGCAGATGTAGATTAGCTCAGTGCCTACATGTGTGACTACCTGGGGAACTCCATGAACACAATCATGAGTTTAATGATGGGAAAAAGGCAGGATATAATTGTAAAACAAATTTACCCAAAGTCAGTGTTCCAATTATGAATATTAAACAACTGAGGGCCCAATCCTATTCAGCTTTCCAGTGCCAGTGCCAGCTTTCCAGTGCAGCCACAACACAGCCTTGAGGGAAGGGAACAAGTGCGGGCAAGTGTAGCTGGGAGGTCCTGGAGGCCAAATTTAGCCAGGAAGCTGAAAGCCAGGACCTCAAAGGTAGCATTCTCTGAAGTGCTACCTGTTCCACGCGCAGGGCCAGCTAGGCAGGCGGAGATCAGGGGTCTCAATGCGTGGATGAGACGGTGGTGTAGGGAGGAGGGGTTTAGATTCGTTAGGCACTGGGGAATGTTTTGGGACAAGCGGGGCCTGTACAAGAGGGACGGGCTCCACTTGAACCAGAATGGAACCAGACTGCTGGCGCATAACATTAAAAAGGTGGCAGAGCAGCTTTTAAACTGATCCCTGGGGGAAGGCTGACAGGAGCCGAGGGGCATCCGGTTCGGGACTCCTCATCCCTATGGGATGAGGATGGGGAGGTTAGAGAACAACAAGACAAAGGCAGAGTAGGAGAAGAATTTGGGAAAGGTAGCGTGATGGGATGTGATAGACGGTTTGGCTCAATGAGAGGATGCGGGGACAAAGGAGCGAATAAGCAGCCCATCCTGGGGCATTCCATGTACAAATGCTTTTATGCGAATGCCCAAAGTCTCCAAGCAAAGATGGGAGAACTGGAATGTCTGGTGACAAGGGAAAACATTGACATAGTGGGCATAACAGAAACCTAGTGGAATGCAGAGAATCAGTGGGATACTGCAATCCCGGGCTATAAACTCTACAGGAGGGACAGGCAGGGGCGTGTTGGAGGTGGGGTGGCCCTTTATGTTAAGGAAGGGATAGAATCCAGCAAAGTAGAGATTGAAGGTGGGTCCGACTCCACTGTAGAATCTCTGTGGGTTAAATTACCAGGCTTGGGCAGCGATGTAATACTGGGGGCGAGCTATCGTCCTCCAGACCAGAAATCGGATGGGGATCTTGAAATGAGGAAACAGATCAGGGAGGTGACAAGGAGGGACAGGGTTGTAATCATGGGGGACTTCAATTATCCTCACATTGACTGGGTCAATTTGTGTTCTGGTCACGATAAGGAAGCCGGATTTCTTGACGTGCTAAATGACTGGCTTAGAGCAGCTAGTCACGGAGCCCACCAGAGGGCAGGTGACTCTGGATTTAATATTGTGCGGTACACAGGACCTGGTTAGAGATGTCAATGTTACTGAGCCATTGGGGAATAGTGATCATGCTGCCATCCGTTTTGACGTGCACGTTGGGGGAAGAATAGCAGGCAAATCTCTAACAAAAACCCTTGACTTCCGACGGGCGGACTTCCCTCAAATGAGGAGGCTGGTTAGAAGGAGGTTGAAAGGGAGGGTAAAAAGAGTCCAATCTCTCCAGAGTGCATGGAGGCTGCTTAAAACAACAGTAATAGAGGCCCAGCAGAGGTGTATACTGCAAAGAAAGAAGGGTTCCACTAAATCCAGGAGGGTGCCCGCATGGCTAACCAGCCAAGTTAGAGAGGCTGTGAAGGGCAAGGAAGCTTCCTTCCGTAAATGGAAGTCTTGCCCTAATGAGGAGAATAAAAAGGAACATAAACTGTGGCAAAAGAAATGTAAGAAGGTGATATGGGAGGCCAAGCGAGACTATGAGGAACGCATGGCCAGCAACATTAAGGGGAATAATAAAAGCTTCTTCAAATATGTTAGAAGCAGGAAACCCGCCAGAGAAGCGGTTGGCCCTCTGGATGATGAGGGAGGGAAAGGGGAGATAAAAGGAGACTTAGAGATGGCAGAGAAATTAAATGAGTTCTTTGCTTCTGTCTTCACGGCAGAAGACCTCGGGCAAATACCGCTGCCCGAACGGCCCCTCCTAACTGAGGAGTTAAGTCAGATAGAGGTTAAAAGAGAAGATGTTTCAGACCTCATTGATAAATTAAAGATCAATAAGTCACCGGGCCCTGATGGCATCCACCCAAGAGTTATTAAGGAATTGAAGAATGAAGTTGCAGATCTCTTGACTAAGGTATGCAACTTGTCCCTCAAAACGGCCACGGTGCCAGAAGATTGGAGGATAGCAAATGTCACGCCTATCTTTAAAAAGGGAAAGAGGGGGGATCCAGGAAACTATAGGCCGGTCAACCTAACATCCATACCAGGTAAGATGGTGGAATGCCTCATCAAAGATAGGATCTCAAAACACATAGACGAACAGGCCTTGCTGAGGGAGAATCAGCATGGCTTCTGTAAGGGTAAGTCTTGCCTCACGAACCTTATAGAATTCTTTGAAAAGGTCAACAGGCATGTGGATGTGGGAAAACCCGTGGACATTATATATCTGGACTTTTAGAAGGCATTCGACATGGTCCCTCAACAAAGGCTACTGAAAAAACTCCACAGTCAGGGAATTAGAGGACAGGTCCTCTCATGGATTGAGAACTGGTTGGAGGCCAGGAAGCAGAGAGTGGGTGTCAATGGGCAATTTTCACAAGGGAGAGAGGTGAAAAGCGGTGTGCCCCAAGGATCTGTCCTGGGACCGGTGCTTTTCAACCTCTTCATAAATGACCTGGAGACAGGGTTGAGCAGTGAGGTGGCTAAGTTTGCAGACGACACCAAACTTTTCCGAGTGGTAAAGACCAGAAGTGATTGTGAGGAGCTCCAGAAGGATCTCTCCAGACTGGCAGAATGGGCAGCAAAATGGCAGATGCGCTTCAATGTCAGTAAGTGTAAAGTCATGCACATTGGGGCAAAAAATCAAAACTTTAGATATAGGCTGATGGGTTCTGAGCTGTCTGTGACAGATCAGGAGAGAGATCTTGGGGTGGTGGTGGACAGGTCGATGAAAGTGTCGACCCAATGTGCGATGGCAGTGAAGGCCAATCCTATGCTTGGGATCATTAGGAAGGGTATTGAGAACAAAACGGCTAATACTATAATGCCGTTGTACAAATCTATGGTAAGGCCACACCTGGAATATTGTGTCCAGTTCTGGTCGCCGCATCTCAAAAAAGACATAGTGGAAATGGAAAAGGTGCAAAAGAGAGCAACTAAGATGATTACGGGGCTGGGGCACCTTCCTTATGAGGAAAGGATATGGCGTTTGGGCCTCTTCAGCCTAGAAAAGAGACACCTGAGGGGGGACATGATTGAGACATACAAAATTTTGCAGGGGATGGACAGAGTGGATAGAGAGATGCTCTTTACACTCTCACATAACACCAGAACCAGGGGACATCCGCTAAAATTGAGTGTTGGGAGGGTTAGGACAGACAAAAGAAAATATTTCTTTACTCAGCGTGTGGTCGGTCTGTGGAACTCCTTGCCACAGGATGTGGTGCTGGCGTCTAGCCTAGATGCCTTTAAAAGGGGATTGGACAAGTTTCTGGAGGGAAAATCCATTACGGGGTACAAACCATGATGTGTATGCGCAACCTCCTGATTTTAGAAATGGGTTATGTCAGAATGCCAGATGCAAGGGAGGGCACCAGGACGAGGTCTCTTGTTATCTGGTGTGTTCCCTGGGGCATTTGGTAGGCCGCTGTGAGATACAGGAAGCTGGACTAGATGGGCCTATGGCCTGATCCAGTGGGGCTGTTCTTATGTAACAAATGTCCTCTTATATTGAAGAGGCTTCCATGTCTGCCTCCCCATTGCAGGATGCAGCACACACCCTGATGGCATGGCTGCATTGGAACTGCAAAGTTGGATAAGACTGGGCCCTTAGATATTTACCTTTCATTTTATGGAGAACACCGATCTGTCTTGTAAATACTACGTATGGTAAAGAGGTCAGGGTGAGGCAGACAACAGAGAGGGAAGAGACTAAGAGAGAAAAAGTGGAAAGTAGGTGACTGTCTAGCACTGATTTCATCCAGAAACATTCTACAAAAACCTGTCATTATGGCTGCAGGTTATTTAAAAAAACCTATTTGTGACTTATTTTGAAGAAATCCTGCCTCCGCAAAATAGCCAATGAACAGAGATTAGTTTAGGAGACACTTCTCAGTCCCATGAAGAAGTTCTCATCTGTCTCCTCTTTTCCTTATCAGATCTTTTATCTATGGAAATTTATACTGGAGGCTTAAGGCCAATTATCATTCCTTAAATGTTGCACTAGGTCCACTACAACCTAACATTGAAGAGGCCCCTAATGCAATTGCAGCAGTGACAATTATTGTTTTGGCCCAAAGAGAAAACCCAGCTGTCAGTAGTGGAACAAGATATGGTGTCTCTTTCCACCAAAAGCCCCAAACCCAGTTTTATTGTCTGTGCAATCTTCCTATGCAAACATTTTTTATAGAAACAAAAACACACAACCTACTTTTATAATGTATTATTTATTTAGTTTTACTAAAACTCTAGGAAACACTATGATAAGAATAACCCTGACTGCATATATTACGAAAGGAGGAAGGGAATCAGTACTGGGGCGCTTCAATTGAACTATATTTACCAGTCACCAAGATTTTTTGTTTTTTACGTTTATCATACTAAACATTCACAGAAAGAGACTAAGGGCCCACTCCTATTCAATTGTCCAGCACTGATGCAGCTGCAATGCATATCCAAGGTAAGGGAATAAATATGCCTGACTGCTCTCCCCCACTGCAGGATGTAGCAAATTCCCAGTGGGCACAGCTGCATCAGCACTGGAAAGCTGGATAGGACTGGGCCCTAAGTCACCCTGTTCCAAAGAGACTAAGGGTGCAATCCTAACCCACTTTCTAGAACCGACACAAGGGCAATGCAGCTCTGACGTAAGGGAACAAACATTCCCTTACTTTGAGGAGGCCTCCATGAGTGTCACCCACCTGCAGGATGCAGCACATGTCCCACTGGCACCGCTACGCCAGTGCTGGAAAGTGGGTTAGGATTTGGGCCTAAGGTTGCAATCCTGTCCATGCTTTCCTGGGAGTAAGCCCCATTGATTAAATGGGACTTACTTCTAAGTAGAAAGGCATAGGATTGGGCTCCAAGTCACAATAATAAGCTTTATACAAATGTTTCCAAAACAAATGAAAGGAAAAAACACACTTGTAGTGATTTTGCAAAGCTCTTTCTGTGCTTTGTTCTCACCTCACACAGCTGAACGACATCTTGGGACAAGTTTTCCTTGATCTGATGGGCATTCAGAGCCTGGAGCTGGGTCTCGGGCAGAAACCCCCAAGCGGTCAGCATCTGCACTACTTCTGAACGTGTCATTTTCAGCACAGTTCTCCTGATGTATTCGGCTACTGTCTCATCCATGACGAAGGCCCTTAAAAAAAAGAGATTGTATCTTTTAATTTTTTATCCACACAGACATGTGCAAGAATATATGGATGCATGCAGGGCTTAGGGAACAAAGGGGGTAATTTGTACCCGGGCCCAGGGTCAGAAAGGGGGCCCAGGAGCCAAAGGAGGGGGCCCAGAAATTTCCTGGGATTTGAAATTTTCCTGTTCACCTGAATTCACTGCCTGCATATGATGCCCGGACACAACCATGTGCACGCAGTGTTAACAGCTGCTGCAAGTCATACACACTGGGCTCAGGAATGCATCCATGACCCTCCTCAACACAGTGTCAAATCTGGGAGGAAACTGGCTTGCTATAGTAGTTCTTTGGCTTGTGGACTACGAAGGAGCGTATAGAAGCTCAGGGACCCAGGTGCGGGGCTACAGCTGCAAGCAGCATTTTGATCTATTCTAGTGTGAGCCTAAACACAATGATGCTAGTTTTTTGCAATGGATTTTCTATATTTCAAAGATTTTAGAGAGACTTAGGAGTGTGCTTGGTTTTCCATATTACTTTATCCAGCTGTGAATGCTGCATGATAGGTAGACCTGGGCTCTGCATCAAGAAGCCTGGTAGACCTGGGCTCCAAAGACTATTGTGGCTGTCAGCACCATCCCCCTGCCTTATTTCTGCCCCCCATTCTACCTGCCCGCATTGCCCCTGTCCCCCTTCAGGAAGGGGCACAGAAGAAACTGTACCCCCTGACAAAATTCCTCTCATAGGCCCTGGAAGCATAAACAGAGGGTGGTACATGTGCTTGAGGCGGGCTCCTGCCTGGGACATCCAGGTTCAGGTCCCGCTAAGCCATGAAGTCCCCTGGGGGGGCCTTGGGCCACTCACTCTCCCTCTGCCTCGCCTGCCTCACAGGGTTGTTGTGAGGACAGGAAGAGAGAAGGGACTCTGGAGGGCGCAGCGTGTCTCTCACACAGAGCGGCTTCTATGGGCGTTTCTGCCAACCACAATCCTGTCCACACTTACCTGAGAGTAAGCCCCATTGACCACAATGGGGCTTACTTCTAAGTAGACACGCACAGGCTTGGGCTCACAGGCTACCATCCTGCGCACTCTTACCTGGGAGTAAGCCCCACTGACTACAATGGGGCTTACTTCTGAGTAGACCCGCAGAAGTTGAGGCGCCCGGAACAGCCTCGCTCGGGCCCCCCACGGCAGGCGGGGGAGGAGGCGACCCCCTCCAGAAGCGGCACCCGCCCAGCCTCTCCCGCTCACCCGGCATGGCCGCTCCTCCGCCGCCGGCTCCTGTGCCCCTTCTCCGCCGCGACCATCTCCACCTCAGGGAGCCCGCCGACGCCGCGCCGCCCCGCCCCTCGTGTTCGAACCGGCCAATCAAGAGTCTCCTTCCTCTGCGGCTGCGCGCCCAAAGCACCGCCCCTTCTTCCCTGAGCCGGGCGCCGCGGAGCTGCTGGGAGAGCACTTCCGGTGTGCGTGGGGTCGGCTTCCGGGCTGTGCTGGAGTCTCCGCGGTGAGGGGGAGCAGGGCAAGGAGAGGTGCCAGCAGACACACTGCTAGACACTGGCGTAGCTGGAGGGGGCGGGCTCCGTTTTGCCCCCTTCGCTGGGAAGGACTCCGAAGGGAGGGGCCGCTCGACCCTCCCCCGCCAGCTACGCCACCGCTACTACATGCTGGGTCCTAAACTCATCTGTGTCTGTCCGTCTGTCTCTCTGTTTGTACGTATAAGTGTCTGTGTCTATGCACATGCGTGTATCTCTCTGTGCATGTACATGTATGTATGTGAATGTATCTGCGTGTGTGTCTATGAACACATAAACTGGGGCCATGCCATGGGTGGGGAGACAAGTGAGGCAGAGCCTCCCCCCAGAACTTCAGAAAGCACCACCACTGTGTGAGGTGAGGCAGAGCCTTCCCCTGGAGATCTTCAAAAAGCACCAGCGCTGCCACGTGAGGTGCTCACACACAGCAGCAGCACTTTTCCCAGGACTCCAGTAGGGAGGCTCTGTCTCTTCACACATCCCAGAGAAAGAGAGAGAGAGAGCCGATCTCTATCCACCCATCTTAGGGCCCAACCCTATCCAACTATATCCAAAGAAAATATTTCTTTACTCAGTGTGTGGTTGGTCTGTGGAACTCCTTGCCACAGGATGTGATGGCATCTGGCCTGGACGCCTTTAAAAGGGGATTGGACAAGTTTCTGGAAGAAAAATCCATTATGGGTTACAAGCCATGATGTGTATGTGCAACCTCCTGATTTTAGAAATGGGCTATGTCAGAATGCCAGTGCAAGGGAGGGCACCAGGATGCAGGTCTCTTTGTTATCTGATGTGCTCCCTGGGGCATTTGGTGGACTGCTGTGAGATACAGGAAGCTGGACTAGATGGGCCTATGGCCTGATCCAGTGGGGCTGTTCTTATGTTCAACTTTCCAGTACCGGTGCAGCTGCAATGCAGTCCCAAGGTAAGGAAATAAGTGTTCCTTTACCTTGAGGAGGTTTCTGTGATTGCCTCCCCACCACAGGGTGCAGCACACGCCCCATTGGCACAGCAGCACCAGCACTCAAAAATTGGATAGGATTTGGCCCTCAATTGCCTGACTTCCTTGTTGCAGGCTCCAGGAGGTATCTGTGGAGAGCAGATGATGGCTGGAAAATTCCGTGGGTTTCACGTTTGACACTCCCCATCTAGATCAGTGTTTGATACACTGCCTGGCAGTGCTTTCCCAGGTTTCATATCTGGGCAGGGAGTCTTTCCAGCCCTACCTGCAGATGCCAGGACTTGAACCTATGATTTTCTGCATGCAAAGCATGTATTTTTCCACTGAGCTACAGCTGTTTCAGTGTTGCAGGGTTCTGCTGCTTCACCGGTTTGATTCCTGCTGACACTGCACTCTATGTGTCTGTTTTCTGCTAGCAGTAAACTGCAGCTCTGGGTGTTGTTCATGCTCATTACTATGTCTGTCCATGATACTAACATCTTCTCAATTTTAGATTAATAGGATGCATTGAAGTAGGTCATTTATTAATAGGGCCAATGGGAGATGTGAGCCTCCACTGGCAACATGGTGTGCCTTGTCAGTTGTCAAAAACCTGGTGGTGTGCCTTGACCATTTTAGTGCCTTGTCAGTGTACCATGAGATGAAAAAGGTTGAAAATCACTACTGTAGGAGAACAATAATTTAGAGGCAGCAGCAGTCCTTCCTGTGTTTTCTTCTTCCTGAATTGTACTGAGATGGTGGGCCAAAGGGGATGAAGTTGTCCAGTGATAGTGGTCTACCAGGATAATTTAACCAGCAGGGACCTTGGCTGTTGGAGAGAGGAACTTTTCACATCTCTCTACCTGGTGTCCCACGCTTCCTCAAGCTGACCTACCTCACTGTTTGAGAACCACTGCCCCAGAAAAAAAACAACACATACCTTACAGTGGTTCTCAAACTTTTAGCACTGGGACCCACTTTTTAGAAAGAAAATCTGTCAGGACCCACCGGAAGTGATGTCATGATTGGAAGTGACATCATCAAGCAGGAAAATTTTTAACAATCTTAGACTGCAATCCTACCCACACTTACCCAGGAGTAAGTCCCATTTACTATAATTGTTAAAAGCATATACATAGTAGCCTGTTAAAAGTACATCTCTGTAACACTTCCCCAAATGCAGTCACCATGGTAGCATCAAATCTAGTATATTCAAACTAAAATACTGAAAGGAATGCTGATCCACGTAAAAGTGGCTTGTGACCTGACCCACAGTTTGAGAAACACTACCTTAAAATATTAAACGTGAACCTTGTTTCAAGTTGCAATAACTAATGGGTCTGTAAAGGTTGATAATTACTGACTTTCCCCACTGAAGACCGTAAACTTTATCTTCAGTGCTATTGGGAGCACCAGGTAGCCAACATCCCTCAAACTGTGTTTTTATGTCTAACACAGACCTACAAAAAAGCCTTTTTTTATAGTTGCCAAGGATGTTTTAACAAATTTAGGGTATTTTGGTGGCATCGATTTTGCCCGATTGGCTCTGGTTTAAAGTATGGCATAGCCACCTTATTTGCTGATTCAAGCAGCCTCCTTGTGTGAAAACCAATACCATGGCTTGAGAGAATGCCATTGATTCCCTATTGCATTTTGGATACGACTGAGATCAAACTGATCCAAAATGAGCTAATTCAATGGATTTAGGGAGTATGGCTCATTGACTCAAGGGTCTAGCTGAAGAATCCAGAAATCAGACCCTGTGGGATTTCACGCTTTTTCAGAAAAAGGAGACAATTTCCATGTATGTACAGAGACCTTTGAATTAAACGCAAATAATAGCTAAAGATTTAGCTTCATCTGCTTGTGATTTTTACTGTCAGTTTTGTTAATCCCATTATCTGCCGGTGTGAGAAGTGCATGCCTGATGATTAGTTTTTCCAGGACAATTGTTTAATTGAAATCCAGGCAGCTGCACATTGATGTCACGCCGCCTTGTGAAATGCACTAGATCCATTTTAATAAATGGAATTCACCCTTAGTACCGTTCTCCAAATAATTACTTTGGATCTTAACAGTGTTTGCTTAGCGTTTTTCAGCCTGCTTCTTCTCCCAGGGCAATCGCTCTGTTTTCAGATTGCTGTATTATCCTAGTGCTTGGAAGCTGATGTTTCTTTCAGAGCAATTGCCTGATTCCCTTGATATCCTTTTCCTGGAATATCTGTGTATTCTCCCTGATCAAATTTATATTCACAAATTTTCATTCTAAATGTTTATAGATAGTGATTTTTTTTTTTTTTTTTTTTTGCCCATCACTCTGGTCTTGTAAGCTTCTGTTGAACTTAAACTTCCAATGGGATTGTTGACCAGGATCTCGGGAAAATCACCCAACTAGTTCTGCATGCCAAAAGAGGCCATTGGGACTTTTGAACTTGGAACTGGGAATCTCAGGCTGGGACCTGCCTTGCTAAACAACTTGAGTCTGTGGATTCAGATACTCTGAAGTTCTGCAGGTGCAGAAAGGTTTTGGGGTGTTCAGCATGGACCCTTGTTATTGGCCCATGAAGCTTCTGTGATGAAGACTCTGCATCAGGGGTACCCAAACCCCAGCCCGGGGGCCACTTGCAGCCCTCGGGGCCTCCCAATTTGGCCCGCGGGGAGCCCCCAGTCTCCAATGAGCCTCTGGCCCTCTGAAAACTTACAAGGAGCCCACACTGGCCTGACGCAACTGCTCTCAGCGTGAGGGTGACTTTTGACCTCTTGCAGGAGCTGTGGGACGAGGGCTCCCTCCACTGCTCGCTGTTTCATGTCTATGGTTAGGGCAGCAATTTTCAACCTTATTCATCTCATGGCACCCTGACAAGGTGCTAAAATTGTCAAGGCACACCATCGAATTTTTGACAATTGACACGATACACTGCATTGCCAACTGGGGGTTCACATCCCCCAATGGCCTACTAATATATGACTCTCCCCCAGACTCCCACAGTACATCTGCAGATTATAGGCAGTAGACCAATTTTATTTCCATAGTAGTGCTTTCAGTGTGTTTCTTGCTTAAACCTTCTTCCTGAACTGAAGAACTGAACATGCAGGCAATGAACCTGCATGTTACAAGGAGACTAACAGAAAGCAGGAACTCCTGCTTCCTGTTACTTGCCCTCTAGTGGGCAGGCAGGTTGCCTGTGCATTCGGTTCTTCTGTTAAGCAAGAAACACTTGCACTGCAAGTGCTACTATGGAAATACAAAGGTACCATAACGGGGACATGTCGGTCCCTGCAGATCTGCTGATAAGAGATACCAGATGTGTTGATACAGGGACTTTTCTGTATATGTGTCGCTGTATCCCTCTCTGTATAGTAGTCTTGATTAAAATTTTTTGCTTTTTAAAGCTTTTGTTGAAAGCTAAATATTGAGACCCCAATAATAAGGTAGGTTGGACCTACCCTGAATTCCATCCCTGGTTGGACCTTGGGTTCTATCTCTTGCCCATGAGCAGCGCCAAACCTCAAACTGAGTTAAGGAACTGTCTTCCAAGGTTAGACTCCATTTTGTCCACCCATTGCTTTGACGTGGCTATGACAAGAGGTCTTGGTCTTCTTTCTCTTGAATAGCATCATCCTGCCCTGCCTATGGCAAAATGGCTCTCACAGATGGTGGAGATTTCAAAAGTGATTTGTGAGAGGGCAATAAAAAGATCCCACTGACTTTATTATTAAGGTCTATTATATGAAGTAGAAGAGTCCTGAGGTGATTGATAGTCTAAGGGCCCAAACCTATGCAGCTTTCCAGCACTGATGCAGCCATGTCAACAGGACATGTACTACAGTGATGTGCATGTTCTGTGATTGTAGGGGACAGTCATGGAGGCTTCTTCAAGCTGAGACAATGTTTGTTCGCTTGCGTTGTGGCTGTGGGGCTGAAAAGTTGGACAGGGCTGGGTCCTGTATCACTTCCAACTATAAATCCCTTTAGATATGTGTAACCATGATGTTTCTCCACAATTTCAAAATGCATTGGGAGAGGACTGGGAAGCCCTGTGTCATCATTCCTGAAACAACTGCCTCCACTGGTCAAAAGTACGGTATTGTCTGCAGCATCAAATGAGAGAGAGATTTTCCCTGCGTTGATGGTCTCTGGGTATCAAGTTGTCACTAATAACAAAGAAGATCTCTTCCCAAGTACACCTGGTGGACATGGGTGAGCTCTTGCTAGGTGAGCAGTGTCTTCATAGACAAAAGTAATAAATTGATACCAGCTCAAATTTTTTTTTAAAAATTTGGTTTTCTTAATCCTTTTTGGTTGTCAGATTTGATGTACAAGTTTCTCAAACTATGTTTATAGTTTCACATCTAGTTTAAGTGTGTTATTGTGCTTGAAGAAGTTGCCAGACCAAGCTCTAGGAAGATAAGATAAGCTTGCTGGGAAGCTCATTTGATGTTCCATGTTTTTACAGTTGTCACAAGTCAAGGGCTAATGGCAGACGCAGATGTCGAATATTACAGGTATGTACAAAATTTGCCCTTCTCTGGCAGCTGGGATCTTGATTGGTCTGTCTGAATATGGAGTCCCTGAAGTATACAGACTCCCACAAACAGTTGATTGTTCTTTAATTGATAGTTTCAATCTGTCTGAAGGAATTCTCATAACTGAACTTGTCCCTATCCTCTGTGAATCTTGTCTGTGTTCCTTTTAGCAGGTTTTCCCACACTTGTTTTCAAGCTTGTTAAGACGGTGGTTCTCAAACTTCTTAGCACCAGGACCCACTTTTTAAAATGACAGTCTTTTGGGGCCCTTCAAAAGTGATGTCATTAACCAGAAAGTGATGTCATGGCTGGAATTTTAATTAAGCAGGAAAATTTTAAAAAACTCCCTATGACCAGATCAAATCAATTCAAGGTTTACAATAAGTATAAGTTTAAAAATGTATTTAAAATAAAGAAGAACCCTCCTAACCCTCCCAAGCAATTGCTGATCTGTTTTTAAAAA